>NC_136269.1:120998473-121588473 GCF_964187855.1 Myxine glutinosa
CTTTTTTTTTTTTCTTTTTTTTTCTTTTTGTATACAAGATCGAGGCCCGTGAAAGAGCTAACATTAATCACACAAAAAGTCAAACCGACACACAAAACACAAAAAACAGGGGGAGCGGCAGACAAGATGGGGAGAGAGGGGGAAGGACACAAACACAACATTTGAGAGCAGGGACATCGGGAGGACTTGGGGGGGGGGGGGGGGGGGGGAGGTGGGAGAGGTATAAAACATATGAACACTGCAAGGACTCTGGGGTGAATTACCGGGGGTAGAAAAGATCAAGGTTTTGGATGGGGGAAGATAAGAGATGTTGGTGAACAGCTGTTTTAAAGACCTGGAAGGAGGAGTGGGATTGAAGGGAGTGGGGGAGTTTGTTCCAGAGGCGGGAGAAAAGGGGAATGAAAGAGTGAAGGTGAGCAGAGAGCCTAGATTTTGGCAGTTTAACCATAACCTGCCTCACACCTGGCTCGGCTTCACGCTGTTGAATCCAAAGCTTTCAAAATCATTGGAATCTCCCGCGATGAAGCTATCTCTGAGGGCCTTTCACTCACTCACCGCAGGCAGGTAGGTGGTCTTTCTGTCTTCTACCGACTCCTTTCCGGCCTTGCTCCCCCAGCTCTCTCTGTGCTCTGTCCCCCAAATATTCCTACAGGTCGCACAAGATCTGCCAGCAACCCTCTGATGGTTAAACTGCCGAAATCTCGGCTCTCTGCTCACCTTCACTCTTTCATTCCTCTTTTCTCCCGCCTCTGGAACAAACTCCCACACTTCCTTCAATCCCTCTCCTCCCTCCAGGTCTTTAAAACAGCTGTTCACCACCATCTCTTATCTTCCCCCATCCAAAACCTTGATCTTTTCTACCCCCACTAATTCACCCCAGATCCACCTTGTTTGAAATTCCAACTTCTTTCCTGGAAATCCTGGCAGTGTCCATATGTTTATACCTCTCCCACCCCCCCCCCCCCCCCTTCACATGCCTTCCCCCCAAAGCCCTCTCCCTCCCACAGATCTCTCGATGTCTCCATGTCTCTCGGTCCCTGCTCTCAAATGTTGTGTTTGTGTCCTTCCCCCTCTCTCCCCATCTTGTCTACCGCTCCCGATGTTATTTGTTTTATGTGTCTGTTTGTCTTTCTGTGTGATTAATGTTCGCTCTTTCACTAGCCTCGATCTTGTATACAAAACAAAACAAAAACAAAACCAAAAAAAAAAAAAGGGTTGCAGGCAGATCTTGTGCGACCTGAAGGAATATTGGGGGGACAAAGCACAGAGAGAGCTGGGGGAGCAAGGCCGGAGAGGAGTCGGTAGAAGACAGAAAGACGTCCGGAGTGACAATCCGCTGGGGTTCTCATTATACCTGTACTATTATAACTTTCATCATCCTACCATGTCTCGCTGCAAGTAGGTTGGGCCACAAATAAACTAATCACACCTCATATCTCCAATGATTCAAGGTACCTCCTTACATAAATACAATTTATTGTATCTACTGTTTCTACATAATTTCTACATAAATCTACTGTTTCAGCTGCCACTACATTTCTAGGGAGACCACTCCATGATGCATTGACTAGAACAATACTAGTTAGAGAGCATACCTCCGCCAGGCTAAACAGTTTACATTTTGTATCCACTGATAGGCCGGGTCTGCATCTCCACCTGAATCAAAATCTAATCTGCTTGTTCTTGTCGCCCAACCAACGAAACGACCACGTATTGTCATAACGTGTCCACAATCTTTTGAAATATCATGCCATATATCGGTTTTGCCTTTATCTTTCATTGGTGAAGAATCACTTAAAACAATTATTGTATCCAGATCCGGATCTTCAACAAAATGGAATTAATTCGTCCTTGTCACGCACCCAACTCATTCACCAAGTTTCATCCGAATCCGTCCAGATTTTTTTGAGATATCGTGCTTCATATCAGTTTTGGTCCGATCACTCAATGGTGAAGAATCACTTAAAAAATTGATAGTTTCCGGATCTTCACCAAAATCGAATCGATTCTTCCTTGTCATATACCCAATCTGTCCACCAAATTTCAACTGAATCCGTCCACAACGTTTTGAGACATTCTGCTCACAAACAAAGACAGGGGTAAAAATATAACCTCCATCCACCTTTGGCGGCGAAGGTTATTAGGACAAGTTCAGCAAAATATTTTGTGAAATTATTTATCCCAGAAGTTGTAAATATTCCTGTATTTATTTATTTTTATCTAATCAATATCATTCCTTAACCTTTTGAGTTCTCGACTATTTGTGCTGCTGATGAAGTCCATCCGAATGAAGCTATAATACTGTTACGTTTATGGGGGGTAGGCAATGAAATACCTTAGGCCAGGTAGGATTGTATAGGTAGTGTGCTCCGACTGTCTTTAAGAAGAAGAAACCTGTAACTTAAGTCAGCTCCGTGTGTTCGGATTAAGTGTGACGGGCAGCCATACAGAGGGTGGCTCTTGTGCTATGTAGCTTAGGGGTTAAGGGTAAATCCCCTGTATGTAAATGACCTCTGATTTTTTTTTCCCTTTGTTCCTTATGACGCTACACTACGCACACTAGCAGCCAAGCGATCGACGCGTCATTAATAACACCAAATAAAGTGACCGGATTCGGACATGGAACACCACCGCTGGCGCTGCCAGCTGAGCCATCGCAACACCAAGCAAGGAGGGGTGTGAGGCCCCACCCCGAGGGGTGATGATTGGTCGGTACCATTGGGCGATGAAATGGACTCTCTGATTGGAGCACACGTAGACGTCATCGGATGATGTAAAATACCCAGGGTAAAAAGGACTTGTCCCGACATTTTCCCTCTCTGGCTTCATGGATGTGATTGCAGGCGGATGCATTGCCATTTTCTCTCTGTTGCGTTGGGACATTCATTGCGAGCAGACACATCTTTCTCTTGGTCCTGGCTGCATGGAGGAGCGGACGCATCCTTTCCCTGGTTCGTTTGTGCTGACCTGTGACGGCTGTGTGCGCTTGAGAGGCCTCGGTGCTTTGTGGAGCATGGGACGAGGACGGAGCTCGGGCCTGTTCACTTGCGACGGTGTGGCGGTGAACGCGGCTTTGCGCCAAGGCGTGTTTTCCCGTGCAGGGACTGTGACTATCCCGGATGGTCAAGGGGACCAGAGCTGAGTACCTGCTAACCTTTCAAACACAACGCATTTATTTTCACATTTATTTATCCCCTTGTGCTGTTTTACGAGTCTGTATGGGGGAGCTCCATTTAGGATTTTAGTATTATCGCACATTTACTTGTCCTTGGCATTATTTTTATTAAACTTGGTTTTGTTGCATTTTAATTCCTTGCCCTGTCTTGTTTAATTGTTCGTGGTTCGGAAAACCCATCATTCCAGGTAAGCTTCGCTACCCTCCACTACTTCTCGCGCGTATAAAGATAATCGCCATAGTTGACTGAACGCCTCGGAGGTAAGTTTGATCGGCCACCCATCACCTTGGGCGATCTTAATTCCCCGGTGAACGTGACAATACAATTGGATGGATTCCAATATAATTTGTTAATGCGGGATTCAAATCAGAAATTTCATGCCTGTGAGTAAATTGTGTTGAGAATTATATTACTACATTATCTGCATTGTTAATTTTGTTACTACATTTTATCCCTGAGATTACTATGGAGCTCATCCAATATGTAACTGCCGTTTGCAACCAGAACCAGAATAATAAGCTTCATCAAAGTGGGCGGAACCTCCTTTACTTGATAAGATTTCGTTGAACGAGGGTTCTTCACTTTGTTACATCATTACCTTTTTCTACTTGTTAAAAATGAGCCGTGTGGATTGATATTGTGCGTTTACTGGACTACTGCCAATTAGCGGACTTTCGCTCAATCCCTTCCACCACTCTTTAAATTAGTCTTTTTTTGAAGCCAAACAATCAAAGTTTATTTATTTTACGAGCAGCCCCTCCCCACCCCCCCCCCCCCCCCCCAACACAGGGAGTACCCGTGTCGGCCCACCGAATACGGATGGGCGCTTAGTGTTCCGGGAGTCAAAGAAACGTAAGATTGTCAAGGAAAGCACCGCGATCAATATAGTAATCACCAGGACGAATGCCGCAACCAATCGATGATCGAAGGGAAAAATTGGCACACCCAATTGGTCAGTACCACGGCCAATCGACGAGTGAATATTGCTGACATACCTCCAGCCACACAAGCTCAAACAATGATTGTAGATTCTGCTTTCCCTACTTCCTCCCCAAGCTGATGTCATAATCATATCATCATATCAACTATTGAGGGGCGGTTTTACAATTCTATCATCCAAAGCTAAAACATAGTGTGCCGCTAGCCGATCGGAGAAACGCGAATCGCTAAGTTTTTTTTCCTTTGGACACCATAATTGTGCTTAAGCAATTAATTTTAATTTGTTTGTATTCAATAATGTCTTACTTTCTACTTTGCACCAGGCCCTGCCATACATATACCGTGCTTTGGGCTCTCGACACCTTCCAATGAAAGACATTTCTTTCCTACATTGTGACTCGCATCCAGACCTACTCCTGCCATCCAAAATGCCTGCCGATTGCGTCTTTGACACGCAACGCCTTTTCAGGTGTGTTATGGAGCCACTTGTGAGAAATGCTTCTGTAGTTGAACACCATAATCCCCCTTCCCGAGGGTCATCTCTTTATGTTTGAAGAAATTGATCTGTTCAAGGCCTTAAAGGCCACCGCACACTAGCTGGTGTTCACGACGCAATGCACAACATTGTCGGTGATGAACTGATGAATCTTGTACAATCTTGTTATTGTCAAAGACTGCCGCAAACCTGACTCACACGACGCGATTGTCCATGTCACTAATTTCGTTAAACAAAATGGCAATGAAGAAGAAATGCTTCTTCATTTGAGAAATCTGTAGTTAGAGGATGAGAAGGGTGAACGTTCTGACCAATCCTGCTTTGGCACCTGTGCTGGTTCATCACCGACGGCATGCCAGGAGAATGAAGCGGCCACAGGTAAAGCCTTGGGTGGCGAGATCAGGGAGCGTTCAACACCTTGCTCATGGAACTTGCTGAAGAAGAGGAGCGGTGCTATTATGCTAACTTTCTGAGGATGCATCCGACACTCTATAATGGGCTCTAGTGAGCATGTCAGTTCGTGAATCGTGAAGAGAAACATGACATTCAGGGACGTCATTTGTGCTGCAGAACGAGACACATTAACTTTGTGTTTTTTGGCCACAGGTAATGCAGTGCTGTAATTTAAACAAGCATTCACTCTAACCCCCCCCCCCCCCCCCACACACACACACACCACACCACACCACACCACACCACACCACACACACCTTCAGACCCTAACACACACACACACACCTTCAGACCCTAACACACACACACACCTTCAGACCCTAACACACACACACACACACACACACACACCTTCAGACCCTAACACACACACACACACACCTTCAGACCCTAACACACACACACACACACCTTCAGACCCTAACACACACACACACACACACACACACACACACACACACACACACACACACACACACACACCTTCAGACCCTAACACACACACACACACACACACACACCACACACACACACACCTTCAGACCCTAACACACACACACACACACACACACACACACACACACCTTCAGACCCTAACACACACACACACACACACACACACACACACACACACACACACACACACACACACCTTCAGACCCTAACACACACACACACACACACACACCTTCAGACCCTAACACACACACACACACACACCTTCAGACCCTAACACACACACACACACACACACACACACACACATTCAGACCCTAACACACACACATTCAGACCCTAACACACACACACACACACACACACACACACACACACACACACACACACACACACACACACACCTTCAGACCCTAAAACACACACACACACACACACACCTTCAGACCCTAACACACACACACACACACACACACACACACCTTCAGACCCTAACACACACACACACACACACACACACACACACACACACACACACACACACACACACACACACACACACACACACACACACCTTCAGACCCTAACAAACACACACACACACCTTCAGACCCTAACAAACACACACACACACCTTCAGACCCTAACACACACACACCTTCAGACCCTAACACACACACACACCTTCAGACCCTAACACACACACACCTTCAGACCCTAACACACACACACCTTCAGACCCTAACACACACACACACCTTCAGACCCTAACACACACACACACCTTCAGACCCTAACACACACACACCTTCAGACCCTAACACACACACACCTTCAGACCCTAACACACACACACACCTTCAGACCCTAACACACACACACACCTTCAGACCCTAACACACACACACACCTTCAGACCCTAACACACACACACCTTCAGACCCTAACACACACACACCTTCAGACCCTAACACACACACACCTTCAGACCCTAACACACACACACCTTCAGACCCTAACACACACACACCTTCAGACCCTAACACACACACACCTTCAGACCCTAACACACACACACCTTCAGACCCTAACACACACACACCTTCAGACCCTAACACACACACACCTTCAGACCCTAACACACACACACCTTCAGACCCTAACACACACACACCTTCAGACCCTAACACACACACACCTTCAGACCCTAACACACACACACCTTCAGACCCTAACACACACACACCTTCAGACCCTAACACACACACACCTTCAGACCCTAACACACACACACCTTCAGACCCTAACACACACACACACACCTTCAGACCCTAACACACACACACACCTTCAGACCCTAACACACACAAACCTTCAGACCCTAACACACACACACCTTCAGACCCTAACACACACACACCTTCAGACCCTAACACACACACACCTTCAGACCCTAACACACACACACACCTTCAGACCCTAACACACACACACACCTTCAGACCCTAACACACACACACACCTTCAGACCCTAACACACACACACACCTTCAGACCCTAACACACACACACACCTTCAGACCCGAACACACACACACACCTTCAGACCCTACACACACACACACCTTCAGACCCTAACACACACACACACCTTCAGACCCTAACACACACACACCTTCAGACCCTAACACACACACACCTTCAGACCCTAACACACACAAACCTTCAGACCCTAACACACACACACCTTCAGACCCTAACACACACACACCTTCAGACCCTAACACACACACACCTTCAGACCCTAACACACACACACCTTCAGACCCTAACACACACACACACCTTCAGACCCTAACACACACACACCTTCAGACCCTAACACACACACACCTTCAGACCCTAACACACACACACCTTCAGACCCTAACACACACACACCTTCAGACCCTAACACACACACACACCTTCAGACCCTAACACACACACACACCTTCAGACCCTAACACACACACACACCTTCAGACCCTAACACACACGCACACCTTCAGACCCTAACACACACACACCTTCAGACCCTAACACACACACACCTTCAGACCCTAACACACACACACCTTCAGACCCTAACACACACACACCTTCAGACCCTAACACACACACACCTTCAGACCCTAACACACACAAACCTTCAGACCCTAACACACACACACCTTCAGACCCTAACACACACACACCTTCAGACCCTAACACACACACACCTTCAGACCCTAACACACACACACCTTCAGACCCTAACACACACACACCTTCAGACCCTAACACACACACACCTTCAGACCCTAACACACACACACCTTCAGACCCTAACACACACACACACCTTCAGACCCTAACACACACACACACCTTCAGACCCTAACACACACACACACCTTCAGACCCTAACACACACACACACACCTTCAGACCCTAACACACACACACACCTTCAGACCCTAACACACACACACCTTCAGACCCTAACACACACACACCTTCAGACCCTAACACACACACACCTTCAGACCCTAACACACACACACCTTCAGACCCTAACACACACAAACCTTCAGACCCTAACACACACACACCTTCAGACCCTAACACACACACACCTTCAGACCCTAACACACACACACACCTTCAGACCCTAACACACACACACACCTTCAGACCCTAACACACACACACACCTTCAGACCCTAACACACACACACACCTTCAGACCCTAACACACACACACACCTTCAGACCCTAACACACACACACACCTTCAGACCCTAACACACACACACACCTTCAGACCCTAACACACACACACACCTTCAGACCCTAACACACACACACACCTTCAGACCCTAACACACACACACACCTTCAGACCCTAACACACACACACACCTTCAGACCCTAACACACACACACCTTCAGACCCTAACACACACACACCTTCAGACCCTAACACACACAAACCTTCAGACCCTAACACACACACACCTTCAGACCCTAACACACACACACCTTCAGACCCTAACACACACACACCTTCAGACCCTAACACACACACACCTTCAGACCCTAACACACACACACCTTCAGACCCTAACACACACACACCTTCAGACCCTAACACACACTACTTTCAGACCCTAACACACACACACCTTCAGACCCTAACACACACACACACCTTCAGACCCTAACACACACACACACCTTCAGACCCTAACACACACACACACCTTCAGACCCTAACACACACACACACCTTCAGACCCTAACACACACACACACCTTCAGACCCTAACACACACACACCTTCAGACCCTAACACACACACCTTCAGACCCTAACACACACGTGCGCACACACCTTCAGACCCTATCACATACACACACACACACACACACACACACACACACACACACACACACACACACACACACACACACACACACACACACACACACACACACACCTTCAGATCCTAACATATACACCTACAGACCTTAACTAACATACACCTACAGACCCTAACACATACACACACACACACACACACACACACACACCCTTCAGACCCTATCACATATACACACACACACACACACACACACACACACACACACACACACACACACACACACACACACACACACACACACACATACACACACACACACACACACCTTCAGACCCACACACACACACCTTCAGACCCTAACACACACACCTTCAGATCCTAACACATACACCTACAGACCCTAACACACACACACACACACACACACACACACACACACACACACACACACACACACACACACACACACACACACACACACACACACACACCCTTCAGACCCGAACACACACACACTCACACACACTTAGTATGTATATGTCGATGTACATCAAAGGCAGAGATTTTGTCATTCAAATTTTTTGAAGCCACTGAAAGTTGAAGCTTGATTGGCCAACACATTTCGGCAATTGTCGGAAACTGTCACACACTACATCATGATGCACGATTGTCGTGGATAACTTTTTTTATAATTATAAAAATTTACGTTTATTATTTATTTTAAAATTTAATAATTTCATTATAGTAATTTAATAATCTACGATTGTCACCGATGCACCTGAAAAACTAGTTGATGAGGCTCATCAATCTCCAAACATTTTTGTGCGGACTTGGAGTAAAACTCAAGTTTTGACTTTGATTTATTGTGTTATTGAAATGATAAGGTTTTTTTTAATTTTATTTTATTTATTTATACAGAATCGAGGCTCGTGAAAGAGCTAACATTTATTTCACAAACAAATCAAACAGACAAACAAAATATATAAAAAGAGGGAGTGGAAGACAAGATGGGGAGAGAAGGGGAAGCACACAAACACAAGATTTGAGAGCAGGGAGATGTGTGGGAGGGTGAGGGCTTGGGGGGAGGAGGCGTGGGAAGGGGGGTGGGGGTGGGAGAAGTATAAAACACAAGGACACCAAGGACTTCCAGGACAGAAGTTGGTATTTCAAAAAAGTGGATTTGGAGTGAAATTAGCAGGGGTAGAAAAGATCAAGGTTTTGGATGGGGGAAGATAAGAGATGGTGGTGAACAGCTGTTTTAAAGACCTGGCGGGTGGAGTGGGATTGAAGAGAGTGAGGAAGTTTGTTCCAGAGGTGGGAGAAAAGAGGAATGAAGGAGTGAAGGTGAGCAGAGAGTCTTGATTTTGGCAGTTTAACAATAAGAGGGTTGCAGGCAGATCTTGTGCGACCTGTAGGAATATTTGGGGGACAGAACCCAGAGAGAGCTGGCGGGGGGCAAGGCCAGAGAGGAGTCGTTAGAAGATGGAAAGACCACCAACCTGCCTGGGGTGAGTGAGTGAGAGGCCCTTGGAGTTAGCTTCATCGCGGGAGATTCCAATGATTCTGAACGCTTTGGTTTCAACAGCGTGAAGACGAGCTAGGTGTGAGGCAGGAGCACCAGCCCAGAGGGGAGAGCAGTATTCCATTGAGCTGCGGATGAAAGCCTTGTATGTGGTGAGGAGCTCAGGTGTGCCAAGGAATGACTTCGCACGACGGAGGATGCCCAGTCGGCGACTGGCTTTGGAGGCCAGATTTGAAATATGGTTTTCCCAGGAAAGGTATGTTAATCTGTGCCTTCTTGTTTTAATTTGACTGTTGTATTAGTTTGCTGCAGTTGAGATGAGAGAATCACAACCTTGATAATGAGTACATGATTGACTAGTGAATTGAATGACAATTTTTTACAGGAACTGCTCTTGTGATCACAAGTGTAATAATAATAATAATTCATTTATTTTGTATAGCGCTTTTCCAGAAGCCCAAAGGCGCTTTGACAGAGTGGAAAACATAATGCATAACAATACATGAAAACAACAATTACAAAAAGACAAGAATCAATAGGGAAATATTTAAAGCAAAAGGAGTTTATTTAGTTACACAAAAGTGTAGTTTATTTTTGTAACTATCCGACAGAATGGTGGAGAAGAAGTGCATTTATCTTTGAACTTTCCAGCCCGGGTTTGATTCTCAGCCTGCCTATGAAACTGTTGGATTGGTGCGTCGCTTGTAGGGCGTTGCAGCACAGAGTGCACCGTCCCTCGGATGGACGTTGTGTTGGGTATTCCGTTGCTAAAATTAGTTGATAGGCATAAAAGATCCCAAGGTGTCATTCGTGAAGAGTAGGTAAGTTATCTACTGCACTCTGAACAAATTCCAAATTCCTGCCATAACCAGCAGAGGGCATTGCATCAGCAGCACAGTGGTGCCCTCAGCCAATGATGCTACCCCAAAGCCTTGTGCTGCCTATGCATGAATAAGTCGAATATTGGGCCTGGCCAGACTGTTCGTGAAATAATTGTGACAAAAACCTTCCCGGGCCGATCCCACAAGAAGGTAGGAATAATCGGGGCCGTTAACAAAGTAGTAGTACACTTGGTCCTCGGTTAACGTCTGGTTCCGTTCTTGAAAACACGACGTTCTGTGAAACGGCGACGTTAAATTGATCAATTTATCTCATAAGAATTGATATAAATAGGTGGGGTTAGGTTCCTTCACTCACTTTAAATGCATCACATTGAAGTAAATTCACAAACTTTTTATTGTTTACATATTCTGTATTGTACATTGTAATACAGTACAGGGAGTTTTACAAACATACGTTCAAACGAACATTGTACTTTATCATCATGTTTCATCTTTCCAACGTTCGATCCATTAACACAAACACGGCCTTTTTGAACATACTGTCAGGTCCATGGCTGACGAACACCAGCCTTGGACAGATAGCCAGTCAATCTTACTCCGAGGCAATCAAGCCAAAAATTGGCAATACTTTTTATGGCACACGCGGGACTGAAGGGGTGAGGTGTTTACCTGCATGGAGCTCACGGGGTTTTATCCGAAACTCACGAACAAAGAAACATGACACAGCAAATAAAATGCACAATAATGAATTTAATAAAATTAATGCACGAAATGATAAATGAACGGTGAGGTAAATCTATAATCCTAATGGAGGTACCTCCACACGCAGACTCAAACACAGACAGGGGAATGATAGAACCGCCTTTAGAGGCCATTTTTCGCCGCAGAGCAGGGGTTGGCCTTTTTTTGGGGCACCGTGGTCCCCTTTATGAAGCAATGTTTTACGGCCGGATGTCCTTCCTGCCGCCAACCCTGTTGGTCGCCTCTTGCGACACAACAGTGAACGACACTGAACTGGTACTCAATTTGTCAACCTCGGAAGGATGACAGGCTGAGTCGACCTTCCGGGTGTTAATTCAGTGATCGACCAGGATTTGAGCCCAGGATCCTAGGATCCCAAGCCGGCACCCTAACCACTAAGCCAACACCAGGCTAGACAGGGGAATGATAAAAGAAAATAAATTGTTCAACGCCGGCCGCCACTCAGCTTTGCTCCAAAGAGATCGCCGAATGCAGTCAGCAGCACGAGGCGGACCGAAGCCGCATGGGCGGGAAATGCACAAGATGGTGCGAAGCCCCTCTCCGCGTCGCCACGAACGTGAGGGGGTCCGTGCGGCTGGTCCTCTTTCGCTCTTGTCTCCCTCCAAAACGTGACGCGGCTCCAGCTCCCCCGAAAAACACCACCGGCAAACAACACCCCTGGCTACAATGTTGCAAAGGTTCGCTGAGCTCCAAACAGTTCTTCACACGAACGCACATGAGACCAAAAGCGAACGCCCCAGCCGAAAGCCAGACCGAGAGAGGGAGAGAGCAATTCTTCCTATTCTCCTCCTCAAACCTTCTCGCTTTGACGTCACCCTGACCAATCGCCGAGTTCCACTGATTCGCCCCATAGTCGGGCTCGACCAATGACGAACTTCGGGGCGTGGCCTTTTTCCTTGCTTGATTGGTGGGCGGGATTAATTGTCTATCGAGAACGTTAGGCTCTGCTCGGGATGTTTGGGTTTCTGTCGGCAGTTATGTCGGTTGTTGTTGGTGTTGTTGGTTAAAGACGTGGGTTTTTATGGCCGGCTTGTTATAATTGTATAAACACATAGGGAAGAATCACTGGAGGCAATCACATACTGGGAGAACTAATCTTAACCCTACCTAGTTACCACAAGTTCCACCCCCCGTGTGAAGACACATAAACGATCTTAAGCTCACAGTTTTCCGACTTAAATACATCGAGATTGGCTTGCTACTTGCACGCGGTCCGTGCTGCCCTAAACCGTTCTATCTCCACTATGGTATGACATCACCTACCCAAACAAACAAAAGAATACCGAGCACGAAGCGCTAAATGCAGGAAATCGGACCTCGAGAGTTAATTACCCATTCACACTATACTTCACACCTTGTTAACATGGGCTTGCTCCAGCACTCTTCCACCATTTCACACATCATTCCCCCCACGTGACATGAGGGATAATCATTCTCCCCACGTGACATGAGGGGAAATCGTTCTCCCCACGTGACACGAGGGAAATCGTTCTCCCCACGTGACACGAGGGAAATCGTTCTCCCCACGTGACACGAGGGAAATCGTTCTCCCCACGTGACACGAGGGAAATCGTTCTCCCCACGTGACACGAGGGAAATCGTTCTCCCCACGCGACACGAGGGAAATCGTTCTCCCCACGCGACACGAGGGAAATCATTCTCCCCACGTGACACGAGGGAAATCATTCTCCCCACGTGACACGAGGGAAATCATTCTCCCCACGTGACACGAGGGAAATCATTCTCCCCACGTGACACGAGGGAAATCATTCTCCCCACGTGACACGAGGGAAATCATTCTCCCCACGTGACACGAGGGAAATCATTCTCCCCACGTGACACGAGGGAAATCATTCTCCCCACGTGACACGAGGGAAATCATTCTCCCCACGTGACACGAGGGAAATCATTCTCCCCACGTGACACGAGGGAAATCATTCTCCCCACGTGACACGAGGGAAATCATTATCCCCACGTGACACGAGGGAAATCATTCTCCCCACGTGACACGAGGGAAATCATTCTCCCCACGTGACACGAGGGAAATCATTCTCCCCACGTGACACGAGGGAAATCATTCTCCCCACGTGACACGAGGGAAATCATTCTCCTCAGGTGACACGAGGGAAATCGTTCTCCCCAGGTGACACGAGGGAAATCGTTCTCCCCAGGTGACACGAGGGAAATCGTTCTCCCCACGTGACACGAGGGAAATCGTTCTCCCCACGTGACACGAGGGAAATCGTTCTCCCCACGTGACAGGAAGGAAGTCATTCTTACTTAGTCATGGGGTCAAAACATAAAAAATATATAACTCAAAATTTGACATTGGTTCATTCTTGGTGGAACCCTTTTCCATCTTTCAACTTTGCTTGAGGTGGGAAGTTTGGGGATTTGCGATGGCGTGCCATCGACCTCGCTCTCGTTATTGATTGATTTCTGTCAGACATTAGCATTGGGACTATACACATTGACAAGGAAATGAAGAAAAAAAAAAAAAAAACACCTTTAGAGGCCATTTTTCCCTGCAAGCGGGGGTTGGCCTTTTTCGGGAACTGTGGTTGTTGTTGTTTTTCGGTCCCCTTTTTGAAGCAATGTTTTAGGGCCGGATGCCCTTCCTGACGCCAACCCTTTTTGCCGCCTTTAACGACAAGCAGGGAATTACCAGTGAACTGGTACTCAATTTGCCGACCTCGGAAGGATGACAGGCTGAGTCAACCCCCCTGGCGTTAATTCAGCGATTGACCGGGATTCGAACCTAGGATCCTAGGATCCTAAGCCGGCACCCTAGCCGCTAGCCCAACACCAGACAAGGAAATGAAGAGGCTGTCATATTTTTATCTTGACGATTGACATTTCCTTCTCTCTCCCTTGTCCCATAGTGAGTTGAGCATTGAGAACTGGATCCTACCAGCTGTTTATGCAGGCCATGTTGCCCACGTGATTTGGCTTAAACCACCCTGGGCTGAGCAGCTCGGTGAGGGACGGCACAACTTCCTTGTTGGCAAAGACCGGAAAAATGAGACCATCAGGTGAAGCTTGCTCTAAAAGCGGTGTTGTTTTCTGTGTTTTATCAAAATTATTATTCAGCCCTGAGGTACATGTGACAGCAAAGCAAATTATCCAGGAAGTAGTTTTCCCACTTTGCTTCTCCACAGTACAGATATACTTTAACGACTGAAGTCATATTGCAATATGAACCTCCTTCCGAGTTTTGTGGCCGCAGTTTCGGCCATTGATGATTCCGGTAGCTGGGACAGTGCTGGGTTTTGTTTATTCCAAACTATTGAGATCAAAAGGCTGAAAAGGTCTTTCTGGACTGGTATTGCATTATGTGATTGGTCAGGAGGTGGCAAATGAGATTCGACAGTGCAAAGAAATGGAGTTGTATGAATTAGGAGAAGGAAGAGTTTGCGGGTTTGGGGATTACGTACTCGGTGATACCTGACAAGCAGCCAGGGCCCCTTGGGGAAATGCGATCTTGCAGGCTGCAACGAAAAATGCCCATCAATGAGTGGAAACCATGACAAAAAGTCCATAAAGGGACACAGACCCCTCCTGAGGCTGAGACCTCAATATGTGCGGCCACACCAAACAGAGCTGGAATGTGTGCCGAAAATAATAAAGACTGAACTTTCTTCAGTGACAATGAAGATCTTACCCTCACTGAGACAGACATCTGCATTGAAGCAAAAACTGAAGAGGTAGGTGCAAGAACTATACACCAGGAGAGTGGAAAGGTGAACTGGATCATAGAGGAGATGGAGGCCATGCTGTATTCAGCACGTGAGACATGGGGAAGCACAGAAAGGGAGAACATTTGATGGACCAACTTGGTCCATGAAACGTGATCATATACCAAAATGGAGGTGGATACATTGAGTCCTGGGCCATCCATCTTCTGAAACCTGCAAATGAAGATCACAACCTACAAGAGCATTTGTGAATGCTCCAAGTGAGGATAAATATTATATATATATATATATATATACCGACTTGGCATTTAATATGGAATATTTTTTTTGTGGGGGTGAACTTACTTTTCAGGATGTCTTAGAACCAAAAGTTCATTGGGATGTTGAAATTATTCTAGATTTTGTTAATGTGACCTTTAAAAGAAACAAAAACCACATTTGACATTTCGAAACAAATAAATTGATCCTTAAAAGTGATGTAAACTGATATCGAACTCAATTCATGGACAGTACTGTTAAACTTCTGTACGTTTTCCAGAAGTATCTCTTTATTTTGCACATTAGCCAAAATTTTTTTACACAAAAACAAAAGTTAAATTACGACTGGGATTACGGACAGTAAAATTACAGTTCAGTACTTTGTGTAACCCCCACGAGCATTCAGGAGAGCACGTACATGTTGAGGTATGCTGTTCACGAGACTTGCAAAGGTTTGGACAGGAATCGCTTGCCATGAAGTGACAATAGCCTGCTGCAATTCACGCACAGAGGTCGGCTGCTGGTCCAAGTGGTCGATTTGATGCGTTATTTCTGCCCACAAGTTCTCTCGGATTCATATCCGGGGACATGGCAGGCCACTCCATATGCTCTACACCACGGTCAGCAAGAAAGTGTTGGATCATGCGAGCACGATGAGGCCGTGCATTGTCATCTTGAAGACAAAGTTTCCTCGAAAGGCTGCACGAGCAAATGGAAGCAATGTTTCTTCCAGAATGGCCCTGTACTTGAACTGGTTCAGGTTTCCATTCAGAACAACCAGGTCAGTTTTGCCCCCTGCATGAAAAGCAGCCCAAACGGTCACCCCACCACCTCCAGTTTGGACTCTTGGCACTATACAAACTTTGTTGTAGGCTTCACGCACTTGTCTGCGCACTCGGACGCGGCCATCTTGACGATAGACCAGAAATCTAGACTCGTCACTGAAGATCACGTGATTCCAGTGTCCTGACTGCCATTGACGGTGCTCTCTGGCCCACTGCAATCGGCGCTGGCGGTGTTGTCTGGTCAGGCGTGGCTTTCTCAGGGGACGCCTGGCACGATAGCCTGCTTGAACCAGTCGTTGGTTGACTAGCCTTCTGGATACAGGCACATTTGTCAGTTGCTGCCACTCAGCCCTAAGCCGATTAGCTAACTTGGTATGGCCATTGCGGACTAACCGGTGCAGCTGGCGATCATCCCTCCTTGTGGTTCTGCGGGGACGTCCTGGCCTCGGTATTGGAGTAGGGACACCCCTCTGAGCATTTCGTTTCAGGATCTTTGACACCTGACCTTGAGTGATGCCATACTGCCGAGCAATAGCATGCTGTTTTATGCCGTAATTTCGTAAAGCCACCACTCCATGACAAACAGTATTGTCGAGTAGACGGACCATCTCCAGAGGAAGCGGCAATAACTTTTGGAGACGTGCAGCAGTTGTTTTCCATTAATACAGAATGCAACAACCCTTGTATACCCGACTGTGAAGCCAATCATCAAATGCACCTGTCCGTACATTTTGCAACGCCACCTGTGATATAATCCTGTTGTTGACTTCTTGCTGCGACAGACAATCAGTGACATGGTTCTTTTAACAAATAAATCACGAAAGTGTAAAAGAAACTCACCAGATTGATATACTGAGTTAAGAAAGTAAACCCAAGTCAAGAAAAAAAAAATATTCCATATTAAATGCCAAGTCTGTATATGTACAGTGTTTCAAAAAGATTGATACAACTTTGCCTGCTTTCCATTTATTTGTTTTTTGACCGATACCGTTTTCCTTCTCACGGTTTGGTGGGGTTATCGTGGTATTTGTTCCCTGGGATTTCTAGCTCAGTAGCTCAACGATGCCATTGACAGTGGAGCAGAAGACAAAGGTGGTGGCTCTGTGGTATGAGACTAAGTCAACAACCACAACAACATTTTCTGGGGGGCAGAACCACCTGAGGAGATCACTGAGAGGTACCTGAATGGGCTTAAGGTCACGTGCTTCTGCGCCTTCAATGCCAGATGTGGTCACAAATAGACAAAGGCAGAGATGCCGATCTAGATTTCGCCCTCATTATGGGCCTAATCAGGCCATGCGGTCCCGACGAGGGCTTATTTTTCCCTCATCAGGACAACATACTGCAAATTGTTTATTTGTGACCAATCTAAGCTTCTAATAAACACAGATTGAACCCCCTAACTTGACGAGGAAGCAAGGCACAGATTGAGTCTCACCGCAGCAATTGCTGCACAACCTGTTAGCAACAAGTGTCGCCTGCCACGCGAACACATTGTTTCTGCCCTGCTCATCAACAATTAGTAGGTTTGCCATCAGGAACATTTAATTTAACTAAGGAAGCACACTAACCCTATGACATGATGCTGACGTCATGTGCATAAATTATACCATTATATATATATATGGAAAGACATGGGAAAGATTGTGCATAAGATGTGAAAATAGTCAGCATAGTTTGAGTAGTAATATATAAGGCAAATGTGATGTTGTGCTACATTAAGGGGCATGGAGTTTTAAAGACGTATCCGAGCATGCTTTGCATGAGAAAAAGGAATTCTATCATACAGGTCATGATTCACAGGTGTGCGTATTAGAGGCAGAGGGGAGCATTTTTTCTGTACACAGAGTTTTTGTATACAGAGGCTCGTGGAAGAGCTGAAATACCTCCAAATCAGGCTGAACAATCTGTTTGTATCCCACTGATAGGTCAGATCTGGATTCGGACCTGAACCAAAATCTAATCGGCTTGTTCTTGTCACCTGACCAACCCATCCTGACGTGTCACCTGACATGTCACCTGACATGAGTTTTGTCATAGGTCGTCGACAAGTTGTTTTAAATATCATGCTATGTTTCGTTTTTTAGCCCTATCACTCAATGGTGAAGAATCACTTGAAAAACTAAATAATTATCGTATTCGGATCTTCACCAAAATTGAATCGATTCTTCCTCGTCACACACCCAACCTCTCCACCGAATTTTGTCGGAATCCGTCCCCAACTTTTTGAGATATTTTGTTCACAGACAAACAGACAGGGGTGAAAACATAACCTCCATGCACCTTCGGTGGTGGAGGTAAAAAGACAGCTGCTTAATCTATTTTGCAACAGGCCCACACAGATTTGGTCTCTTCATCCAAAGTGTCCAGAGATTAGGTTAAAGCTTGACTGCACTGTTGTGACTGCACTGTTGTAACCCCTGCACTGTTTAAAGCTTGGTTATTGTCTTTTGTGTTTCTTTTCTTCGAAACATGATATTGAGCATTGCGGAGTTTCTGTTTCAGCGCATAGCTCTTAATCCTGGGATCCTATGTCGAAGTCCCATGTACAACGTAGATTTTCCCATTGTCCGGTCGTGTCCTCTCTTTACATGTAAAGGTATAATGATGTCTCCCAATGCCCTTGTCTTCACATGATAGATGTATGTTGGCACAGCGGTGGAGCCTTTTGCATCTTTTGGATGGGCTCGGTCAATAAAGTCACAAAATGAGACGTTCACATCCTCCCACCCAGGGTCACCAGCACGGAGACGTACTTTCTGAGCGATGGTTTGTACTCGCCGCCATCGCAGTTGGAGCCCGCAAAACACCTGACTCTCGACGTGTTCACGGTGATGCCTGCCGAGCAGCCAGAATCGAGTCGTGCGACCGAGGAGGACAAACGCCAAGGCGGCCATTTTACCTGCGGACGCCGAATGGATCCCGTCTCGTATGATTCCGGACAAACGTCGTTGCCTTCCTTCAACAAGGCAGCCTTCATCTTGGATATCGACCTTGACTTCTTCTCGGTGCAAAATCCTTTTAAGGACATTTATACTGAGGTGAGGGAAGAATTGAGGAAGGGGAAGAGAGCCAGAAAGGGTAAAGCTGATTATTCACAGGATAGTTTTTTTTCTTCTTTGTTTACAAGATCGAGGCTCGTGTAAGAGCCAACATTAATGACAAAAAAAAGCAAACGGACACATAAGACGAAATAAAGGGAGCGGGAGACGAGATGGGGAGAGAGGGGGAAGCACACAAGTACAACATTTGAGAGCAAGGACCTCGGGAGATCTGTGGGAGGGAGAGGGCTTGGGGGGAGAATGCGTGAGGGGGGGGGGAGAATGCGTGAGGGGGGGGGGGGAGAATGCGTGAGGGGGGGGGAGGAGGTAAAAGGAAAACACATGGACACTGCTCGGACTTCCAGGAAAGAAGTCGGAATTTCAGAAAAGTGGATTTGGGGTGAAATTAGCGGGGGTAGAAAAGATCAGGGTTTTGGAAGGGGGAAGATAAGAGATGGTGGTGAACAGCTGTTTTAAAGACCTGGAGGGTGGAGTGGGATTGAAGGGAGTGAGGGAGTTTGTTCCAGAGGCGGGAGAAAAGAGGAATGAAAGAGTGAAGGTGAGCAGAGAGCCGAGATTTCGGCAGTTTAACCATCAGAGGGTTGCTGGCAGATCTTGTGCGACCTCTCAGAATATTTGGGGGGCTGCATCGATTAATAGATGGGTGTCATGTAGATGGGTGTCATGTTAATAACATTTTGAGAGATTCTCATACCCAGGAGCGAGACTGATGAGGAATCTTGGGGTTTTTTCTTTTCTTTTTCTTTCAGGAAGAGATGACTCTGTTGGAAGATCTTTATCGGTTCTGGCGTCCAGATGTGGTTGATGAACAGGTAAATTCTCACTTATATGAGGTCCCTTTTACGTTTTGATTCCATGTAACCATCCTTCTGCTGATTATGTATGACGACTTCGATAAAAACACTGCAAGGCATCTGTATGTTTCAGAAATCTGTTCAGTACAGGTGAAAATTCCTCAGATTGTACTTTCTTCCACCACCGAAGGTGTATGGAGGTTATGTTTTCACCCCTGTCTCTCTGTGTGTTTGTTACCTGCAAAAATGGAAGACTTTTCAAGTACATTGGTTGGTCTTGTGTTTTATTCTGTCTTTGTCTGTTAGAATGTCATTCGTCTACTGGTCACAATTTTAAGCTGATCTTTACGAAACGTCACCAAATGGTGGAGTTGGTCATGAGGAAGAAGCCTATTGATTTTGAGGTCAAAAGGCCAACATAGGCAAAAGGTCAACAACTTGGTTTGTGTTTTTGTGTTTTGTGTTTGTGTTGTGTGGTCAATCGGTGTCCATGTGTTTTTACCTCTCCCACCCCCCCCCCCCCCATGCCCCCACCCCTCAAGCCCTCTCCCTCCCACAGATCTCCCGATGTCCCTGCTCTCAAATGTTGTACTTATGTGCTTCCCTCTCTCTCCCCATCTTGTCTCCTGCTCCCTTTATCATGTTTTATGTGTCAGTTTGTTTTTAAGTGATGTTAGTTCTTATATGAGCCTCGATCTTGTATCCAAAAAATAAAATAAAATACTTAGGTGAAATTTCTGAAATCCTCAATTTTCATCTGATTGACTTGAAATTTGAAGAGGATTTACATATCAGATCACTGAATTCAACCACAAATTATTTTTTAAGTCTACATCGGCCAAAGGTCAACAAGTTATTTGACGGATTTCGCAAGTATCGTACTATGCATGACGTATTTCTTGTTTGTTTGTTTGTGAACAAGATATCTCCAAAAGTTGTGGATGGATTTGGACGAAATTTGGTGGAGAGGTTGGGAATGTAACAAGGACGAAATGATTCGATTTTGGTGAACATCCGGATCAGGATACGAGAATTTTCTGATGATTCTTCACGATTGAGTGATGGAGCTAAAACCGATATGAATGAATGATCGTTTTAAGGCCATTTTCCCCACGGGAGTAGGGGTTAGCCTTGCGGGCCCCATGGCAATCATGGTTCCCTGTTTGAGGCAATGTTTTTATGGCCGGATGCCCTTCTTGACGCCAACCCTTAGTCGCCTCGTACGATGCGCAGGGATATGGTGTACCTCCCTGGCATTAATTCAGCGATCGACCGGGATTCAAACTAAGGATCCTAGGATCCCAAGCCTGCACCCTAACTGCTAAGCCAACACCAGACTCCAGTTAACCCTTTGAGTACGGGATTTTTTTTTGATAAAAATACCCCCGGTACGGGATTAATTTGGCATTACGGGAATGCAACCACGTACTGACGATCTATTTATAGGTATAGTCGATGACGTGTAGTAACGTCATCCGTACACAAAACTTTTTCGCGGGTTGCGGCACTGGACGTCATCCGTACTCAAAGGGTTAAGATTGTTTTCATTTTGTTCATGTTTGAAGATTTCGTCATTTTTACTTTGTAAGTCTGGGTTAACTTTTGATGACAACGAGGAGAGTCTCCTTTTGTAATGAGGATGTGGTGAGTGTTGCCATAAGCAGGTAACTACAGGGTCCCTTTAAATCTCTCATGCTGAGGGCGAGTATCTTTTTCCTGGAGAGATTCTCACTCGTAATTATGTTTTATAAGAGAACAAGTATTGAAGAGGGCAAGAAGATCGATATATATAGTGGTGTTTACATCAAAAGATGTGTACCATCACTATAGGTGTGTGGCTGCAGATGCTGCTGGAGTGTACGACGATACGTCGGCAGCAACTGAACCAGCTGGGTGAGGCTTTCTCCCGGCTCAGTCAGGATGATGGGCCTGACGTCGTAGCTGAACTCTGCACACAGCACAGGTGTGTACTTTGTGATAGAATCGAAGGGGTGGGGGTAGGGTGCATTATGAAGCATGTATGAATGGGATCTTGAGTCGTCTACTTATTATGTACTTGAGAGGAGGACTGGGGGTGTGTAAATTGAGAAAAGCTTTTTTGATAAATAAATAGAGGAGGAGGAAGGGTAGGGAATTGTGCAGTGGGAGGACGGGGGATACAACAACAACAACAGGCATTTTAAGGCCATTTTCCCTGCTTGAGCGGGGGTTAGCCTTGCGGTCCCCATGACAATCTTCTCCATTTTGCCCTATTTTCTGCATCTCTCCTTGTTAACCCCCTTGCCGCATTTCTTCTTCCACCATCTTTCGCCAAGTCTTCCTCAGTCTTCCCCGTCCTCTACTTCCTTCGACATTCATTTCCATCACTCTTCTCAACCAGTCACTTTCATCCTTCCTCAACACATGACCAAACCATCTCAAACTGTTTCTCTTCACAGCATCAATCACAGGCTCTATTCCCATCATCTTTCGCAATTCATCATCTGTCTTCCTCTCTCTCAACGATACTCCGCACATCCACCGAACCATTCGCATTTCCACCCTTTCCAGCCTTCGTTGCTGCTCTACGTTCATTACCCATGTCTCGCTCCCATCAATCATAATCATAACACTTCTCACACATGCAGCATACACCTTTCCCTTCAGCTTCAATGACACTCCCATCCTCGTCAGCACGCCACTCAGTTCCCGAAACTTCTTCCATGCACATCTGACTCGAGCAACTGTTGCCGAGTCTGATCCACCTTCTCCCTTCAGCATGTCTCCAAGGTAACAAAATGTTTTCACACCTTCCAGCTTCACGCCATCTCCAAGATCCAACTCAACATTTCCTCCATCTGCAGCTCCCTCTGTGCACACCTTACACTTGAATGTAGCTGCCACACTTGTTAATGACCCTCTCAAACCACTACATTTTTGATGAACCCACTCAGCGCACATTGTACATTGAATGGAATTCACTCCGACACCCTTCCTGCACACAGCACACGGCCACTTCCCATTTCTTTCCACCTCACCACAGGCTTTACCACTTGCCATCACCTTCGTTTTTCCGATATTCATCTTCAGACCTTTTGTCTCCATACATTCCTTCCACTTGTTCATCTTCTCCTTCAGTCCATCCATACTTTCTGCAATCAACACCAGATCATCTGTATACAACAACTCCCACGGTAAACCCTCCTTTACGTACCGAGCCAGCACCTCCATCACAGCTATAAATAGTAGTGGACTTAGTACCGACCCCTGATGCACTCCCACCTTCACCTCAAACTCACCACTGTTCCCGTCCTTCGTCCTTACAGCTGGGCGCGCTCTTTTGTACATTGCCATCGCGACTCTGATCAACCATTCCTCCCCTCCTAACTTCCTCAATGCCCATGTCACAACTTCACGTGGAACCCTATAGAATGCTTTCTCCAGATCAACAAACCCAAGAAACAACTTCTTCCTCTTCTCCATGTACTTCTCCTGCAACTTCCTCACAATAAAAAGCGCATCTGTCGTTCCTCTTCCTGGCATAAATCCAAACTGCATTTCGTCGATCTTCACTTTCTTCCTTATCTACCTCTTTCTTTGCAGCCTTCTTGGCTGCCTTATAACTTTCATGCTCTGCCTTTTCTGCCCCCATACCCTTCGCCTTCTGCCACTCCGTGAACTTCTTCCTCTTCTCGTCAATCTTCTTTCCAACTTCATCATCCCACCACCATGTTTCCGAGTGCCTCGGTGGTCCTTTTGTCCATCCACATACCTCACCAACGGCTCCCAACAGACGATCTTTCATTGACATCCAACCACTTTCAAGCTCAACCACATCATCCTCTACCATACTCAGCCTCTCTTTTAATGCCTCCCTCACTGTCACCTCTTTCAACCTCCACACTTTCATTCTCAGTTGGTACTTCACCCTCCTCGCTCTCCTCGCATCTTTCACCCTTATGTCGCAGACAAACAAATGGTGCTGTCAAACAGCCTCCTCCCCCGGGATCACCTTTGTGTCCCGGAGGTGCCCCCTATCTCGCCTATGCACCATCAGGTAGTCAACGGTTGTCGTCGACTCACCTGACGTGTATGTAACAAGCTTATTATCCTCTTTCTGGAACTGAGTGATACAAATCAACAAATCAGCTCCATCAGCAAACTCCAAAATCCTTTCACTCTCTCCATTCCTCACACCATATCCGTAACCCCCATGAACTCCCTCAAAACCGTCCATACTCCTTCCCATATGTCCATTTGGGTACCACAACAACTTCCTCATCTTTCACGTTTTCCATCAGCTTCTCTATCGCACACCAGAATTTGTCCTTCTCTTCATCACTCCGACCAACCTGCGGAGCATATGACGTTCACGTTCACGTTCACGTTCACGAAGACGTTCACGAAGATCTTTCCAATCATCATTTTCACCATCATCAACCTTTCACTCATTCTAGTCACACTCACCACACTGTCTACAAACTCCTCAGAAAACAGGACACCAACACCATTCACGCCCTCCAGGCACCCTTGCCACACAAACTTGTATTTCTGTCCCTGCCTCCCCTTCACCATTCTCACACCATTTCCCTTCCATCTCGTCTCCTGCACACAACATATGACCACTGTTCTTCTGACCAATACTTCCACCACTTCTCCTGATCTCCCTGTCATTGTCCCTACATTCCATGTCCCAAACCTCAGAAACCGATCTCCGGGACGGGGGATAAAGGTGGAAAATAATTTGGGAGGGTAGAGGAGTAAAGGAAAGGGAAGGAAGAGGAATTTATTGCTCCTCAGTCAGCATCCAATTTGCAATGTGAATGTGAGATTACAGAATACTGTATTTCATTATGGAGGGCAGGCCGATAGTACACCCCCCTACACAACTTGGGTGAAATTTCTGACATTTTGTCGGACCGTGGGGTGGTTGGCCACGTAAGACATTTCTATTTTATGTATTTCTTTGTCTGCTTTGGCTTCATTTTCTTGCAGCTATTCCAAGTTATATCCCAAGTGCTCTTTATCTCTGCAGTTTTTTCTACATGTGTTGTTGATGCTTTTGTTGCAACTGTGCTGGATGTTGGACTTGTTCTGACCTAGTTATGCAACTTATCTCATTCCTCCAACTTTCTGTTCGACCTAAAAACAACACAAGAAGGATTCATTTTGATCAAATTGTCATTGGAAAGGCAATTGTGGAGTCCAGTGTGATCTGCAGGGATGTCTGTCTGCAGGTGGAAGCCCCTGGGGCGGCTTGTGGCTCTTCTCAAAGAACGACTCGGCTCAAAGCTAGACTACGAGATGGTACTTAAAGTTCGTTCTCTGCTCATTCTCACGACTGCAGTTGTCCTTTTTGGCTTTCTTTTACAGCAATCCAGTTCACCACCTTTGGGGAGAAAACATTTGTATAAAAGCAAAACTACATGTTGTGTACACATTCAAGATGTAATATTGTATCCACATATATCTTAATTTTCCCACATACAGTGCATTCAGAAAGTATTCAGACCCCTTCACTTTTTTCACATTTTGTTATGTTGCAGCCTTATGCTGAAATCGTTTAAATTCATTTTTTCCCTCATCAATCTACACTCAATAACCCGTAATGACAAAGACAAAACAAGATTTTAGAAAGTTTTGCAAATTTATTGAAAAGAAAAAACTGAAATATCACATTTACATAAGTATTCATACCCTTTGCTATGACACTTGAAATTTAGCTCGGGTGCCTCCCATTTCTCTTGATCATCTTTGAGATGTTTCTACACCTTGATTGGAGTCCACCTGTGGTAAATTCAATTGATTGGACATGATTTGGAAAGGCACACACACCTGTCCATATAAGGTCTCACAGCTGACAATGCATATCAGAGCAAAAACCAAGCCGTGAGGTCGAAGGAACTGCCTGCAGAGCTCAGAGACAGGATTGTGTCGAGGCACAGATCTGGGGAAGCCTACAAAAACATTTCTGATGCATTGAAGGTTCCCAAGAGCACAGTGGCCTCCATATTTCTTAAATGGAAGAAGTTTGGAACAACCAGGACTCTCCGAGAACTGGCCGCCCGGACAAACTGAGCAATCCGGGGAGAAGGGCTTTGGTAAGAGAGGTGACCAAGAACCCGATGGTCACTCTGGCTGAGCTCCAGAGATCCTGTGTGGAGATGGGACAAACTTCCAGAAGGACAACCATCACTGCAACACTCCACCGATCTGGGCTTTATGGCAGAGTGGCCAGACGGAAGCCTCTCCTCAGTGAAAGACACATGAAAGCCCGCTTGGAGTTTGCAAAAAAGCACCTCAAGGACTCTCAGACTGTGAGAAACAAGATTCTGTGGTCTGATGAAACCAAGGTTGAACTGTTTGGCCTCAATTCTAAAGGTCATGTCTGGAGGAAACCAGGCACCGCTCATCACCTGCCCAATACCATCCCAACGGTGAAGCATGGTGGTGGCAGCATCATGCTGTGGTGGTGTTTTTCAGCAGCAGGGACTGGGGGACTGGTCAGGGTTGAGGGAACAATGAACGGGGCAAAGTACAGACATATCCTTAATGAAAACCTGAAACAGAGTGCTCAGGACCTCAGACTCGGCCGAAGGTTCACCTTCCAACAGGACAATGACCCTAAGCACACAGCCAAGACAATGCAGGAGTGGCTTGGGGACAACTCTGTGAAGGTCCTTGAGTGGCCCAGCCAGAGCCCTGACCTGAACCCAATCGAACATCTCTGGAGAGACCTGAAAATGGCTGTCCACCAACGGTCCCCATCCAACCTGGGAGCTTGAAAGGATCTGTAGAGAATAATGGCAGAAACTCCCCAAATCCAGGTGTGCAAAGCTTCTCGCGTCATACCCAAGAAGACTCGAGGCTGTAATCGCTGCCAAAGATGCTTCAACTAAGTACTGAGTTAAGGGTCTGAATACTTATGTCAATGTGATATTTCAGTTTTTTATTTTTAATAATTTTGCAAAACTTTCTAAAATCCTGTTTTCTCTTTGTCATTATGGGGTATTGAGTTTAGATTGATGAGGGAAAAAATGAATTTAAACGATTTCAGCCTAAGGCTGCAACATAACAAAATGTGAAAAAAGTGAAGGGGTCTGAATACTTTCTGAATGCACTGCATATCAATTTAATTATTTAATCCTGTTCATTTATCTAATTGCTTCACTTTGCCTCCAGTCGTGTTTATAATAGAGGACATGGATTTGTCCCCCCATTGGATGAAGACCCTCGTGTTCAAGCTGTTGGTGCTCGTATGGTTGGCAGCGAGTACTCCGGAAGCATTGACGGAAAGAGAGTGGCAATCATATGTGTGGGAAAATTGCATGCTCAGTCAGGGTTGTCCAGATAGGTCAGATGACAGAGCACTGGTACGGTTTTCCAAAGGACGTGGGTATGATTCCTGGTCTGGGCATATAATATTCCCACATATATCAATATATATACACTACTCACAATAAGTTAGGGATATTGGCAAGTTCTTCGATGTGGTTGATTTTGTGTATTAATTATGTTGAAAAAAGTTGTTGGTCCTAATTCTATCGTTATTAATGAGTGTGAAAAAACACAGCATTCTTGATTTCAATACCCTAACCCTAACCCCTATAAAAATAAAAAAAACTCGCTCCCACAATATCCCTAACTTATTGTGAGTAGTGTGTATATATATATATATATATATATATATATATATGTATATATATATATATATATCGTTGGAATGTAATTTGTGATTGGTTGGCATTTTATCTCAAGAATGTGTATTGCAGGTACACCAGGCCGGCTTGACGTGTGATGGAACTCCACTACCTCATCACGTAAGCTCCAAGGATGAGGTGCGGAAACTGATGGACGGTCTCTCAGGTCTTCTCTGCTCCTTGCCAGCTCCTACCCTCATCACCATGGCACGGTACCTACCACCTGGGTCTCGGCTTCGTTCATAAAACATTATTTGTAAGACAATATATACAGTCACGTGAAAAAGTAAGTACACCCCATGCAAAGTTTTGACTTTTTCAACATACAGCTATTTGATCTTCATTTCAACAATATTGATGGATAAAGGTGATATAATATAACAAATATCATGAAACATTTACATTTTGTAGTCCATTGTATAATTTAAATAAACATAAATGCAAATTTCGCATGTGGAAAAAGTAAGTACACCCTTGTGTTACGTGCTCCTCCCCGACCCCCTGGTCACGGTGTACCTCCGAGCCCCGAGAGGAGTCACGGCAGAAAAATGTGTTTTTCTGTATGTCAAAGATCAATGGTGAAGCCACACCAATTGTTACAAACCAACAGGTATTGTATTAAGATCACACAAGAATAACAGTACAAAAACAATAGTAATCAATTGTACAACAAATAGTATATCATTCCTATGATGGTACCATCAGGTTCGTACAATATAACTCGCTGTGCTCCAAGTGAGCGAAAAGAAGAAGATTCCCAATGTCTCTATTCCCCGGCTTCAAGCCAAAGTCGATCCGCTCCAGCGATCGACAGATCAATGTCCAATCGAGACCAGAATCCCGTTGGGTTGGCAGTTACAGTCCGGCTGCCAAAGCTGTGCACAGGCGCCCTCCAGGCGACTGGGAAATCCAAAGGCGCCCTCCAGGCGACTGGGAAATCACACCCTCGGGTATGCACGTTCCACAGCTCGCAGTCGGCAAACCTCAGATTTACCTTCAGGTATATCCGCGTTGCACACACACACACCAGATAAGTCTGAAAGCGGTGAAAACGGCTGATATGAAGCAAAGAAAAACCTTGCGCGACGCGCAAAGGCTGAGTGAAGCAAAGAAACCTTGCTCGACGCACAAAGCGCGCGAGTCAAAATGGCCGACGGCCGTACTCGAGACGTAACGGCAGTCCATTGATTCTCTTTGGAATCGACCGCAAAACCTGACACGCAGGTTGATCTGTCACAGCGATAACAACTCTGTCGCAGGAATCCCTTTCCTGGGAAACCCAAAGTTCACTCGTGACTCTTGCTCGCCAACGTTCGCTCTAGACCTCGAAGCGACGATGCTTCTTGTCCGACTCCACTCGCTCCGCCTTCTTTTTCTCCTCCTCTTCTTCGTCGTCCGGTTCCGGTTTCATTTAAACTAACTTTTTCGCCTTTTGAAATCAGTTCATGAACAATAAACCTTTTGACAACAATAATAGTACATGGAATCGAAAATGTTTACTGTAGTGAAATTATACCAAGGTGAACCCAGGGGTGCTCGCTACGGAAGGGGCGTCTATAAGACCCGGGACAACCGGGGCGCGCGGACACTCCAGCGGAACTCACTGTGACATAGTCCTGTAGTTTGAATGGTATGTACGCCCCCAAATGCTGCGCTGACAATGCGCTGCACTAACCATTGTTATATTGAATCAACCATTGCTGCTCATGAAATGCTCTGATTTTAATGCCTGTTGCATGCATGTATTCTTACAGGATGTACTGCAGATCTAAATGATATTAAACCTACCCAGAGGTCAAGTCGTGTCTGAGCTTGATTTTCACGACATTTACAGTGGATGAAAACCACCACAACGGAAGTGACGAATCCATAACACTTGGCTCAAATAGGTGGTATTGCCCCCTTTGGCAGAAACAACCTCAAGTCGGCGTTTCTTATAACTCTCTACCAGTCTCTGACATCGACTGGGAGAAATTTTTGCCCACTCCTCCATGCAGAATCCTTTCAGCTGTGCGATGTTTGAGGGGTTTCTTGCATGCACAGCTCGTTTCAAATCCCCCCACAACATCTCGATGGGATTTAGATCCGGGCTTTGACTTGGCCATTCCGGAACCCTCCATTTCTTTCTTTTCAGCCATTCCTTGGTGGATTTACTGGTATGTTTAGGGTCATTGTCATGTTGCAAGGTCCACCTTCGGTTGAGCTTCAACTTTCCAACAGATGGCCTCACATTATCCTCAAGCACCCTCTGGTACAATGAAGAATTCATAGTGGATTCTATGATGGTGAGCTGCCCAGGCCCTGATGCAGCAAAGCTGCCCCAAACCATTATATTTCCACCACCATGCTTTACAGTTGGTATCAGGTTCTTGTGGTCAAATGCTGTCTTTGGTTTTCACCAAACATGTCTTCTGGTACTGTGGCCAAATAGCTCTACCTTTGACTCATCTGTCCAGAGCACATTGTTCCAGAAGTGCTGGTCTTTGCCTCGGTGTTCATTGGCAAACTTTGATCTTGCCCTGATGTTCTTTCTGGACAGAAAAGGTTTCCTCCTGGCACACCTCCCATGTAGATAAAATTTGTGCAGCCTCTTTATAATGGTAGACTCGTGCGCTTTGACATCAACAGTGGCAAGAGCTACCTGTAGGTCCCGTGATGACATTCTGGGGTTCTTAGAGACTTCTTTCAGCATCTTGCGGTCTGCTCTCGGGCTGAACTTGCTGGGGCGGCCTGGCCTGAACAAGTTGGCAGTTGTTTGGAATATTCTCCACTTGTAGATGATTTTCCGAACAGTCGAATGATTGATTTCAAATTGTTTGGAGATCTTTTTAAATCCCTTCCCAGACTCGTAGGCATCTATAACCTTCTTTCTGAAGGCCTCAGCGAGCTCTTTTGATCTAGGCATGGTGACGCCACACACTTCAACAACAAAGAGCAAACCAAACTAAATGTCAGGTTTAAATAAGACAGGTTCCTCCAAGATCCTCTCTGATGATGTTCTAATCATTTGCACCTGAGCTGGTGCACCTGATTCTAATTTTAGGTATTTGAAGTAGTGATAAATGTAGGGGTGTACTTACTTTTTCCACATGTGAAATTTGCATTTATGTTTATTTAAATTATACAATGGACTATAAAATGTTAATGTTTCATGATATTTGTTATATTATATCACCTTTATCTATCAATATTGTTGAAATGAAGATCAAAATATGTTGAAATATGTTGAAAAAAATCAAAAGTTTACATGGGGTGTACTTACTTTTTCACGTGACTGTAGATTGAGCTCAAGGTACGCAATGGGAATGGTTGTCAAGTAATTGTGGTGGTCTTTACTTTGAAATGGCACAGCAATTCTATGTGGTGAGGTTCATTATGCGTTGTGGAAATACAAGTGAGGCTTTCAAGGTGGTGACGATTTCCTACTTGAATGTCGACTGATTAATTATAGAGCTGCTCAAAGAATCCACAAGTCAGGCTTTTTTTGTTGGACTCAGAATGGCACGCGGATTGCAAAATGCCACCACTGGAAGAACCTCCAAAAAAAACCCATCATCATCAGATCAGAGACCACTTAAAACACCGATGTTGTCCACTTGCACCAACAATGAGATGTAAACCGGATTATCTTGTTGGTGGGCACCGTAAATGTCATGTGGATCTGATCAAAGTTGAAAAACCAGGAATCATCTGTCTCGCAGTGATCAAATGCGTAGCAGCCCGAGCGGTCGAGATGAGAATCGCTTTATATTCACTCGTACGTTCTTTGATTTTGGAAGTGTATCAACTTTTATACCGTTATTTACCTATCTGTTATCTGTCCCTTACAACTACAGGGTAGCGCTTATGTTACACTTGTTACAGGGTAGCGTGTGCTTACCTGTTTTGTCTACCTTTGGAGGTAGACTTTTTAAAATTAAACTGCAGTTTAAGTCGGTAGGGTGTCTGGAAGGTTTGAGCAGTGAACTGGCCTTCAGCAGGAAAACAAGCTCAGATGTCCACATTCAACCTCAGATACACACAGTGTCTCAATCAAATATATAGACATACTAATAGGCAATGCTTACACAATGTAAGCAATAATGGACCGTGCTTCATTCGTAGGCACATAATAAATAGAAGCTTTTTCATTATAGGCAAGCATCATCGACCTGCTAGATATCTTATTTTTTACGGACACTTTTACGGGTTTTTTAAACGTACATTTTCATTTACCGACGCTTTTTCTCTTTTTTCGTTTACACACATTATTGTCATGTTTATTTCACAGTTTCCTGTTATAGAAATTACACTTTTCAAATGCTACGTATTGATTGAGGTTTTTTGGGTTTTTTTTTAACAGACGTGTTTACGTTTTTTTAACGTACATTTATGGACGCTTTCCAATGGTTCTGTGATTTTTCCCAGTGTGTTGGCTTCGATGTCTGTCAGCACGCCAAATTTCATCTTTCTCTGACACCCGGAAGGTACTGAATATTAACAGTCAGTCGGTCAGTAGTTAGAAAAAGCTTTATATGTTGGATACATCTTGTAAAAATCCTGTTCAAAACTGTCCTTCGCATGACGTCCTCAGGCGTGATCATTGGTCACCTGGCTTGAGCACCTCATTGGTTGGACAGAATCAAAAGAACACGTGCTGCATATGGCTTGAGGCCGGTGAGGAGAAAGGGATTTTTTTTAAAGCCTTTTAAAGGGATTTATTACATGGAATTCCGCATAGTTCATATTAAATAAATGAACAGCAATTCCTAACCATTGTGCACCAATTATTTTCTTTTCTTTTTTGTATACAAGATTGAGGCTCGTGTAAAAGCTAGTAATTGGAGCAGGCACTTTGTGCACCAATTGGAGCAGGCACTTTGTGCACCAATTGGAGCAAGCCCTTTGTGCACCAATTGGAGCAAGCCCTTTGTGCACCAATTGGAGCAAGCCCTTTGTGCACCAATTGGAGCAAGCCCTTGTGTAAGATGCACGATGGTCGCTAAATCTAAACACTGAACAATAAACTAAAACTTTGACCAACTGTACAGGCACAAGCTTAGATTATCACAGATACAGGGGTGGAGAAGATGGCAGGTATAGCAAAATAATACATAGGTATGAGTGAGGGTCATTGAACAGACGCTCATTCTCTGGGCCATTCCCTTTGTGTCAACAACAATTTTCCTGCACAACATCCTCTCCTCCCTTTGCACTCGACTCTCATGTGGTGCCCTCTTGGGCTTGATGGGAAAGGAGTGTGGTCCTTTTCGAGCAGCACAATCTAATTGTTAACACCTGGTGCTTTGGCCCTTCGATGCCAAACAAGGACCGTGACAGCATATGTGAGGAAAAGGGGGAAACAATGGCTGCGTCCTTGCAGTTTCCTTAAGATACTTTATTATTTGACCCCAGCACAAGGAATAAACGACTCATTGTCCCACACATAAATCCGGTCATTTTACATCCAAAATTATTGCCACCCTCCAAAATTATTGCCACCATCCAAAATTATTGCCACCCTCCAAAATTATCCCCATGTTACAATGTATAATACCTATTTTTTGAGGAGTTTGGCAACCATAACTAACTCGTCACCACTGTACTCTGCTCGTCCTGTTACAGCTCCAGCCTGGATGAATATTGTGCCGCGGACCAGGTTTCCTGGATTGAGGAGCAGGCGCTCGGGATGTTACGGACACTCTACGGTGACATTGACGTCCATAAAGAATACTGATCTTCCATAGAGGAAACTGAATATGTACAAAAAAAACAAAGATTAACAACTCACCTCCCCAGCCCCTCTTCCTTCTTAGAATCTGTTGCTATATTTGTTTGACAGTCAGAGGGTATCTACCTACCACTCGGTTATGAGCTGCAGCGTAGGGAAAGGTACCCAGGGTCGTTGTGCATGATATTTGCTTGAAAATATTTACCCTTGTAGTAAGTCATCGCAGCATGCAAGTGCCAACATGTTTTCAGTCTGTTTGCGGACATTATATTCAAAGGCAGATGTTGCTCACCTTTTCTCACTTGCGTGTCCATAAATATTAGAACGGCCGCACCTGTGCCGGGCAAAGATGGTCAAGGGCAAGCCTCGCATGTCGTGCCACCGTCCTCATTCCGGAATGGATTCGGAGGAATGGTTCCATTTGGGGTATTTTTATCGGAGGAATGGTTAACAATTTGGGATTTTTTTCATTTCATGAGCCAGCAAGGAAAGCTGAGTACGGTGTTTGCTAAAGAATGCATGTAATGGCGCTTTTCCACCGCGGTACCGTACCGTACTGTAACCAAAATCCGTTTTTTCGTTTTTCCATTGCCAAGCGAACCGTACCGTACCTAAGTACCCGTGCTAAATTTGGTTCTTGCTATGGATAGGAACCAAGCGAGCCGATCCCGGACCTATGGGTGGTGCTAGCAATACTGCAGACCGTTGATTGGTTAATCACAATCGTCAATTCAGGAAGAAAGTGAAAGGTATTCGTAATGTTACTAGCTATATATGAAAGCTAACTTAACGTAATGTACCTGTATTCTTTGTTTGCGCCGACGTACAAGGCCCAAATCTTCGTTGTCGGTCTTCATAATTGTCTGCAAAGGTTTCTTTCTCTTTTTATCTGTCTCCTCTTTCTGGCGTCTTTCAGCTCCTTCTCAAACACGTCCTCTCTCTCTTTTTGCATTTCACTAAAAAAAACTCATGTTCAGATAAAACCAAAACCCGACGAAGAAGTAAAACACAGCTTCAAGTTCCTCCATAGTTTCGGAGCTGTTTACAGTTTAGTGTCGCATGAGAAAATAGAACGGCACTCAGTAGAGAGCATACCTCCGCCAGGTGAACAGTTTACGTTTTGTATCCCAGAGTAGACCAGAAAATCACAATACAGAATCACATTTAATCAAAATCATTCGTCCACAACTTTTTGAGATATCCTGCTGTGTTTAGTTTTTGGCCCGATCTCCCAATGGTGAAGAATCACTTTTAAAATTCTCCGAGTCGAATCCGAATCCGGATCTTCACCAAAATCTAATCATTTCGTCCTTGTCACATTCGCTACAACTCTGCCAAATTTCGTCCGAATACGTCCACAACTTTTTGAGATATTTTGTTCACAGACAAACGGACAAACAAACAGACAGGGGTGAAAACATAACCTCCATCCACCTTTGGTGACGCAGGTAATTACGCCATCACAGCGGTCGCGGTTTTTTTTCGTCACTTCAGATAAATCCTCATATTTTCACGGTTCTGTTGTGCGATGGAAAAACGACACAGGGATTACCGTACTGTATTGTATAGTGCAATAGAAAAGCGCCATAAGTAACTTGAAGGGCCCAGGTCTGAGTTGCATTAATGTACTGTGCATTACTTTAGTATTGCAAGTGTATGCCACAAACTTTTATAATTTTAACGTATTTATTTATTTATAACATTTTCTCGGATTTCACTTTTGCTTTTTTTCACTAAACCGCCGTTCTGGTGTCAACCCTGCTTTAGTTGTTTCTAAATATTGGTTGAGGTTAAAATTATCTTTGGCCAAACGTGCTCAATTTAACTCTCAATAAAAGCTTTCGAGGGTATTCGGCACTAAACGACTACCTAGAACTAGAACGCCACTCAGTAGAGCGCATACTCCCGCCGTGGGTCAAGTTGGAATAATACGTTTTGTTTAACATCCCTTCTCCCCAAAACAATAAATGAAAAAGAAAGTAGGCCCTAACTGTCAGAGAATTTATTTTGATATATCTCGGAATTAGAGGAGAAAAACATCATTTAAGAATAAGAATAAAAGCTTTAATGCAGTAAAACAGAAAAAAAAATTCCCCAAAAAAATTCCTGGATCCGGAATAATATCCTGAGCTTCACCAAAAACTAATCAATTCTTCCTTATCTCAAGGGCAATCATCCCACCAACTTTCATCCAAATCCGTTCAGAACTTTTCCATATATGTTGTTCAGAAACACACTAACACACACACACACACACACACACACACACACACACACACACGGACGGACACGATCGAACGCATTACTCCCGCCCCAATTAAACCCACCTTCCAGTGAACCCACCGATTTTGGCAGGAATTTGCAATTTGTTCAGCATGCTGTCGATCACAAGTGAAGCTAGGCATTTTGAATAGGTAGGGTGGGTGATGAAGATACAAGGGGGGATGGGTGGTTGGGGAACATTAGGGGAAAGGGCAGGTAAAGATGAGGGGGAAGGGCGGGTAAAGATGAGGGGGAAGGGTGGGTAAAGATGAGGGGGAAGGGTGGTTGGTGCTCTTTGCGCACTGCTGGTTGCATCATTTTCTGGTGGCACGGCTCTGCCGCAGATGAAGTGCCCCTGTTTCCAGCAAGCTGATACTCATTTTTCTGACCTCGGAAGGATGACAGGCTGAGTCAACCACCCGATGTTAATTCAACGGCATAACAGGGGCTGGAACTCAGGACACTGAGATCCCTCTCCCCTCACCTCTTCCCCCCCCTCCCCTTTCCACTTTCCCCACTCCCTTCCTCACCCCTCCCTCTCCTGCCTCTCCCCCTCTTTTATAATCTCCATTATTTATTTTCTTTTATTTTCCCCCCAGTTTGTATACGAGTCTGAATGGAGACATCTCAAATTAGGAAATAGTTTTTACCTCACATTCATTTAATTGCTTACATTATTTTCATTAAATCATTATTTGTTGACTTTCAATTTCTTGTCTTGTTTCGTTTCTTTGTTCTGAGGGTTCGGATTAACCCAGTGTCGGCCGTCCGATCAGGTAAGACTTTGAACCTTCCCGCGCGTCACTACCGCTAGGTTTGGTATACGCCTCGGACTAAAGCTCATTTCGGTCATCCGTCACCCAGGGGATTTAACCCCGGGGATGCGACAATTTTATATACTATATGGAGATATATATATAACCTTAACCCCGGGGACATCACGCCAATATATATATATATATACTGAAACGCAAAAGAAACCTACCACCTTTGAAACCTTTAAATATCAACAATAACACTGCGTGTAGTAAATGTGTGAACTTATTTGTGGACAATAGTGTCCTCACTGTCAGACAAAATGGTCACGGATGGTCACTTGAACCTTCAATGGTCACTTCATAGCACAGCTGTTGAACAGCCGTTTTGACTGTCAGTGATTAGCCAAGGGGTACGGGATGATTTTAATGAGCTGCACGTGATGTCTTGATATTGGCTTTAAAAAGGCCAGTGCAAAATGGGCATTTCAATCAACATGCCACGATTGTCAAGGGATCAACGGCAGCGTGCCCTGGGCATGCTGCAAGGCGGACTGAGCTACCGTGAGGTGGCACGTCGCCTTGGCTGTTCACACCAGACGATATCGGCCCTGGTGGACAGAGACACCCTCCACAACTCTGCAGATGACAGACCTCGATCAGGGAGGCCAAGAGTCACCACTGCAAGGCAGGACAGGCAGATGGTCCGAAGTCACCTGCGGGATCGATTCCGTCCAGCATCCCGCACTGCGGCAGAAACTCCGGGGCGTGCAAACCCACGGATCTCCAATGATACTGCACGAAGACGACTGCATGACTATGGTCTGACTGCCAGAAGACCATACAGAGGCCCCGTGATGACGGCTGCCCATCGCCGCAACCGACAGAGATGGTGCCAGCAGCATCAGCAGTGGACCTTGGCGCAGTGGAACGAGGTCGCTTTCAGCGATGAGTCAAGGTTCTGTGTGGACAGTCCTGATGGGCGTGAGCGTGCCTGGAGAAGAACTGGCGAGCGATATGCCGATTGTTGCGTGCGTCAAGCCAACAGGTGGGGTGGCCCAAGTGTGATGGTGTGGGCCGCCATATCAGGCCGGTACAGGACGCCACTGGTGGTTGTGGATGGGAATCTTAATGCCCAGCGGTATGTGGATAACATCCTGCGACCTCATCTGCTGCCATTCCTGCTAGACCACCCAGAACTGAAAACCTTTCAGCATGACAACGCTCGTCCCCATGCTGCTCGCTTTACCACTGCATTTCTCCAAGGCGAGAACATCAACACTATGCAGTGGCCTGCGCTCTCCCCTGACCTGAATCCCATAGAGCACCTGTGGGATGAGCTTGGGAGACGCGTAGTTGGCAGGGCCAGGACATGGGCAGAGCTGCTTCAGACATTGAGGACTGAGTGGGACAGAATCCAGCAGCAATCCATCCAAAGACTGGTAGGCAGTATCCAAAGACATGCACTGCCTGTATCCAAAACAATGGTGGCCACACACGCTATTGAAAGGGGACTGATATTGCACCCCGTGCTGTTCTGTACTGTAGAACAAACTGATGAGATGGTGTATCTTGGTCAAAAACTTGACATGTCGTCAATAAAATGCCAATGTTTCAATTAGCAATTGTTGGTTTGTTTTATTTTGAACTGTTACAATTTTATTACATTTCACTTCATTTCACTTTTCACATTTCATTTCGGAATCGATCCTGCAGGTGACTTCGGACCATCTGCCTGTCCTGCCTTGCAGTGGTGACTCTTGGCCTCCCTGATCGAGGTCTGTCATCTGCAGAGTTGTGGAGGGTGTCTCTGTCCACCAGGGCCGATATTGTCTGGTGTGAACAGCCAAGGCGACATGCCACCTCACGGTAGCTCAGTCCGCCTTGCAGCATGCCCAGGGCACGCTGCCGTTGATCCCTTGACAATCGTGGCATGTTGATTGAAATGCCCATTTTGCACTGGCCTTTTTAAAGCCAATATCAAGACATCACGTGCAGCTCATTAAAATCATCCCGTACCCCTTGGCTAATCACTGACAGTCAAAACGGCTGTTCAACAGCTGTGCTATGAAGTGACCATTGAAGGTTCAAGTGACCATCCGGGACCGTTTTGTCTGACAGTGAGGACACTATTGTCCACAAATAAGTTCACACATTTACTACACGCAGTGTTATTGTTGATATTTAAAGGTTTCAAAGGTGGTAAGTTTCTTTTGCGTTTCAGTATATATATATTGTTGCGAATATGGAATTTGACCTCCATATCCGCTTGTAAATATTCCCCTATCTTCTCCGATACTCCCCCACTCTCCCCTTACCCCATTCCCTAGTCCCATTGTCTGTAAACAACACCCATTAGAGCCGATCTTCCCCTTCATTCCCCCATTAAATGTCGTGCCCAGGTCCCCCGCACCACACGTAGACAATTATAGGACATCTTGCTAGTTATTCTTAATCTATGTCAGTTAAGGACTTGTTTCCATTAATTATGACTCTTCGTTGCACCAGAATGTGATGATATGGCACCAGTAGGAGTTTAGGACCTTCCCATACCTCCCCGCATCTCTTCCCATCATCTCAAGCTCCAACAACAACCACAACAACAGCGGCTTTGCGTCCTCACTCCGGCTCGGTTGGCCGCCATTGAACATGTGCTCGACGGGGTTACCCAGAAGGGGGCTCCCTGTCGGCCCCTCGTCAAGGGCGGAGCCGGTAACCCCCGCACCCAATGAGAAGCCATGGGCCGATGCCATATGGGGCGGAGCTAACGAGCGAGGGCGTGACTCCCCGCCGGATATACGCGGCCCCGCGCCGGACGTGACGTGAGATGCGCCCCGAGCTTGGAAAGACAAGACGCCACCCTCCCGAGCGCTGAGCGACCTCCCCGGCATCTCCACCAAAGTCGCGACCCACGAGCGCTGAGCGACCACACCAGCATCTCTGGACCCCACCGTACGTGATCCTGCCCTGAGCACAGGTGCACCTGGAGCGATCGCTACCCGCTTTCCTGGCCATCAAACCCCGTGTGAGTCAGCGTTGTCCCGTTTATCTGTGGTCTGTCTAGGGTTAATATAAGGTTGTGTCTAAGTGCCCACCTTCCTATGTTTCCCTCTTGTCCCTGTAATCTAACCTTTTCCGCCTTAATATAACCTCCTCCGGAGGTCTTGAGAACTGAACCCCTGGTGTCGTATTGTGTGATTATAATCCAGCCGGGTGTCTTCTTTTCCTTATTGAGCCAGCATAGCGCGGCTTCGTCGACGTTCGAGTACAATCGGGTAACTTGTACGGATACGGCGGCCATTCCGCTCGGCCCACCTTAACATCAAAGTCGTGTCCGTAACAATTGGTGTCGAGGAGTGGAATTCGAACCCGGGACTAAATTAGTTAGGCCCAAATTTTGGGAGGGAAAATCGATTCGGAGCGCGTTTCCCGCGCGAAATTATAACGGCGAAATTTCGAATTTGTTTTACGAAACTCGAATTTTGAAGGTCGCGCTATGGCGGATCAAGACGGCTGGGGTCCGGTAGGGGAGAGTGAAGCAGGGTCGGTCCAGGACCAAATTGAGACACGTGAGGAGAGCGAAACAGCGGGGGTAGCAGACGCGCGAAATGGCGCCTCGCTGGTCACCGCGCCGGCGACCGTGACAGCGCCCCTGGTGGATCCGAACCTTTTCCTCCTGCAAATGGGGGCCCTTATGGACAGGCTAGAAGCCAAAATGGGACAAATGGGGAACCGGATGGATGCTCAGGGTGAGCAATTGGGGGTAATGAGGGACGAAGCGAGGGCTCGGAGTGAGCAATTGGGGGTAATGAGGGACGAAGCGAGGGCTCGGAGTGAGCAATTGGGGGTAATGAGGGACGAAGCGAGGGGTACCAGTGAGGGGTTAGACAATAATTTTAAGGGATTAGACAATAATTTTAAGGGATTAGACATGAAATTTGGGAAATTAGACGATAGATTAGGGGAAATACAGGAGGGGTTAACGGGGGTAGAAAACAGAATGGCCGCTCAAGAGAATCAAATGGAAGGGATGCAAAAAGGGTTAGAGGGGTTAGAAAACACCATGGAAGGCAAATTGAGGGACATGAGGGACCAAGCGGAAAGGGAAGTTAACCAAATGGGGCAGCAGATAGAGGGGGTCAGAATGGGGGTAGAAACCAAACTGGATGCTCACAGGGAGGAAATGGAGCAGATGAGGGTGGCATCTGGGCAGGAGATGCAAGTGATGGGAGAGGAGATCAGAAGAGGAGTGAGTGAGGAGGTCGGAGGAGTGCGCGAGGAGGTGAGGCACTGTGAGGAGCACATGGAAAAGGAGGTGAGAAAGGGGACTGTAAAGTTACAAGGGGGCATAGAGGACCTGACGCAGGAGGTGGAACAGCTGACGGAGGGACAAAAAGGACTAACGGAGCAGGTTCAAAGGAACACTGCAGTATTAGGAGGTTTAAAAGCGACACAAAACGACATAAAAAACGACTTAATAGCGACAAAGAGGGAATGTCAGATAGTACGTGAGGGACTGACAACGAGGTTGGACGAGGTGATAGAGGTAATGGAGACGAAGGACCGGCAGGTGAGGACGCACATGGAAACGGTCAAGGTAGCCTTGGAGGACGAGCTTGAGGAGACGTACCGGGGAATAAAAGAGGTGAGGCACAAATTAGAAGAAGTGGAAGAAGGGGTGAGCGAAATTAAGAAGCGACGGAGAGGGGATAACAAAGAGATAAAAGAGGAGATAAAAGAATTGGTCCAAAGTCTGTGTTCGGATCGTGATGATGTGCTCATTAACCGGATGAGGGATTCGCAGGTGATGGAGGAGAAGCGAAGAGGAAGAGGACCCGGTGTAAGTGGTGACCAATATGGTCGTGCGTATGATGCGCCAGGGGATTTAATAAGCTTGGGGGTCGAGATGGACCCGGGTGTTCGTGAGAGGCCGTTGGTGAAGTGTGCGACAGGTCTGGTGTGCGAGAGAGGAGGTGTGCGAGAAAGTCCGACTCTGGGGTGTGTGAGGAAAAAGTGTGTACCAAGGAGTGAGTGTGCTGGCGAGAGTGAGTCGGTCGTAGCGTGTGTGCGAGGGAGCACATGGAAGCGCGGTGTGGTGAGTGTTGCAGAGGGTGTGACGGGAGAGTGTGCGCAGGAGTGTGCGCGAGAAAGGTGTGTGACGGACAGGTGCATGAGGAAAGAGTGCGCTGTCAGAAGTAAGGAAGAGTGTCCACCTGTGGTGAGTGTTACAGAGGGTGTGACGGGAGAGTGTGCGCAGGAGTGTGCGCGAGAAAGGTGTGTGACGGACAGGTGCATGAGGAAAGAGTGCGCTGTCAGAAGTAAGGAAGAGTGTCCACCTGTGGTGAGTGTTACAGAGGGTGTGACGGGAGAGTGTGCGCAGGAGTGTGCGCGAGAAAGGTGTGTGACGGACAGGTGCATGAGGAAAGAGTGCGCTGCCAGAAGTAAGGAAGAGTGTCCACCTGTGGTGAGTGTTACAGAGGGTGTAACGGGAGAGTGTGCGCGAGAAAGGTGTGTGACGGACAGGTGCATGGGGAAAGAGTGTGCTGTCAAGAGTAAGGGTGAGTGCGCTGTCAGGAATGGAGGTGAAAGTAGTGAGAGTGACATGGAGCGTGAGTTAGTTGTGACAGGTGAGCGAGGATGTACACCTGGGATGGAAGGATGCACACCTGGAATGGTAGAGCGTGAGTGGGAATGCACGCTGGAGTTGGTGGTGAGGCACGTGGTTGGGTGTGCGAATGAGGGCACACCTGTGATTGTCACAGAGGAGGTGACCGAGGAGGGGGTGCGAAGAGGTGTTTTGGTGAGGTGTGCGACCAACGAATGTGTGCCAAGGTGTTCGGTGGTCAGGTGTGTGACCAAGGCTGTGAGTGGGATGGGTGCACCTGGGTGTGTAAGGAAAGGTACGAGGAGCATGGGCACGGCTGGATGTGTGAGCAAGGAACGGGCTGCGGGGTGTAAGCGTCCAGGTGAAGCATCGACGTTACACGGGTTAGAGGTTAGAGCGACTTTTAGCCGAAGCAGGCCCTCGGTGCGTGCCGGGCCTCGCTTTGAACGGCCGCGTCCAGGCTCCACTAGGCGGAGCTGGCAGCCCGATAGAAAGGGTCGTCATGGCGACCACTTTTTGGTGAGGCAGTCCGGCAGGTCGAGATCGGGGCATTGGATGGCTCCGTGCCGAGATGGTGCGTGGGATCTCGGCCCGGGTAAGCCCCCGTCCCTGCACCGAGTGCCGGACGCATCCAGCCGCTGGCACAAAACAACCAGCATCCATTGTTTGGCTTTACGAAGCCGGGCTTTGGACAGGGATTGGCGCACCGAGAGGTATTAGTGAGTCGACTGGGTGATGAGGTTAGTGTTTTGGACCCAAAATTAGAGAAAAACAAAATTTGATGATTGGCAAGGGATTGGCAGGAGTGATTGGCAGATGATGGGCAGTGATTGGCAAATTTTTAATTTGTTGCAATTTGATGTGCGAAATTGGTAGTGAGAGACCCCCGATGTGGTGGGATGGCAAATCCACCATCCTTCCCATGGGGGGGCAAAGGAGCAATAGCTTATGGGGTGTATGGCAGTGAAAACTAGCCCGGGTGGGTTAGGATATGGTGTGTAGGGATCTAGCGAAGATGACCTTAGGTAACGTTAAGGTTAGTTAGTGACTGATACCTGTAGTGGGGACGCAGGTAGATTAGTGTGGATTATAATGACGAGGGAGCGCAATAGTTTAAAGGGACGACTGGGAAGCGCAAGTTTCAGAAGGGAGTAGTTAGCTGAGATGATGCCGTGTTTGTGAGAATTGAACAGGTGTGATTGCACAGGTGTGCAACTGGACAGGTGTGTGGAGCAGTGTATGAGTAGTGAGTGTGTGGATCAGCGCGAATGCGCTTGGGGAGAGAAGGGTGCCGGTGGCACCAGGTGTGAGAGCACAGGTGTGCAAGTACAGGTGTGTGGAGAAAGTTGGAGTGAGTGGTACGGAGTGGTGTGCATGGTGCGAAGGTGTGAATGGGGGAAGAGTGGACCCCCATCACGGATACCCGGGGCGGGTAGTGTAAGTGTTAGGTAGAGGGTGCAGGTAAATTGTGGTTGAATATTGGCATTTGTGGTGCGGTTGCAGAATGGTGTTGTGAATGGGTGCATTAGTGTTGTGGAAATGGCTGGGCGTGTAGCCTGTTAGTGTGTGTAGTTGGTTGGGCACTCCACCACTGTGAGGATGTCGGCCAGGTGAGGCCGCAGGTGGGCTCTGGGAGCCGGTAGAGTTGTGGATGGGGCCCGAGGATCCGGAGGATGGACCCGGGTAGCCCAGTGCCAGAGAGGGCACCGAGTGGGGAGAGTGCCAGAGGGCCTTCCCCTGGTAGTTAGGTTAGGGTAAGGAGCAGGTAAGCTCGGAGGCAACTGCAGTGGTGGAGGTGTGCAGGTGGGTAGACCCACTGGGAGAGGTACACGTCGCAGCCCAGAAATTGTACGAGGGCACCGGGAGATGAATCGGGGGAGTGAGACCCCAAATTGAAGAGCACCACAGTTTGGCCAATGGGAATTGGTTTTTAGAACCCATAGTGTAAGAGGGCCAATGGTTTGGCCGGAGAGAGACCCCGGGTAGTGTAAAGTTGTTAAAGTCATTTAGGAGATAGTTAGGATTGATGAACCTGTCGCACCATACGCAGCCACTTACCTGTGGTGATGATGATGACTCCACACCTGTGTTTTCTTTGTTTGTTGCAGGAAATGAAATTGCTGTTGGATTTGTGAGACGCATCACGACGTGGATGAGACATTGGGGTGATTCCATCTCTCCCTCCCTAGGAGGGACTGATGATGAATTGGTGATGGCAAATTTTGATGTTGAGTTGGAGATGGCAAATTTTGATGAGAGTTGAAAATGGCAAATTTGATTGGTTAGGAGGGAGAGAAGACGAATTTGGTATATGGGAGGAACGGGGAAGACAGTAGGGATGTTTGTGGATTTGTAAAGTAGATGTTTATGGGTAGTGTTGTGTTTTGTTGATACAGTAAGGGGTAAGGGAGGGGCCATGTAGGTTACCTGGTGGGGGGGGCGTACGATAGGAACGTACCTGTCTCACCTGGTTCCCATGTGCCCCCAGTGTGCATTACCTTATATTGCGTGCACTTTTGCGCCCTTACCACCTTGCTCACTTGTCTTGTTTTTGTCTCCCACCTCCGAGGATCTGGCTTTGGGGTAGAGAGAGAGGAGAGAGAGGTGCTGGCTACGCAGTTGTGGGCCTGCACTTTCGCTGTTGGCTGCCTGGATCGATACACCATATGGACCGCAATGTTTGTGGCCACCCACAATGGACCGCAGCTCTTTTGCGGCCAAGCACCACCCGTGGAGGACCTATGGGTCAACGTGGCACCTATGCCATAAAGGTGAACCACTAATAATTAACACCAAGTGCACCACAAGAAGAGCAAGAGACACCTGCAGGGTTAGGGGTTGTCGAATTTATTTTTATTTCATTGAACAATGGTGACTGCACCGATTGGTGGTGGGGTGGTGCTGTTGATGCTCGGAAAGGGTGCTCTGCACGTTATTAAAGGCCGTCGGCCACAGAGCACTCGTGGGTTGGTGTATCGATGTTGGCAAGCGCGCTCTCTCTATGCATAACATCTGCATGTGTTCCTCCAAAGACAGGTCCTGGATCGTAGTGTAAATAGCAGCGTAGTCTTGTAAATAATGCTCCCTACCGGCTGTATGTTTAGTTTGAGAATTCTTTCCGGATTCGGTTATCCTGTGGGTGTGTTTCTGTGAGGAGAAGGGTGCAACGTCGCAGGGGGACATATTTACTCATTTGTGAATATCTGTAAAACTGTCGCACTCAGGGTAGAGTTAATAGTAGAGGGAACTACATTGCGTGCCACACTAAAGTAGGTAAAAATTTATCGGGTCGGGACGCCCCGAGGGTAGAGAAGGGTGCAATGTTGCGAATATGGAATTTGACCTCCATATCCGCTTGTAAATATTCCCCTATCTTCTCCGATACTCCCCCACTCTCCCCTTACCCCATTCCCTAGTCCCATTGTCTGTAAACAACACCCATTAGAGCCGATCTTCCCCTTCATTCCCCCATTAAATGTCGTGCCCAGGTCCCCCGCACCACACGTAGACAATTATAGGACATCTTGCTAGTTATTCTTAATCTATGTCAGTTAAGGACTTGTTTCCATTAATTATGACTCTTCGTTGCACCAGAATGTGATGATATGGCACCAGTAGGAGTTTAGGACCTTCCCATACCTCCCCGCATCTCTTCCCATCATCTCAAGCTCCAACAACAACCACAACAACAGCGGCTTTGCGTCCTCACTCCGGCTCGGTTGGCCGCCATTGAACATGTGCTCGACGGGGTTACCCAGAAGGGGGCTCCCTGTCGGCCCCTCGTCAAGGGCGGAGCCGGTAACCCCCGCACCCAATGAGAAGCCATGGGCCGATGCCATATGGGGCGGAGCTAACGAGCGAGGGCGTGACTCCCCGCCGGATATACGCGGCCCCGCGCCGGACGTGACGTGAGATGCGCCCCGAGCTTGGAAAGACAAGACGCCACCCTCCCGAGCGCTGAGCGACCTCCCCGGCATCTCCACCAAAGTCGCGACCCACGAGCGCTGAGCGACCACACCAGCATCTCTGGACCCCACCGTACGTGATCCTGCCCTGAGCACAGGTGCACCTGGAGCGATCGCTACCCGCTTTCCTGGCCATCAAACCCCGTGTGAGTCAGCGTTGTCCCGTTTATCTGTGGTCTGTCTAGGGTTAATATAAGGTTGTGTCTAAGTGCCCACCTTCCTATGTTTCCCTCTTGTCCCTGTAATCTAACCTTTTCCGCCTTAATATAACCTCCTCCGGAGGTCTTGAGAACTGAACCCCTGGTGTCGTATTGTGTGATTATAATCCAGCCGGGTGTCTTCTTTTCCTTATTGAGCCAGCATAGCGCGGCTTCGTCGACGTTCGAGTACAATCGGGTAACTTGTACGGATACGGCGGCCATTCCGCTCGGCCCACCTTAACATCAAAGTCGTGTCCGTAACAATATATATATATATATATATATATATATATATATATATATATATATATATATATATACACAAAGAATTAAGTTAAGCACCCCTACACAACGAATTAAGGTAAGCACCCCCTAATATATATTCTTTGTGTATATGTATACATTGGCATATATTCTAAGGTATGTGAGATCAAATAATGATTGGTATGACATTAGCAATTATCCATTGATGAAATGCAGATGAGTGCACTCGTAGGGTTGAGTTGGGTTGAGTAGTGATCCGATCACGTGGGTCCTACACACGTTATTGACGCAAAGATCGCTAGAGGTCTTCTCAGAACAATGACTGTACGTTAGAAAACATAAACGTCATCCACACTGTCCGTGATGGACCTATAGCTCCATACTTAAATTGAGGTGAAAATATGCCTAAAATTCCCAAAAAATTTCACCTTAAATTATTCAGAATAAAATATTGAAAACGGCATGATTGTTATGTTTTTATGTGACCATAATATCACTTCTCCAGAAAATATAGCAATATCATGGGTATATTACACTGTTTTGACGACAACAAACTTGTAATGTGCGAGGTTGTAAAAAAACGGGGGGGGTGCTTAACTTAATTCTTTGTGTATATATATATATGTACACTATATGGCCAAAAGTATGCAGACACCCATTCTAATTAGTGGATTCGGCTTTTTCAGCCACACCAATTGCTGACAGGTATATATAATCAAGCACACAGCCATGCAATCTCCATCGACAAACATTGGCAGTGGAATGGGCCGTACTAAAGAGCTCAGTGACTTTCAACGTGGTACTGTCATCGGATGCCACCTTTCCATCAAGTCAGTTCGTCAAATTTATGCCCTGCTAGAGCTGCCCCTGTCAACTGTAAGTGCTGTTATTGTGAAGTGGAAATGTCAATTGTCAATTGTGAAGTGGAAACGTCGAGGAGAAACAACAGCTCAGCCGTGAAGTGGTCGGCAACACAAACTCAGAACGGGACCGCCGAGTGCTGAAGCGTAAAAATCGTCTGTCCTCGGTTGGTGAGGTGAGTTGTGAAGACGCCCTCTTGCTTCTCCACCTCTTTGTCACAATGGCCAGCGTCTTGTCTGCTCTCCAAATCTCCTCATTTCACGCTATGCTCCTCCTTCACCTGATAACTATTGCGATCCTCTCAGAACTGCTTCCGCTTCTCTAAGCTCTCCAAGCTTCTCCCCGTTCTCGAAGCTTCTCTCCGCTCTCAAAGCTTCTCTCCACTGACGTCACACCGACCAATGGCAAAGCTCTTTCCGAATCACTTCATGGTCCTCTCGGCCAATCATCAACTTTGGGGCGTGGCCTCACAGCCTTTCTTGACCGCCCACTGATTCTCCGCCTCTATTGGGCGCGGCCTGCCTATGAGGTCCATTAAGGTGGGGCTTAGTGTCCGGGAACCTGCCTGGCTTGCAGTGGATGGTTGTTATGGTTTAATGGAGATTTGCTTGGCCGGCCTTGTCAGCAAAACGTAAAGAGAAAATTTCAGAGGGAAAATCACATAATGGGGAAAACCAACCTTAATCCCTAACTAATGGTCACTGCTTCACCCCTTGTGTGAAAACAGAAACAATCTTAAGCTACAGGCTTCCTATTTCAGTACATCGTGATTTCTGCTGCGCGTCCATGGTCCATGCTATAATTATTCAGTCCTACCTTTACTATGGGACTCCTTTATCTACCCCCACAAACGTAATATATATATATATATAATTCTTTTAGGTGATTCGAATAACGGTAATCCCCTAATCTCACCTGACACCGCCAGCCGTAAACACAAAGTCACGCAAAAATCTGATCCTGAGGTGTGTTGCATCACCAATCAGCTTGCTATGACTTGCTAAGCCGATCCTTATCAACCGTTTCAATGGAGTGGTAGTTTGAGCGCTTAAGACACTTGGCTAGCGATAGCAAGCTGATTGGTAATGGAACACATCACTGCATATGTGCTAGACCGAGGACATTTTCCTGTTTCTGCCGCTTGTGAAATGAAAAAAGTTAATTTCGGGAGATTTTCAACTCTTTTCACCTTTTGTTGATATATTTTTCTCGTTTCTACACCGTTGCGGGTAGTTTTGTTTCATCCTCAGGACAGGCTCTCAGATGTATAAACCGCAAACGTTGTGCACTTGGGTTAGTCCATTTACAAATGAGGGGTTGTTTTGTGATCGTACAATAAATTGAAGTGTGGATTTGCTAAACAATATCGATATTTATTAACATGAGGAATTATACCCATTTTATTGGAATTATTGTTGCATTTGTATACATTAAATGTCGTTATTATTCCACTTAACCTGCTTTCTCTACTAACGTTACCCCCTAAGTTTGTAATAGTCACATGCAGTTAAACTTTAGGTTGTATACTTTAGGTAGTAGGTTGTAGACAGCAACCGCCCAGGGTAGTACTACCGTCCTGATTCAGGAGCGTTAAAGTGGTGCCCGGAACCATCTTGCACTCTCCGTGTCAGGATTGCTGGTCTTACTTTCTGTCTCACTCAAACTACAGCTACTGGCTTCAACCTCTTTCTCACAAACAAACATCATGCACTTTTCTTCTCTTTTATTTAAGGCCTGGCCTCAATGAGGCCTATACAGTCCGTGCCTGGAGCCTCCAACATAAAAAAGAAAAGAAAACATCAGGAGAAAACGTTTTTTTAATCGATTCATCACGTGACGATGCTTTGAGTTGAGATGGAACATTCCATTTCCGCTGTTTTCACCTCTCACAAGTTGATATGTTTTGTCGGTAAAGTGAGACCCCACCCTCGTGGACCCTCTCCCAAAAGATTGTGAACCACAATGGGTCGTGTGGGGCCCCCTTGTTGGCTTGGGACCCCATGCAATTTCATGGTTTGCATACCCTAACACCACCTCTGAAATGCACCCTAAAACAAGGTTCAGGTAAAATTTACCTTTTGGCTGCCGGACTAGTGGTCTTGAGTCGACACAGTCCGTGCTGGCCAGGGCTACCATGTACAACCCCAGTACTCTACTTGGTTGAAATGGTTGGTATATTTTTGTTTCATGGGATGACCTGGTTGAGAAAAAAGATATTAATATGAAATATCTTAGGTTGGAGTTGAACTTTCGACACCTTGCTGGTAGGTCCCCATTTATATAATCGCGTGAAACATACTCTGAAATTTCAGGATTTCAGAGTACGAAAGGATTTTCTCACTCTGAAATTTTAGGGGTATGGTTGCTTAGCAACCTCTTGTCTCATTGTGAATATATGTTCATTGATTGTTGTATATAATTTGAACGGTTATTCAATTTGTCTGTTCAATGGTGTATCAAATGTACATTTCTGGTGAATATTCATCCAAACATGCAATCACAACTAGAACATCACTCGGTAGAGAGCATACCTCCGCCAGGCTGAACAGTTTGCGTTGGTATCCCACGTATAGGCCAGATCTGGATCCGGACCTGAACCAAATTCGAATCGGCTTCTTCTTGTCACTTACCCAAATCATCCACCAAGTTTTGTCATAATGCGGCCACAACGTTTTGAAATATCATGCTCTGTATCGTTTTAAGCCCTATCACTCAATGCTGAAGAATCACTCCAAATGATTAAAAAAGAAATTCTCGGATCCGGATTCGGATCTTCACCAAAAATCAAATCAATTCTTCCTTGTTACACACGCAACCTGTCCACCAAGTTTCGTCTGAAACCGTCCATAACGTTTTGAGATACCCGGTTAACAGACAGACAGACAGATCGTGGTGAAAACATAACCTCTGTCGACCTTCGGTGGCAGAGGTAACCAGCGGGGCATGCTTGTACACTGCAAGCAACAGCTCAGGTGCATACTACGTGTAGACATACATACTAGAACCGAACCCAGTAGAGTGCATACATGTAGTGGACAAAAAAAAAATGCACATTTTGTGAGCCGGCAGTTGATCGACTCAGCCGGCAGTGATGCATCGTGAAAGTTCACTGGTTCTTCAGCACATTTTGTGAGTCTGATTTGCATCCAAGAACACAACTAGTGGTCTAGTGGAACACAACTAATGGTTAACCATTTTGGAATTGCCCTCAGTTTGACTATTTTTGGATTCTGCAAATTGTTTTAAAAAGGACGATTTGAACTCACCCTAGCACCGACAGACTCAAAGTGCCCTGATTCGTTGAAGTGAGTCAGTGAAAAGGAACACGGTGCGCACGTGAAAGGCATTGTTGGGTGTTCGGGACATTTTGAAAGTCCCACATTGTTCAAGGATTGTTCCAGCGTCCATTCCAAGTGCCTTTTTGGCACGAGGGATGTGCAGAACACCTGATTTCAAGTTTCCATGTTTCCATGCAACTCATGCAACCTTACTTTTTTAGAGGCGACACAAGGTATTCTGAACAAATTAGAAACTTTTTCCAAGACACCAGCAAGTGGATCATCCAAAAAACTGACAAAAGCAAAGTTCTTTAACATAAGGAGAGGAACAGTTTATGACATCAGAAGACATTAGAGTGCATACAGATCAAGCACTGGATCAACAAGAGGTATGCCAAGGAGTAGATGTCCCAAGATAACGACTCCCACTCAGGGCAAGTGAAAAGGCACGCATGCGCACACTCGCCTCTAAGCTGTCAAACTTAGGTTTGAATCTCGGCCTAGCTATGAACTGCTATCCTGGTGTTCCTCATGCAAAACGAGGCATTAATGTGTGTCATATGGTCGTTAAAAGTGGGCGTCCCCTCTTCATTGGTTGGTGGACGTTAAAGGTCCGATGGTGTCCTTCACGAAAAGTAGGCGAGTTATCACCAGCATCCTGAACAAATTACTAATCCCTGCGCTGACTACTGCCGGGAAGGCAATGCCAATTAAAGCACCCAGCATAACCCGTGCCAAGAAACCGCTTCGGTAGCATCGTTCAGTTTGGCAAAGAATATGATTCGTATCATAACCATCACAATTTCGGATCGCACTACCTTTCATTGGTACTTTCACACTAGCACTACCACCATTTCATTTAAAACAGCTGTTCACCACCATCTCTTATCTTCCCCCATCCAAAACCTTGATCTTTTCTACCCCCGTTACTTCACCCCAGATCCACTTTCTTTGAAATACCGACTTCTTTCTTTCCTAGAAGTTGTAACAGTGTCCATGTGCTTTATATTTCCCCCCTCATCCCCCCCGCCTTCCCATGCCTCCTCCCCCCAGGCCCTCTCCCTCCCATAGATCTCCCGATGTCCCTGTTCTCTGCTGTTGTACTTGTGTGCTTCCCTCTCTCTCTCCCCATCTTGTCTCTCGCTCCCTTTATTGTATGTTTTGTGTGTCCGTTTGTTGTTTTTGTGATTGATGTTAGCTCTTACACGAGCCTCGATGTTGTATACAAAAAAAAAAATTGTTCATACGAGATGATGAGCTGGTGATGGATCAGGTCACCTGGTATCGGTATAGATCTTTCATTCTGGGACATGCTTCCATGAACTCGTCCTGCTTGTGATTCCTGATGTTTTGTGTTTAGTATTTTGTTTTAATACTTCCACGATTGGAAATCACATGTCATGGCATCAATTAAAATTGCTCATTTGGCAGTTTGTACAATTTATATCTTCTGCATTTTCTTTCTTAAATCTGTCAAGCACTTCTTCTTCTTCTTTAACAACCACAATTATTCCCATATTCTTGTGGGGTTGGATGGGGAAAATTCTCCACCCAAGTCTTTAACACACCGGCTGGCCAGGCCTGACGCTTGACAATGTAGTTAGGGCAGGAATTTGCAATACACGACTTTAGAAAATAGCGTATAAATGCTAAATGAGGCATTTTGCGCATGCGCTGTGTGTGTGTTTACACTGACTTGGTTCTGCTCGTCGGGCATTTTTATCCTGCCGTTGCCAGCGTGAAATCTTTGATTCCAATTGGGTTTTAAACATACTTTTCAGCATTTAGACAAAAGAGTGGAAATTTCAAAATGGTAAACAATGTTGTTGTGTTCCTGCATGCAAATCAGACTCACGGAAATATAGGAATACGAGAAATATCCGTGGATAAGACTGAGAGGTGTTGATTTCCCATAATTTCCTGTTAATACAATTAGCGGCCGCAGTAAATATATATATATTTTAAATAAAATATTTTTATAATATAAATATATATGGAATGGATATTTTAAACTACACGGATGGACAGATGCTTCAACTTTTAGCAATAGATGCAAAAATCTCGTATAATTTCGCTTGTGGCCCCAGAACAAAACAAGCAATGTATTTATAAGAGCTGTCTCCCCTCTATCCCAACATGACTTTTTATTATCATTATTTTTTGGAAACAAGATCGAGGCTCGTGTAAGAGCGAACATTAAACACAAAAAAACATAAACGGACACATAAAACATATAATAAAGGGAGCGGGAGAGAAGATGGGGAGAGAGAGGGAAGCACACAAGAACAACAACGGTAGAGAACAGGGACATTGGGAGTTCTGTGGGAGGGAGAGGGCTTCGGGGGAGGGGCAGTGGAAGGGGGGGGGGGTGGGAGAGGTATAAAACAAATGGACACTGCTAGGACTTCCAGGAAAGAAGTCGGTATTTCAAAAAGGTGGATCTGGGGTGAATTGATGGGGGTAGAAAAGATCAAGGTTTTGGATAGGGGAAGATAAGAGATGGTGGTGAACAGCTGTTTTAAAGACCTGGAGGGAGGAGTGGGATTGAAGAGAGTGGGGGAGTTTGTTCCAGAGGCAGGAGAAAAGAGTGAAGGTGAGCAGAGAGTCTTGATTTTGGCAATTTCACCATAAGAGGGTTGCTGGCAGATCTTGTGCGACCTGCAGGAATATTTGGGGGACAGAGCCCAGAGAGAGCTGGGGGGGGGGGGGGGCAAGGTCGGAGAGGAGTCGGTAGAAGACAGAGAGACCACCAAGCTGCCTGCGGTGAGCGAGTGAAAGGCCCTCAGAATCAGCTTCATCGTGGGAGATTCCAATGATTCTGAAAGCTTTGGTTCTGCATCGTGAAGCCGAGCTAGGTGTGAGGCAGGAGCACCAGTCCAGAGGGGAGAGCAGTATTGCATTGAGCTGCGGATGAAAGGTTTGTATGTGGTGAGGAGCTCAGGTGTGCCAAGGAAGGACTTCGCTCGCCAACTCTTCGTGAAGGACATCGTGGGATGTTTAACGTCCACCCAGTAATTCCGGCAGATGGGACGCCCAGTTTAATGCAATGTACATTTATGAAGCACGTGGTGTACATTGTGTAACCTGTTTCCTTATAAAAGTTTATTTGTTGCTGTAGTTACCCCCGTATTATTGTTTCCTTTCAGTGACAAATGATTGTTTGAGAGTTGTTCAATTTAATTACCCAGGCCACTGGAGGTGGACAGAGTTTATTTTTTCGCCTCTTTGTTTGTCTGTCTGTGAGCAGGATATCTCCTAAAGTTGTGAACAGATTATGACAAAACTAGGTGGATGAGTTGGTTAGGTGACGAGAACAAGGCAATTCGATTTAGGTTCAGGTCCAAATCCAGATCTGGCCTTTCAGTGGGATACAAAATGTAAACTGTTCAGCCAGATGGAGATATCTGGTCTACTGATTGACGTTCTAATTCCTTCCTGTTTCTCTCGGGTTAATGAAATGCTCTTTTCCTACAGTAATAGCGGAGTGCAAGGTGTTGCCACCTTTGAAGTTCCACGGAATACGCTCATTCTCGTGCTTGTCGAGACACGCATGAGCCGGTCTTATGCACATGCAAATGGATTACATATGATGCTCTAAGTTTATTAATAACCGCAATGTGCTACCTGGTTTAAAAGGGCTGCGACAGGGATCACATGATGATCTTAAAAGGGTTCACCATAGAAACGATGGGCATGGGAGAGGGGGCTATAGCACAGGGATCTCAAATGAGACGGGACTTCACATGGTCCTCGTCTACAAGACCTGAAACGAGAAGTGGCACTCTTTCGAACTCACCTGTACTGGCTGTAACAGGTGACGTGTTTTGGAGTCATCTTGGCTTCGATTTCCCTCAGAAGAAAACACCATCACTCAAAGGAAGTCGTTTAATAACATTTCACGTTTCCTCTCCGCGTGTTGTCCGACTTTAAACTTATCCTGTATTTGATTTTAGGTTAACAACATGAGATAGAAGTCTTATCAGACAAAGCTTACATGATCCATCACATTGAGGGTGTTAAATTCAGATCCGTCGTAAAAATTCAACAACGAATGGTCTACACAGGCTCTTGGGCATCAATAGTGTCATATCGATCAAGGTAAGTGCGCTTACACACAGAGCTAGGTCATACTGCGGAACACTGATATCGGATTAAAAGTATAAAAGTGGGTACACGTTGATTGGTTTATAGAGAAGAAGGATGCCATCGTTGGCTTCCTGTGTGGGAAGCACAATGACGATGCGGTGAGACCCGATCAGTCCACAAGGGTCCACCATATGGCAATGAGGTCGTACGCTCGGGGCATTGGAGATCTCGCGGCTATCACCTTATCGCAGGTAACATTTGCGAGTTGGAGGGAGCAGTTGTCCCAATGGTCTCCCGGTGACGATCAAATCATCCTCACTGGAGCTTGTTGAGATTGGTCCATAAAGGTCCACGATATGGCAATGAGGTCGTACGCTCGAGACGAGAGATCTCAGCTATCACCTTATCAGAGGTAACATTTGCGAGTTGGAGGGAGCAGTTGTACCAATGGTCTCCGGGTGACGATCAAGTCCTCCTCATCAGAGCTCGATGGGATTGGTCCGTAAAGGTCCACGATATGGCAATGAGGTCGTACGCTCGAGACGAGAGATCTCAGCTATCACCTTATCAGAGGTAACATTTGCGAGTTGGAGGGAGCAGTTGTACCAATGGTCTCCGGGTGACGAACAAGTCCTCCTCATCAGAGCTTGATGGGATTGGTCCGTAAAGGTCCACGATATGGCAATGATGTCGTACGCTCGAGACGAGAGATCTCAGCTATCACCTAATCAGAGGTAACATTTGCGAGTTGGAGGGAGCAGTTGTACCAATGGTCTCCGGGTGACGATCAAGTCCTCCTCATCAGAGCTCGATGGGATTGGTCCGTAAAGGTCCACGATATGGCAATGAGGTCGTACGCTCGAGACGAGAGATCTCAGCTATCACCTTATCAGAGGTAACATTTGCGAGTCCGAGGGGCCGGTTGTCCCAATGGTCACTGGGTGACGAACAAGTCATCCTCATAGGAGGTCGACGAGATTGGTCCATTTGCCATTTGCAAACCACCTAGCGTGCAGTTTGAGACCTGCTTTGGTGCCTGGAGGTACCACGGCAAAGAACGAGCTCACGGAATGTGTCCCGCATGTCGTTGTTGCGGAGCGCGTAGATGAGCGGGTCAATGACCGAGTTGCACATGACGAGGATGAGGTAAAGGTTGAAGTGTGCCATGTAGCAGACGCAATACGGGTTGTGCGGGCAAACCACGAAGAGCATAAGGTGCAGGAAGAGAGGGGCCCAGCACACGATGAAGACCCCGAGCAAGATGGTGAGGGTCACCGCCGCCCGCACACCCCTGGCCCCATGCTGGGAAGCGATGCGGCGAGCGTGCCTCCGCGCCAGCAAGAACATGTGCATGTACAGCACAGCCATGAGAGCCAGCAGCGTAAAAAAGGTCGCCACCAGACACAGCACAACGGCCGTGCTCTCGTGGTAGGCAATGAAAATCACACCGCAGGCCGTGCATCCTGCCCAGATTGTCGCGATGGCGAGACCCACGGTGCGTGCGGTCATGATGCAACGGTAGCGCAGGGCGTAGAAGATGGTCACGTAGCGGTCCGCGGCGATGGCGAGCAGGCTGCACATTGAGGCTACGAACGATGTGCAGATCATCGAGTCGAATACGTTGTCGATGCGCTCAAGGGTCTGGGGGTCGATGTTCAACGCCCCGCCATGCCACAGCTCCAGCATGATGGACTCCCAAATGTTGGAGGAGCTCACCAGGAGGTCAGCCGCGGCCAGGCTGCACATGAAGTAGTACATGGGCGAGTGCAGATTCCTATTGCGGGCAATGGCCACGATGACCAGCACGTTCTCCAGCAGGCCAAGCACCCCAAGAATGAGGAAAACCTCCAGGGCGATGGTCATTTGTGGGCACGGACTGTCGTCCGGACCGGCGGCCGACAGGTTCCCCCTCCGACTACCGCTCAAAGTCACACTCATCGTCCCGTCCATTCGCTCACCTTCCTCGTTCCCGATTGCGCCTCATTCGCGTCCTTCGTTGGCAACGACGCTTCTTCTTCGTCCTGTCCAACGAGCTGGTCTTGTGGACGAGTGAGCCAAAACTCCTCATGACCTCCGTCTATCCTGGTGAGGTGAACAAACCCAAACTCACTTTGCATGCCATAACTCTCCATTTGCATGCCATAACTCTCCATTTGCATGCCATAACTCGCCATTTGCATGCCATAACTCTCCATTTGCATGCCATAACTCTCCATTTGCATGCCATAACTCTCCATAACTCTGCATTTGCATGACATAACTCTCCATTTGCATGCCATAACTCTCCATAACTCGCCATTTGCATGCCATAACTCTGCATTTGCATACCATAACTCGCCGTTTGCATACCATAACTCGCCGTTTGCATACCATAACTCTCCATTTGCATGCCATAACTCGCCATTTGCATACCATAACTCGCCATTTGCATGCCATAACTCGCCATTTGCATGCCATAACTCGCCATTTGCATGCCATAACTCACCATTTGCATGCCATACCTCTCCATTTGCATGCCATAACTCTCCATTTGCATGCCATAACTCTCCATTTGCATGCCACAACTCTCAATAACTCGCCCTTTGCATGCCATAACTCTCCATTTGCATGCCATAACTCTCCACAACTCGCCATTTGCATGCCATAACTTTCCATAACTCGCCATTTGCATGCCACAACTCTCCATATGCATGCCATAACTCTCCATTTGCATGCCATAACTCTCCATAACTCGCCATTTGCATGCCATAACTCTCCATTTGCATGCCATAACTCTCCATTTGCATGCCATAACTCTCCATTTGCATGCCATAACTCTCCATTTGCATGCCATAACTCTCCATAACTCGCCATTTGCATGCGATAACTTTCCATAACTCACCATTTGCATGCCATAACTCTCCATTTGCATGCCATAACTCTCCATAACTCGCCATTTGCATGCCATAACTCCATTTGCATGCCACAACTCTCCATTTGCATGCCATAACTCTCCATTTGCATGCCATAACTCTCCATTTGCATGCCATAACTCTCCATTTGCATGCCATAACTCTCCATTTGCATGCCATAACTCTCCATTTGCATGCCATAACTCTCCATTTGCATGCCATAACTCTCCATTTGCATGCCATAACTCTCCATTTGCATGCCATAACTCTCCATTTGCATGCCATAACTCTCCATTTGCATGCCATAACTCTCCATTTGCATGCCATAACTCTCCATTTGCATGCCATAAGTCACCATTTGCATGCCATAACTCTCCATTTGCATACCATAACTCGCCATTTGCATGCCATAACCCCCAATTTGCATGCCATAACTCTCCATTTGCATGCCATAACTCGCCATTTGCATGCCATAAGTCACCATTTGCATGCTATAACTCTCCATTTGCATACCATAACTCGCCATTTGCATACCATAACTCTCCATAACTCGTCATTTGCATGTGAAGTGACAAGTGACATTAACAAATCGCGATAGGGGTGCGATGAGGACTTGCATTTCAAATCATGTATGAAAGTGTACGTACGAGTGGTCATGGAGTGGACTTTCCGTCTGAATTCCAAGGTAGTACTAGTACATGACAAAGGACTAGTTAACATGTCAAACCTATAAATCGTGTATTACAGTTTATAATTACCTGTAAACGATTAAGAGAAAATAACGATCTTACCTGGCAGTTCGACTCCATTTAATCTCCCAAACCGAGAAATGCATCTCCGAGACATCGCTGAGGGACCCACGAACAGTCACAGGGTGTACATGTGTGTCCACGCCATCGGTCGTTTTGCAGAACATACGGACACGCCGATCGCAATTGACTGTTTGGAGATGGAGTGAGTGTTGTGGCTTTTAAATGAGACGAGTTAGGAACCGCCCACAGCTCTCGCTACCTGTTTGTTTGTAATACAATCCTGCCCTCATTACACTCACGCTCACCTCTTACGGACCCTCATTATAATGCATATTCATCCTCACCTTTTACTGATGCTCATTATAATCCATACTCTCATCCTCACCTTTTACTGATGCTCATTATAATCCATACTCTCATCCTCACCTCTTACTGACCCTCATTAAAATCCATACTCTCATCCTCACCTCTTACTGATCCTCATTAAAATCCATACTCTCATCCTCACCTCTTACTGATCCTCATTAAAATCCATACTCTCATCCTCACCTCTTACTGATCCTCATTAAAATCCAAACTCTCATCCTCACCTCTTACTGATCCTCATTAAAATCCATACTCTCACCCTCACCTCTTACGGACTCATTAAAATCCATACTCATCCTCACCTCTTACTGACCCTCATTAAAATCCATACTCTCATCCTCACCTCTTACTGATCCTCATTAAAATCCATACTCATCCTCACCTCTTACTGATCCTCATTAAAATCCATACTCATCCTCACCTCTTACTGATCCTCATTAAAATCCAAACTCTCATCCTCACCTCTTACTGATCCTCATTAAAATCCATACTCTCACCCTCACCTCTTACGGACTCATTAAAATCCATACTCATCTTCACCTCTTACTGACCCTCATTAAAATCCATATTCTCATCCTCACCTCTTTGATCCTCATTAAAATCCATACTCATCCTCACCTCTTACTGATCCTCATTAAAATCCATACTGATCCTCACCTCTTACTGATCCTCATTAAAATCCATACTCATCCTCACCTCTTACTGACCCTCATTATATTCCATACATTCTTCCTCACCTTTTACCGATTCTCATTATAATCCATACATTCATCCTCACCTTTTACTGATCCTCATTATAATCCATACACTTACCCTCACCTCTTACCCCCATTATAATCCATATTCTCAACCTAACCTTTTTTTTTTGGGAATACTTTGTGAAGGCTCGTATAAGAGCTAACACATAGAACATATAATAAAGGGAGAGGGAGACAAGAGGGGGAGAGAAAGGGAGGCACAACAACAGTAGGGAACAGGGACATTTGGAAATCTGTGGAAGAGAGAGGGCTGGGGCGGGATACACGGGATAAACAAGATGGACACTACAAGGACTTTCAGGAAAGAAAACAGGAAATTTGAAGGAGATGGGATTGGGGTGGATTAACAGGGGTAGAAAAGATCAAGGTTTGGATGGGGAAAGATAAGAGATGGTGGTGAACAGCTGTTTTGAAAACCAGGATGGAGGAGTAGGATTGACGAGAGTGGATGAGTTTGTTCCAGAGGTGGGAAAAAGGGAGGAATGAAAGAGTGAAGGTGAGCAGAGTCTTGATTTTGGCAGTTTCACCAGAAGAGAGTTACTGGCAGATCTTGTGCGTCCTGAAGGAGTATTTGTGGGACAGAGCACAGACACAGCAGGGGGTCAAGGTCGGAGAGGAGGTGGTTTAAGGTAGAAAGACCACCAACCTGCCTGCGGTGAGAGAGAGAGGGAAAGGCCCTCAATTGTCAACATCATCCTAAAATACGCAATTTCGTGTCTGTCTGACGATTTTTGACCACGATACATTCGATCGTTACTTATCCAATCTCAACCAAATTAATTGGGGAGGTTGTTGCGCAATCATTTACCCCCATCGCCAAGGGGGTTTTTCCCGCCAAGGAGATTGCGTGTTGACTGCTGACGTGTAAAGGTAGCTTTATCGTGCCATTTTTCCAAGGTCGCTTCTCATAACAAAAGTAATAACAATGCTAAAGATAATAACATAATATTAACGCTATTACAAAACAATATTAATACTAACTGGTGAGATACCCGTGCTACACACGGGTGGGAGGCCGGAAGCAAACAGGCAATGCAGATACGGCGAATGCTAAAGCATGAAACCAATAAATTCCACATTCCTGTAGCACCTTCAGTCGCACGTCAGACATGGACAGCAAGTTCATGAAGGACTTCCATGAAAAACGCACCCGTTCGCAAACAAACGGGTATGTTCACGTATAGAAACATCGATCGTGGGTCCGTGGCGAATCTGCATATGGCGATCTGCGAAGTTCACGTTTAGAAGGTAGAAACCATCACGGCATGTCGTCATTTACTTGAACTCGATATCTCTTTTTTCATTCCAAACAACATAACTCCAATCAAATTCATCACAAAATAAACTTTTAACAACATTGTTAATATTTCCTTCATTGTAAAAACTACCAAGTCAACAGTTAAAAGGATTTTGAGCCGATAGGTGTTACAGCCTTGGCAGGATCGATGGAGACAGCGATCTGTTAGCTTATACACTGCCCAAATAGCTATGTGGAATTCTCTCATGTAGAGATTAAACTCACGTCGTTTGAACTTTGGCAGAGGTCATTATTAACTTTTAATGATGTTTATATACGAATCAAAAAGAAGATAATTGGTTTTGGGTCGTCCTTTCCACATATCTCGTGGGATTGTGAGTTGGAGAGACGACCGTGATGGCAGGGAGGGGGTTGGCATTCTCTCAAGCAGGGATTCAACCCATGTCCTTATAAGTCTTTGTCCGTTGGCGAGATAAGTTGGCGAGAGATCACCGAGTCGATCGGTGCAGCTGTGCAGTGCAGCGATCGGTGCATCCGTTTGTGCGTTACCTGGGAAAATAACGTTATGCGGGAGTCCAAACCTGAAAATTCTGGAGGCCAAAAGCTCAGGATTACCCACCCAAAATATTGTTGCGATCGGTTCAGCCGTTTTTGCGGTACCTTCGAACGGACGGACAGAGATACAGACCGATGGGCATTTGGTGAATTATAGTAAGATAATATCCAGCCCTCTCCAAAGGGGGGTTTCCTCCCTAAACTAACGCCATGTTAACATTTTCAAATAGCCTATCGTGGCGTTTTTGTGGGAGTAACGGCCTCGACCAGCAGTAAAAATATTATAAACCACAAACACGTATGATTACCTTTTGAAGCAGTCACTCCTGTTGTTTAACACTAAAATGGAAAGGAAGGAAACCCAGGGTGTGTTCAGTTACCAAGCAGCGAACTCGCGCTTGCCAAGCCAGCCGTTCCTTATCAAGGGTTTTGAATGGAGTGCTTGCTCGAATTCTTAAACCACTTGGCGAGCGCTCTATAAGAAACTTGGTAAATGAACACACCCCGATGTTCTTGAGGCCCGACCCTGGGTCTACTGTAATCTATATACCCCAGAGAGGAATGGCCCTTCCAAAACCCCGCCCGTTGGGAACAGGTGTACTAGTAATTGAAAGACTGCATATTCCATGCGTTTGACCAGCACGTGATTTTATCAAGGGCTGAAGAGAGGGAAGAGGCTGCAGCCTGCTTGACTGAAGGATGAGGGATGTCACGGCAGAGGGTGGAGTGATCAGAAAATAGATAAAGTGGATTTTCCAGTCAGAGATAATTATTGATAAAGATCAGGAATAGGACTCTGCTCAGAATGCTGCCTTAGGGCATTTCAGCCTTGATAGGGAGACGAGCTGAAAGGATTCTGTTGAGAGTCACATGTTGGCTACGAGAGTAGAGGAAGTCAGTAAGCCATGTGTGGAGTTGGCCTTGGATGCCATAGGCAGAGAGTTTGGAGAGTAAGGCAGGATGTCAGACTGTATCAAAAGCACGAGATATGTCCAGAGAGCCAATCCTGATCTCAAGTCTAACATTGAGGGCCTCCATCCATTGTTGGGTGAGTAGAAGCAGAATGTCCAAGGTAGAGTGACCTGGTCTGAATCCAAACTGATCTGAGATGAGGCTGTTAGGGAAAAGGAAGAATTTCATATCAACTGCGATGATGGATTCCATGACCTTGTTGATGATTGGAAGTAAGCACATAGGTCTGTAGTTTAGAGGGAGCGTGCATACCACCACAGTTTTTGCTCCTTTTTATGTAATGCAGTGATGTTGTCTAATTTCCCAGCAGATGAAAGATAACCTAATGCAAATTATAAGGTAGAAAGGGCAGAAAAAGCAGAGCAGATTTTTAGACCACGTGAGCTGATGCCATCCAGTAGCAGAGTCAGCGTTGAGGGTTGACAGAAACTTGATCACCTTCTGAAGTGCAAAATACACAAGAGTCCAGAAGCATTTGGGTACGACTGGGAAGGGTGGGTACTGTTACGTGGTCCTCCCGGTGACTACCTGGTCTCGGTGACCCCCGGACCGTGAGAGGAACTCCGCCAGAAAGATCTGTTATTTCTGCGCTTTCGTAACGCAATCAATATGAATTCCAATCAATAAGAAACCCCACACCAAGGATCCGGAATAATCAATGATATATTCCCCGAGCAATCAACAACCATCCACAATCAGCAATCAATAGTACAAAGATGTAAACTCATCTATAATAACTCTAAGATGGCCATCTTATACATTCCTCACGTGAGCCCCACTCCCGACTCCCTCCATGGTCAATGTCTCTCTCAATGTCTCCGTACGCCTGTAGTTCGATCTCCGCACGTGGGCGGTTGAACGGACCCTTCCTGACGTGCTTTCACCGGGCACGTCCCGTACCGGGAACAACGGCTGCAGTGCGCACCTCCTGGCCAAGCCAAGCGGGTAAAGCAAAGCAGGCAAAGCAACACGCGGCTTGCCCAGCGCGCGCGGCCCAAGGTGCGACCCGTACGCGGCCTTGTAGACGGGGAGGCGAACTGTGCCAGCTGCTTGGTTCCGTGCACAAACCCACAGTGACTTGACGTGTCAAAGGGTAGTTACACGTCCCGGTAACTCCTCTCGCCAGACGGGCTTTTAAACGCCGATTCTCTTACGTTGCTCAATCGATACCGCTCGCGTCCGAGCTCGGCGAGGAAGAAGAAGAATCGTCGCGTCTCCAGGACCTTGTGTCTTTTTTCTTCCGTTTCCGGTCTCCTTTTTCTCAGAAGGGCTCCTGACCCTTTAATCACAACAACCTTTAATCGACTACACATTGATAAGCAAAGCCCTGAATAGTAATTCACATACATTCACATAAATATGTAACAGTACCAAGAGTGAGGGTTGGGAACACACGATTTGGAAGAAAACAAAGAATTGAGGCGTTCGGCCTTCTCATGAGCGGAGTCTGCTTTGGTGTCATTTGAAGTGAGGAAAAGGATGGAAGGGGAGCATACACCAGAGACAGACCTAACAAGGCACCACCAGCTTTTAGAGGAGGGAGACATGTTTTCTGGCTCTACTGAGAGTGGACACACACACACTTGTTAGGGACTTTTTGGAATGAATTTAGATTGCCTTCGGTCAGATTTACCTTCCAGAAAGAGAAGGCAAGTTGTTTCAGAGCCACTGCCTAATCACAGGATTCAGTGTACCATGGGTGGGAAGAAGTGTAGGATAACTGAAGACAAGATGGGATGAATCAAAATTTGAAAATGTGCTTTATTCTCATAAGCTTGTTACACAAGTATTTAATGTAACGTTATTGCACACAAATGCACTTTTTAAAGGGAATTTCCTTTTTCTTTAAAGTTCTTCTCTTGAAGATCGCTCATTGCTGAGTATGATAGCCTTCCGTGGAATAAAACTCAGAGGTCGATCTGATATTTACGGACTCTAGTGCAGGTAGAACAGTGGGATGAGGAACAGGACCATGATAACAGTTACACTTGTATTTGCAATGACACAGATAAAATGCTTGAAATACAGGTATCCCCCGCTTAATGAAGGAGCTCCGTACGTGGGAGCTCGTTTTCCATTATTTATAATGGGAAACTTACACTTCATTTCCTAACCTTAGTTTTTTGGTCTACTAGCGAAGCCATATGCTTGGAATTAACAATGGTTTGAGATGCCAGTGACATTATCTATATAATAATAGCGTAAGTACTCGACTTTGTTATCCCTTTTACGCCGCACCCAGTGACCCGATGCCCACGGCACTAATGGATTTACGATCTACGAACCGCGCTCTTTGTTTATCACGTACAGCCATACTCGAAAAATCTGAATTAGCCGACGTTGGGGCCCAAAAGCATCCGATTAACTGCCGATACGACGCCATCTTACGACGCCATCGTATTGGCGTCTGCTGGGCGAAGGCGAAGCAAGCCGTCTGCTGATTGGACAGGCGAAGGCGAAAGCAAGCCGTCCACTGAGTGGACAATCCAGAGCATGCATTTGTGCCGGTGTCGGCGATCGTTGTTCATATACGCACTCTTCATTCTCATCTTTCTTCCTAACTCTTACTCGGACAAGCAAATCCCCTATGCCATCCATAATGGTACACTCTATCCATACACCACATCCTCCCTTCCGTGGATGTTCCACGGGTTTCGGCTAGTAATATTATTATTTACCTAATAATAAAGACAGTGACACAATAATAAAGTTAATTCAGTTGTAACACTTAACAAAATAATCTTGAGTCCAAGTTAGTGTTTGAGAAGGTGGCAGTGGAGGTGGAGGAATTGATGGTTATTTTTAATCCTTTCATTCTGAAAATTTGATGAGAGGAAGACACATGATGAATTGCAAAAGATGATGGGAATAGAGCCTGTGATGGATGCTGTGAAGAGAAACATGTTGAGATGGTTTGGTCATGTGTTGAGGAAGGATGAAAGTGACTGGTTGAGAAGAGTGATGGAAATGAATGTAGAAGGAAGTAGAGGACGGGGAAGACCGAGAAAGACTTGGCTGAAGATGGAGGAAGAAGAAATGCGGGCAAGGGGGTTAACAAGGGGAGATGCAGAAAATAGGGCAAAATGGAGAAGATTGTCATGGGGACCGCAAGGCTACAGCCCGCTCTAGCAGGGAAAATGGCCTTAAAATGCCTGTTGTTGTTATATTCTGAAAATTTAATTATTCGCAGCCTTCTGAAAAGTTAAACACCAAAGGTTGAAGGTTAATCGGTGGAAAAACGTACGTATACTTATCACCACACAGGGAAGTGACATTGCCCAATCACCAAACACAGACACCATGACGGCTCCTTCATTGTAGCGAATAAAGACCTTTGTTAAGCAATAAATAGGCCTAAAGGAAACCATTTGTTGTAGTGACCCTTCATTAAGCAGAGAATACCTGTACTAGGTCACAGTTGAATGCAAGAAAAATTTAGCAAACCCTGTAGAACGCGTTAGGTAACAGCACAAAAATACCCGTAAAGGTATCAGAATATGGTTTACAATTAATGTAGAGCTGGCCATCATCTCAGTCCATGGCAATGCTCAGATCTAAGTCTGCATCCCATCGCGGCCTACGGCAACCTCCTTAAGCGTATCTGCAATGCTAGTTGCAATGGCAGGACAGTTGGCTGCGATAATCTTCTGTGACATCAGGTCAAAAGGGCCACCTGCCAGACAGTCAATACATAAGAAGGGGTGGGAAGAGACAACGGAATGTACAAAAGAGAAAATAAGATGAAGAGGGCCACTATAACGAGCCTCAATGAGATAGGGACTTACCTGTTGTATCTACAATGACCCCACCAGCCTCCTCGACAAGCAGGACACCGGCAGCCATGTCCCAGCAGTGGATTCCAAACTCAAAATAGGCCTCAGCCTCCCCAGCCGCCACGGAGCAGAGGTTCAATGCAGCGGAGCCAAGTTGGCGAATACTAAGACATATACGAGTATCAAGACCGCTGGCATGCATATAACCGTACACTGAATGATGCAACTTGTAGGGCATCATCCTTCAATCCACAGATGTTTAACACCACTGGTAGAAATCACCATACATGCTCCAAGCAAGATCATCAGCAACACAATGTGGCAAGTTCCTTCACAGGCAATGACCCTTCACTGACATTCAAAACATAGAGTTACAATATTTGGACAAGCTTTGGAACTTTACAATATCTCAGTCTGTAGCAGAGTGAGCTGATGCCACCCAGTCCATTAGCAGAGTCAGAGTTGAGGGTTGACAGAAACTTTTCACCTTCATCAAAAGCGTGTTCTGAACAAGAATGACCGCACTGTGGTCACAACCTACGACAAAATCCGGTAACGAGCCGATTGGGAAGCGCACATTTAAAGCACTCTTAAAAGATGAACAACGTGATTGGGAAACACACATTTCATTCGCCGTTAAAAAAATTAACTCGACACCTCTCACCCATGACAGCCTCTGCCACGGTCATATCAGATCGAGCTGATTCGTCACACGGTCACAGATTGTTTAACCCCAATATGGGGCCTTTCAAAATTTACATAACGTTATTTTTTAGGGAGCTGCATACGATGCGTGCTGGCAGGCTTGATTAAACCTTAAATATATATTTTTTTTAATTCAAAAGATTTTTCGAGGTCTATCATTATGAATAACACTCGACCCAAACAAAGCCAAATCTGACACAACAAACTCGGGCAGTGTATAATCAGCAGAGGCCTACAGGCCTGATATCTTAGGCCCACCTGACAAACCAAGATGGCGGCCATATTATTTTGTCTGTGTGCCATTGTGGGTGGAGTCACGTTTCAATAATCTACCTCCAACAACAACAAAAAAACCCAAGAACAACCATGTGGAACTCTTGTACACCTGCAACATGATCACTTTTTCAAGTGTCTCTGGATTTAAACCTTCAACACTATCATGTGCATGTGACACGTTTCTGTACACTTGTGCCTGTTGCAATTAATATGTGCTCAAAATAAAAAGTAATATCCATTTGGATGGCAGGAACTTTTTATCAAAAGTATTCATCGATTTATGTATCCAGTATATTAAATTTTTCAGAATCATTGGAATCTCCGGTGATGAAGCCGATTGTGAGGGCCTTTCACTCACTCAACGCAGGCAGGTAGGTGGTCTTTCTGTCTTCTAACAACTCCTCTCTGGCCAGCTCCTCCACCTCCATCTGTGCTCTGTCCCCCAAATATTAATGCAGGTCGCACAAGATCTGCCTGCAACAGTCTTCTGTTGCAATTGCCAAAATCAAGACTGCTCACCTTCACTCCTCTTTTCTCCTGCCTCTGGAACAAACTCCCTCACTCTCTTCAATCCCACTCCTCCCTCCAGGTCTTCAAAACAGCTGTTCACCACCATCTCTTATCTTCCCCCATCCAAAACCTTGATCTCTTCTCTACCCCCGTTAATTCACCCCAGACCCATTTTTTTTGAAATACCGATGCTTTCTTTCCTGGAAATCCTAGCAGTGTCCATGTGTTTTATACCTCTCCCCACCCCACCCCCGCCTTCCCATGCCTCCTCCCCCCTAGCCCGCTCCCTCCCACAGATCTCCCGATATCCCTGTTCTCTGCTGTTGTACTTGTGTGCTTCCCTCTCTCCCCATCTTGTCTCCCACTCCCTTTATTGCATGTTTTGTGTGTCCGTTTTTTTTTTTTTGTGATTGATGTTCGCTCTAAGTCTAACACGAGCCTCGATCTTGTATGCAAAACCCAAAAAAAAAAAAAAAAAAGTAGCCGGAAAAACACGACTTGAGAGATTGTTATGGACACAAAATACACCAGATTACCGAGATAGCTGTTTATTGATGAGTAATGATAAGGACGTTCCAAGTAAGACAACAGCAATCTCAGTGATTGTGGTGATATGGTATTAAATATGTAATGATGCCCTTTTTGCTTTTATGTGTTGGTGGAGGGTAGGTGGGGAGGGGGAGGGGGTGGCAGAGACCTGGTGTTCAGATGAAGGGGAGAGCATAGCTGGGACAGAGTTGGGAGGAGGAGGTTGAGCTTTGGAAGGGGGAGCAGTTGAGGACTTTTGGTGGATGTGGGATTTAAAGATTTGGAGTGGGGAGGGGATTGAAGTCTCCAGGTTGGAAAGGGGATGTTAAGGACTGGGTTTTTGGGTTGATGAGGTTTGGGAGAGGGGGGGGGGGGGGTTGGGGGGGAGGAGGGGAGGGGAGGAGTGTGGAGTTGAGGACTTGAAGTCAAATTTAACATTGTGTTCCATGGGTCCCTACAAGTATAGTATATAATAAGCTGATCATTCCTTCTCAAACTCTCTCCTTAATTCCATTTCCTCTGAATGAATGTGATGTGCAATGGAGTGTGTGGTAATACCAGAGGTTGAGGGCTTTATTTAATAGAGTTTGGTTGGAATCTGCTTAATCTGTACAACTCTGTGCTTGGATGCTCATATTTCATAACCATAATTGAGTATGTATTAGATTATCGTGTAAAATGAATTCGATTTTCAGCCTCACTCGTCAGCAAATGGTATATTAATGCAGGCTTTCCACACCATTGATCAGTTGATTAATGTGAAATGTCTGACTAACATGCATTGCTCGCTGTACGTAGATTATGAGAATGTTTCCGATAAAATCAACCAAAATCAACGCGATTTTAAAGATTGTTTTCATCTCGACTCGGCTGTCGCATGCTTAAAATAGGCTCTCAAAATCGAAGGCAAAACGACCATTCAAGCATTACTCATGTGTATAATACTGTGCAGTATGTATGTATGTATATATATATATATGCCTAATGTGGCGATTAAATCTTTCTCGCCAATGGCTTACTCCTTTAGGTCAAAATTGTGTCTGAGCTGGTAGACTGCAGGGTGTTTCAAAAAAAGTGGACTATTTGAACGTTTTATTGTAGAAAAATTACAAAAGGTAACAAGTTCAGTGATACATTGATGGAAAGCATACCCCATGTCATTTTCCAATAACTCCTTATGCTGCTTGTAACTGACATCTTCAATGTGTGCTCCACCTCTGTTGAAACAGGCTTTGAACCTGACTGGAATTCTCCACACGTACAACTCGTCTGCAAGTGGCTGGAGTGGAAGCCCGACTGTAGTCCTCCACCTCCTGCTTCAGGACAGAGGTTTGTTGTTGTAAATGTAACCTTTGGTAGCACCCCAAAAGAAAAAAAATCCAATGGATTCAAATCCGGGCTGTGGAGGTACCCACTCATGTGCTGTGCCCAGGCTGATGACATTATTTCCAAACAGCTGGTGGACCAAGTCGATGGTTTCACCTGCAGTGTGCGGTGGGGCACCGTCATGCATGAATCATGCAAGTCTGAGTTGGTTTGGAGACAGTAGTTGAGCGAGATCAGCGTGGCATCGGAGTAAGACCTCTCGGTACCGCTTGCCATTGACTGTCACCGTCCTACCATTGGCGTCCTCGAAGCAATACTGTCCCAACATATCCCTTCTAACATTAAATTCACAGAAGCAAGTGGACTTGGGGCCCTCGAGAGACATCTCAAGCCCCTCCTCAGGAGGCTCAGCACCCCAGAAGATGTTGTTGTGATTGCTGATAGCCCCATTCAAATGGAAGTGTGCTTCATCACTGAACCACAAGGAGGTGATCCAATTTGGGTACCTTTCCATTCGGTCACTAAACCCATTACACATTGTTACTCATCTAATCATGTCATTCAGAGTTAGTTTGTGCCTCACACATATGATGTTGGGGTAGAGCTTGAGTTCAGAATTGAGAATGCGCCATACATATGAGGCTGAGATCACCAGTTGTCGGGAACGTCCACGGTGGGATTTCTTCGGACTTTCGATGGCAGAATCTCTCAAGATCAATGTTCCCTTGGTCCTTGGTAACACGTGGTGGGTGGCCACTGTTGCCTTTATTTAGATTTTTTACGCTTCCATGTGGTTAGAAGTGCTCCACAAACCGCTGAATGCTCCCATTGAAAGGTCCATTATGGGTGTGAACATTGTAATACTGACTATCGGTGGCGCACTTGCACGTAAGATTTTATATAAAACCACAAAGTCACAATTTTCACTTTTTGTTCCTCTGTGAATATCATAATTGACGTAGGGTCCTCCTGACTACTTGTTAGAAATGTCATACCACCACCATAACCTGCAAGAGAGAAGGGTATAGCATTAGAAACGCCAGAATATCAAGCTGCTCAAATCGTCCACTTTTTTGAAACACCCTGTATGTCGTGTTTGTGCTGCATTTGAGATCGAGCGAGGTTCACATCACCATTCCATCCATGCTCGAGCTTTTCCAGAGTGTCAGCACTGCCAAAGTAAGCACTAGGCATAGAACACTCTTCCCAAATCAAATCCATTGCTCTCCTCAACTGTATGGTGAGGGTTACTCAAGCGATCCTTAATCTGGCTTAATGTTCCTTCACCTGGCTTAATGTCCCTTCACCTGGCTTAATGTCCCTTCACCTGGCTTGATATCCATTCAAAGGAAATGCATGCAGTCGATGCAATGCCCAGCCTGTGAAGCATCAGGCTGACAGTTTGTAGTTGGGCTGGGAATTGAACCCAAACAATACAGTCACAAAGGCAAGTGTGCACCTCTTGGATTCTACGGTATCCTGTCAGTCCCATGTGCCCATGCTGCCATAAAGGATAGATTCGTGGTTGTGATAAATAACCTATTCGAAAGTTGAAGTATCACACTGGGTTAACATAAAACTAAATATATTATTGCACACAATTTACCAGGCAGAGAAATGTAAAAGTGGCAAAAGCAAGAAGCCATTTATGTGTAAAGGAATGGGAGAATTGCAGAAGCTTACCCATGGCAGGGAATGCAGACTAAGTTGTGGATGTTCTCCATCCGTATGGCCATCGATTCAGGTTCCCGGGATGACCCCATCTCGGTGATCAGCAAAGAGCGGGACAGCTCTGAGGATAGGAGGACAAATAGGAGGACGACATTCATGTCCTGATTGATGGGCATTACCCAGGTTCTGTATGACCAGTTGGTGTATGCTTTATCGTTGCCAGAGTTGTGTATTTTACCCAATACAGGACTTTCAAAATGATGTATGAATGCCAATGAGGCCTTTTGTGCATGCTCTTTGTGTGTGTTTTCAGTGACCAGTATCTTCTTGTTCGGGCACTTTGAACCTGCCGTTGATAGCACAAAATGTGGAAGTGAAATCACTTTTTAACACAATTTTCAGCATTCAAAGGAAAGACTGGCAATTTCAAAATGGTTAACCAAAATTGTTGTGTTCCGAAATGCAAATCACTCACGCATATATAGGAAACACACACACACACACACACACACACACACACACACACACACACACACACATACACACACACTTCCCCTTTTAGCAATAGTTGTAAAAATCTAGTATAATTTCTCTTTTGGCCTGGAAACCAAACAAAAAAATATATTTATAACAGCCCTCTCACCTCCCCTCACTCCCTCCCAACATGATTAACAGTTATAATTTTAAACTTACCCTGTACATTCATAAGTCCCATATATATTGTTGCGGATATGGGATTTGGCCTCCATCCATATCCGCTTGTAAATATTCCCCTATTTCCCCAATACTCCCCAACTATCCCCAATCCCCCATTCCCTAGTCCCATTGTCTGTAAACAACACTCTGTAGCCCCGACCTTCCCCTTTTTCCCCCATTAAATGTCGTGCCCAGGTTCACCGCATCTCACGTAGACAACTATAGGACATCTTGCTAGTTATTCTTAGTCTATGTCAGTTAAGGACTCGTTTCCATTAATTCTGACTCTTCGTTGCACCAGAATGTGATTGTATGGCACCATTAGTAAGTTTAGGACCTCCCAATACCTCCCCGCATCTCTTCCCCATGAAACAACAACACCAACAACAACAACAGCGGCGCGGGGAGTGCGCGTCCTCACTCCGGCTTGGTTAGCCGCCATTGACCATGTGCTCCGACGGGGTTACCACACAGGGGCTGACTGTCAGCTCCTCGTCAAGGGCGGAGCCCGGTAACCCCCCCGCACCCAATAAGAAGCGGCGGACCGATTCCATCTGGGGCGGAGCTAACGAGCCGAGGGCGTGTCACTCCCCGCTGGATATACGCAGCCACTTACCGGAGGTGACGTCAGATGCGCCTCAGCTACGAAGGAGAACGGACGCCACCTCTAGCGCGACGATACCTACCCGCATCTTTGGACCGGACCGGGTCGATTCTGCCCCTGAGCCAAGGTGCACCTTGAGCCATCGACTGCCTGCCCTCCCCTGCCATCAATCCCTGTGTGAGTCAGTCTTGTTCCGTTTGTCTGTGGTCTGTCGGGTATAAGATAAGACCGTGTATAAGTGCCCACCTTTCTGTGCTGTACCTCTTGTGCCGTGTAATCTAAAACGTTCTGCATATCCCATATTATATCCTCCTCCGGAGGTCTTGAGAACTGTACCCCTGGTGTCGTGTCATTTAACCTAGCCGTTGTGTCCTTTCCTTCATTGATCTAGCGTAGCGCGATTCGGCCAACGTTCGAGTATAATCGGGTAACTTGTGCGAACACGGCGGCCATTCCGCTCGGCCCAGCATAACATCTTAATAAGTCGTGTCCGTAACAATATCTTTCCAATCTGTGTTCAGAAGAACCTTATCCAGATACACAAGCTTTGTGTATTTTCACATCAGGAAGGTGTATTTTCACATCGCGAAAAATGTCCTTTGTTGAAGGGTTGCTTACTGGTACTTGGTAATAACACACAGCATCATCTTTCCAATTACTGACATCCCTTAAATAAATCACCAAGCCTGCCATGTACACAGGAGGCATTCCAACAAGGTTCAAAGTAATTCACTGGTAACGATCCGTCGGGCGTTTGTGCAGTACACTCTCGTCCACCGGCCCACATGGTCGGGAGTTTGCAGTACGAGCAGCTGCCCGTTCGGTGAGCTGAGAAAATTCTCCAAGTCCTTCGTTCTGCAGAGGCTCAACCCCTGCTCTCACGTACTTTTCCAAGTATTTCCGGCTTATTTCAGAAGCTTTGTGAGCAATTTTAAGGAACAATCCTTATGTCGCACACACAATATACTAAATGTTGCCCTGAATACCGCCACTCCCTGAGGTTTTGGTGCATGCGCACCGAGCATACGAGGGAGATTTACGTCATTTTAAAAGTAGCGTATTGCCATTACATTTACTTTCTGCTTTTGTTTAGGAAATGCACAGAACATTCCAGTTTCAGCTACAGTCGTGGCCAAAAATATTGGCACCATTGCACTTTTTTCAAATAACTCACAATTTTTCTCTAAAAAATAAGTTGAAATTGACAAAAGTATTTGTCTCCACAATTCTTTATTTCACTGTTAATATTACAGAACCTTTGTTTTTGATTCAGAACTTAATATATCCTTTTAAATCAAAAAATAAAAAGAAATGGCATTGCCAAAATTATTTTATTTGGTAGCAATAAAATTGCTTAATATTTGGTAGCACAGACTTTGGACAAAATAACTGCAGTCAAGCACTTCCTATAGCCATGAATGAGCTTCCTACACCTCTCTACTGGCAGCTTCGCCCAATCTTCTTGTGCAAACTGCTCCAGTTCTCCAAGATTTGAGGTGCTTTCTCCTAACTGCTGTTTTCAGATCTCACCACAGGTGTTCAAAGGGATTTAGATCTGGACTCATTGCTGGCCACTTCAGAACAGTCCAACGTTTTGTATGGAACCATTCCTGGGTGCTTTTTGACGTGTTTGGGGTCATTGTCCTGCTGCAAGACCCATGACCTTCGACGGAGACCCAGCTTTCTGACACTGGGTTCAATATTGTGCTCCAAAATGCCTTGGTAATCTCCTGATTTCAAGATGCCATGCACACATTCAAGGCACCCAGTGCCAGAGGCAGCACAGCAACCGGAAAACATCACTGAACCTCCTCCATGTTTGACTGTAGGGAAGGTGTTCTTTTCTTTGAAGGCTTCATTTTGTTTTCTCTAAACATAGAGATGATGTGCTTTACCAAAAAGCTGTAATTTGGTCTCATTTGTCCACAGGACATTGTCCCAGAAGGATTTTGGCTTGTTCAGGTGCGTTTTGGCAAACTCCAGTCGGGCTTTCTTATGTCTGTCTCTCAGCAGTGGGGTCCTCCTGGGTCTCCTACCATATAACCCCCTTTCATTGAGTTGGCGATGGATGGTGAGGGTTGAAACTGCTGTAACTTGTGTCTGAAGGTCAGCGTGAATCTGTTTGGCAGTTGATCGAGGTGCTTTCTCCACCATTCGAACATTCCTTCGCTATAATCTTTGATCACGTTTTCTCTTGTGGCCACGTCCAGCGAGGTTGGCTACAGTGCCATGGGCCTTAAACTTCCTGATAACATTGCTTACAGTGGACACAGGAACATCAAGGTCTCTGGAGCTGGACTTGTAGCCTTGAGATGGTCCATGCTTGGCTACAATCTTGTGTCTGACCTCCTCAGACAATTCTCTGGTTTTCTTTCTTTTCTCCATGCTCATTGCGGAACACACAGTGACACAAAACAGCAGAATGACTCCGTTTCTCCATCCAAACTTGTTGAATGAGTGATCACCCCTCAGCCAAAATTGGGCTAAGGGGTATTGTCGTCACGGGCGTCGTCAACTTTTGGTTTCCGTCAATTTCAAGGACGGCTTGTCCGATTAAATCCATTTTTGCAGTGTGTATTGGGGTTGAGTAGAGGAAGGTTCCTTTCGAAAATGGGCACGCCGCGATTTTCAATATGGCCGCCACGGCAGCCATCTTGAAATTGGTTTCCGTCAATTTCGAGCAGAATGGCTTGTCCAATTAAATTCTTTTTCACAGTGTGTGTTGGGGTTGAGTAGAGGAAGGTTCCTTTCGAAAATGGGGGCGCTGGTATTTTCAATATGGCCGCCACGGCAGCCATCTTGAAATTGGTTTCCGTCAATTTCAATCAGAATGGCTTGCCCAATTAAATTCATTTTCGCAGTGTGTGTTGGGGTTGAGTAGAGGAAGGTTCCTTTCGAAAATGGGCACGCTGCGATTTTCAATATGGCCGCCACGGTAGCCATCTGGAAATTGGTTTCCGTCAATTTCGAGCAGAACGGCTTGTCCGATTAAATCCATTTTTGCATAAAAACTGTCCACATGTCTCAAGGAGACACACTTGACCAACTCTACATAGATTTCAAGGGTAGAGCTCAACCTCATCTTTCCTATGTTGCACTGAGCAGAGTGACAACACCTACAGGACTTCATCTACGCAACTTTGTGCCAGACAAGATAACTGTTAGTCAACCAGTTGTACATGGGATGAACCGCCTCAGATCATCTTCCTCCAAAGATGCACCATTTGCCAAGTGTCCTGATTCACATATCTCTATCATATATGTCAACGCACAATCGCTACATAAACACCTGCCTGATGTTGCTACTGACTATAGACTATCCACTGCTGATATACTCATTTGTTGCGAAACATGGTTTTCAGTGAACGATTCTACACAAGACATTGCCCTCCCTAGTTTGCAGCTACCATTCAGAAATGATGAAAGCTGTTCTATGCACCAAAGACCTGCACACGGCATGGCAGTATATATATATATATATATATATGACACCAAACAAGAACTTTACCACATCATCAACTCGGCATAATTACAAAAGTGTGGAAGTGACATTGACTACGATTTCTCATGCTTCAGAACAGAAAGTTTCCAATTTGAATGTTATAAGAATTTATAGTGCACCACGGACACAACTTAATGACCTGAAACGAGCAATTCAAGGACTCATTGAAAAAGAAAATCTACAAAACACACCAACAGTTCTACTTGGAGACTTCAACATCGACATATCACATCAATCACCACAAAGTCGCCAGCTCCTCACATTTCTCAAACAGTATAACTTCAACCAACTCATCACAAGTTATACAAGACTACCAGACTACTATTGACCACATTTATTCAAATATTCCGGCTCCCAAAATACACACAGATGTTCATGAAACATATTATTCCGATCACAAAGCAATTTCTTGTTGTCTACACGATTGAATGAAATAAAAATGAATGATCGTTTTAAGGCCATTTTCCCCGCAAGAGCGGGGGTTAGCCTTGCGGGACCCATGACAATCATGGTTCCCTGTTTGAGGCAATGTTTTTATGGCCGGATGCCCTTCCTGACGCCAACCCTTGGTCACGCTCTTACGTTGTCTACACGATTAAACAAACTTATTGCCATGATACCTGTAAGTTTCTCTCATCCAGACACTATAGACGCAGACTATACAGAGAAGAATCAGTTGCATGAATTCAGTGTGGAGTTGGAGATGAAATTACAACTCCAGGGAGTTATACGATGTAGCCAAGACGTTAGTGAAGAGACAAACGTTATAAACCCCAGGAGTCTGGTCAAGGAGTTATACGATGTAGCCAAGACGTTACTAAAGAGACAAAAGTTGTGAACCCCAGGAGTCTGGCATGTCTCGTCAGGGAGTCATACGATGTACCCAAGACGTTAGTGAAGAGACAAATGTTCTGAACCCCAGGAGTCTGGTCAGAGACTTATACAATGTAGCCAAGACGTTAGTGAACAGACAAACATTTGGCCACGATGCTGCAATAGAAATATTCAATGGTTCATTGACATTAATTAAAAGTTAAAGGTATCCTTTTCTATGGTCTTCTTTGGCCGCTCCCTATAAATTTATAACCCACTCCTATATTCAATCATGCTGTTATATGCTCCCACATGCAGCTGCTATATTTTTTTGAATCGTTCTGTTCAATAATTACATCCACACATCGCCACTATCATGAAATTTCTTTACTGCAAAATCCTACTCGGTATACAACTTCGCTTCAAATAACAAATTATCATCAATGCTTCCTTTCACCATGCATGGGCTGAGGGGTTACGCCCGCTTTGCGGTGCTATTTTTTAAATATTGCAGGCACCTGCGACTCAGCACAGGTGAGTTCAATTCCAAAGTAAAGGAGAATCACCTGCTTGAAATCTAATTATTTCTAACAATTTCTAAAAGGTGCCAATAATATTGTCCGGTCCTTTTTAGGATTTCTGTGTGGAATAAGCTAAGATTTAGTAGTTTTTTTTAAAGCTTTTTTTGTTCTGTTCCACTGCAAACCAAAGAAATACATATGTGGATACCAAAATATTTTTTACTTTCAATAATATTCTGGAAGAAATGGTGCATTATTTGAAAAAGGTGCAAGGGTGCCAATATTTTTGGCCATGACTGTACAATCAAATATTACCTGTCTGCTTTGTCATTTTAATAATGAACTAACTAATGATCTGCATTTATTTATTTTACTAAAACTACTTTAAAAGTTTTATTTGTCTCGCCTGTTCCAAAAGGGATGAGAGAGGCTGTTGTAATGTGTATGTGTGTCCATCCCTGCACATAGATCTACTGTAATCTATACACCAAGTCCTCGCTTAACATTGTAGTTATGTTCTTGAAAAGTGCGGCTTTAACTGAAACGACTTTATGCGAATCAAATGTCCCCATAATAATGAATGTAAATAGGAGGGGTTAGGTTCCACAGGAAAAAGTATCACGAGACAAAAGACTTGTGTACATGTGCAGTATAACCTTTAAATCATTTTAATCTAACAATTTAATACTGTACTCACCAATGATGAATATGAAGGGGGTGAGTGGTGGAGGCAGTGTTAGACACTTACATCCTGAGTACTATCCCTGATGTTATTGGCATTACTCCAAATTGTTCTCACAGTGGTCAGAGTAAGACCGAGAGCGACGCCAATATCTACCGCATGCTCGCCTGCATCAAAACGCCTAAAAACCTGTAATTTTGTTGCCAAACTAATGGTTTTCCTGGTGTTAATAAAGCTCAGCACTCCACTCTCACTTGCCGGGTGTTTCTGACTCATGATGCCGGGGGATACAATCATGACGAGTTTAAAAAAATACTTTTTAAAATAAAATGAAAACAACATAAGGGAATGGTGCACGACTTTAAACGAATACGTTCTCTCATAGATCAGTGGCGTTATAACGAAACAACATGAATTGGGACGATGTTAAGCGAGGACTTACTGTATATACCCTGGAGTGTGTAAGGCTCAGCACTGTTAAATGCTCAGTCTTGGTTATACTTCATGTTACTATGCTTGAAGGTACATGACTAAAACAGTTGTACATTACTTTGCCAAGGTATTCACAAACGTAGGACACACAATTATCCCATTGGAGTGGAAGCTTTTGTATGCCTTGAGTGTATAATTATTGAGGAGCAAGTGGCTGATACAGGATATCATTCTTATATCCTCATTAGAAACTTAAAAACAATCAAAATGTAATCCAAACGATGAACCTATTACCACCAAGGTGCTCTATGGTACAAATGTCCTTAGCAGGTGATCGTCACTGTACTATGCAGAAAACTGTATTTATATCTCGACTGGCGTCATGCTTGTATTAATCAAAATTCGATACCTGTTTTTAAAAAGTATACCTTTTCTCAAAACAGATGACGAGTGATACTGAATGGGTTAATAAACTGTTAGATCAGACACACATGAAAATGACCATAAACTCAACCTGTGACTTTGGAAACCTTGAGCGGACGACCATTGCAGAATGCTCCGTGGCCTTTCCGCGCTGTGTACATCTTGTCCGCCACACAGCTGTACACTACTCCGACTTCAACCTGCAACATTCACAGCATCAGTGTTCCATCGTGTACTATAGGATTACTTTTTCCCAATTAAGAATTCTAACCTCCCAAATATCAGAACAAAGACCAACACCAGTCCTACTTTCAACCTCAAACCTGCAGCAGTGCACCTTTCTATAACCATCTCACCTTCTTGTTTACTGCCAACCCTATGGAAACAGCAACAAATGGAAACCTGTGGAAGAGGGAGAAAAAGAAGGAAAAAAATCGTGTTCATTGTGAGGCACTCATCCTGTCACTAACGAGTGAAGAAGTTATTAATCATACTGTATATAATTTGGCGTGTGTGTGTACGTGTGTGCGTGTGTGCATGGGGGGTGGGCTGGGATAGGGAGTACGTGTTTATCTGGAATGCAATCCCAAACCGCTGGAGGGAATGAGTTGAAGTTTTGTGGCTGTACTTGGGGTGTGCCCGGGAAGGTTTATAGCGTTAAAAAACAAACAAAAAAACAGTCGCTTGGACTTGAGGGGCGACGGGGAACGACAACACAAGGTTTCTATGTAAATGTGTATCGTGCAGCACCACCCAGTGGGAAAGTGCATTAAAAGTCCCACCTCAATCTAAAATACAGGTACTGCACTTAAATTCTCTGTAATGTACAATGAAAACTATAGTCATCATAGATGTAGGTGGAATGTATGCGTTAAAATACAGGTGTTTGTTTGTTTGTTTGTAGGACGAAATGCATTGAAACTTGGTGGTTGTACTCATGGTGTACATAGGAACGTTCTGCTAAGCTGGGATGGCCACCCCTACCTTATGTTTTTACTTTTCAGGAAAGTGGGGAATTATCATATGTGTTAATGCACCTCTGCACCGCTGGGCAGAATAACATGAAAACTGAATGTTATTGAAAAATAATAAAACTCCAGGAGGTTGTACAGATCATTCTAAAATGTGCCAATTCTCTGCGCTATAGAATAAAGAAAACTACAGTCACCATAGCAAAGCTCGTGCAACACAAGTTATACGTTGCATGAGGCTCACTCTGCTCTTTCCTGTTTGTTTCACAATCGGTAGTGTTTAATTTGTTTTTGTTGCTTGGATGTACCTTTTCCTATCAAGATGGATAATCCCATCCACATCAACATAATGCCAAGAGTATCCTTCTTCAACAGCTACAATTATTCCACATTCTTCTGTGGTTGGCCGTGGGGAGTTTTTGGCCCAAGTCTTTCACAAACCAGCTGGCTAGGCCTGGCATTCGACTGAGTAGTTAGGGCAGGAATTTGGCATTTGTTCAGGGTACCGGCGATAGCTCGCCTACTCTTTGTGAAGGGCACCATAGGATCTCCAACAACCACCAACTAATGAGGGCAGACGGGACAACATTTTAACGTCCATGTGAGGGACAGCACCAGGGTAACCAGGTCTGAGGAAAAAATATATGGGGCACTCGAGCATGCATCAAGTGGGCTGACGTAGGCCCCATTTCACATTGTCTGGTCAAGTCCCCATTGTGAATGTACATACTATTGTGGGAAATGTACTTTTGTACGTTTTATTTTGTATGTTCATATATTTTAAAATGTAGGATTTTGAATGTATGGTTTTATATCGCCAACATCTGTACAAATAAATATTACAAAACAAAAATTAAATGTATATTGCTAAAGTACAAAATTATTGTTAGTCCAGTTTTGACAACTTTATTCCATCATTGCTTTTTCCGCAGACACTTAATTGCTGTTCTCCTCCTCTTCCCTTTATAAGGGGTACGGTCCAATGGCATCAAGCTCCTGCCATGCCTTGACCACAATACTCCTTCACTACCCTCTGTCCTAAGCCAACTCAACTGACTTGATCTCATTTGCAAATTAAAAACGAGAGCGAAGTCGATGGCGCGCCATCACAAATCCCCACACTTACCACCTGAAGCAAAATTGAGAGATGGAAAATTTTCAGTTTGCAACAGCACCGTCTTTCTCTTATTCCCTAATACACCCCCGCTCCCAAACTCCAGAGAAAATCATGCTATGCTCTCCTCCTCCATCCACCCCAATCACTCTCCTTCTCCTTCTCCTTCTCCCAAATTAATGCCCACTACCCCAACTCTCAATTTCCCAACAAATATCATGTTACCCTCTCCCTGTCGCCCCTCCCACATCCTTATTTTCCACAATATTCCCTCATACCCCCAACTCAAAATTCCCAAAGAATGTCATGCCACCTCTTGTCCCCTCCCCCAAATAGAACCACCTTTGGAGGCCATTTTTCCACGCAGAGCAGGGGTTGGCCTTTTTCGGGCACTGTGATCCCCTTTTTGAAGCAATGTTTTATGGCCGGATGCCCTTCCTGCCGCCAACCCTGTTGGTCGCCTCTTGCGACACACAGGGAATTACCAGTGAGCTGGTGCTCAATTTGCCAACCTCGGAAGGATGACAGGCTGAGTCAACCCCCTTAGCGTTAATTTGGCGATCGGCCAGGATTCGAATCCAGGATCCCAAGCCGGCACCCTATCCGCTAAGCCAACACCAGGCTCTCCCCTCTCCCAAATCCCCAATGTAAACAATGAAAACTTCATCTGCTTTGTGGAATTTAATTTAGTTAATAACCAATATCTTTGCTGCACCCAACCGTATTTTTGCCTTTTGTACTCGAACACAAAAAAGGTGCAAAAACAGATCCTTGCAACTACAGACCAATCAGCCTGCTCCCAATTATGAGCAAAGTCATGGAATCCATCATTGCTTGGGATATCAAATCCTTCCTCTTCTCCAATGGCTTGATCTCTGATCATCAATTTGGATTCAGACCAGGTCACTCTACTCTGGACATGTTGCTTCTGCTGTCTCAACAATGGATGGAGGTCCTCAATGCCAAACAGGAAATCAGAGCCGTCTCCCTTGATATATCACGTGCCTTTGATACGGTCTGGCACCCCGCTCTGCTCACCAAACTTTCCTCCTATGGTATCCATGGAAATCTCCATGCATGGCTTGCGGACTTCCTCTCTGGTTCTAGTCAACGTGTGGCCCTGAATGGATTTCTCTCATCTCCCCTTCCTGTTCTGGCTGGAGATCCCCAAGGTAGTGTTCTGGGCCCTGTGCTATTTCTGGTCTTCATCAATGATCTCTCCGACTCTCTGGAAAATCCTCTCTATCTCTTTGCTGATGACTCCACTCTCTGCCGCTCCATTCCTCATCCCTCAGATCAGCAGTCTGCAGCCTCCTCACTCTCTGCAGACCTGGACAAAATCACAGACTGGTCAAACAAGTGGAACATGTCTTTCAATCCTGACAAATCTCACACTCTTACTATGTCTCTCCAAAAAGACCGACTGGAAAACTCTCCCATCTACTTTCTCAACAATCCTCTCCAAGAAGTTCTGTCGCTCAAGCTTTTGGGTCTCACTATCTGCCATGATCTTTCTTGGGAAAACCACATTTCCAAGCTAGCCTCCAAAGCCAGTCGCCGACTGGGCATCCTCCGTCGTGCAAAGTCCTCCCTTGGCACACCTGAGCTCCTCACCACATACAAGGCTTTCATCCGCAGCTCAATGGAATACTGTTCCCCCCTCTGGGCCGGTGCTCCTGCCTCACACCTAGCTCGTCTTCACGCTGTTGAAACCAAAGCTTTCAGAATCATTGGAATCTCCTGCGATGAAGTTAACTCCGAGGGCCTTTCACTTACTCACCGCAGGCAGGTTGGTGGTCTTTGTCTTCTACCGACTCCTCTCCGGCCTTGCTCCCCCAGCTCTCTCTGTGCTCTGTCCCCCTAATATTCCTACAGGTTGCACAAGATCTGCCAGCAACCCTGTTATGGTTAAACTGCCAAAATCAAGACTCTCTGCTCACCTTCACTCTTTCATTCCCCTTTTCTCCCGCCTCTGGAACAAACTCCCCCACTCCCTTCAATCCCACTCATCCCTCCAGGTCTTTAAAACAGCTGTTCACCAACATCTCTTATCTTCTCCCATCCAAAACCTTGATCTTTTCTACCCCCACTAATTCACCCCAGATACACTTTCTTTTGAAATTCCAACTTTTTTCCTGGAAGTCCTTGCAGTGTTCATATGTTTTATACCTCTCCCACCTCCCCCCAAGCCCTCCCCCTCCCACATTTCTCTCGATGTCCCTGCTCTCAAATGTTGTGTTTGTGTCCTTCCCCCTCTCTCCACATCTTGTCTACCGCTCCCCTTATTTTGTGTTTTATGTGTCGGTTTGACTTTTTGTGTGATTGTTAGCTCTTTCACGAGCCTCGATCTTGTATACAAAAAAAAAAAAAAAAAAAAAAAAAAAAAAAACAACCGTGTTCCGCTCTGCTTTTCTCCATTTCTCAACAACGTCCAACTTCTTCAAATCGGAAAATAACACCGATGCACGTTTTAAGTCGAGCAAAATCACGAACCCATGTACAAAGTTTGTGGTGCCGTCCACTGGGTCGATTATCCAAGTTGGGTTATTGGTCAAACTGCAGCCTTGACCATCAGCCACCGACTCCTCACCGATGAAGCTGAGAAAAAGGAGGCAGGAAAATGGACGGTGATTAAACAAACCCACGTTGTACTTCAAGCTTCTTATGAAAGCAATGTCACCAAAATGTGTATACCAGTAGGGAATAACTCCTTTAAATAAATAGAGCTTTATTTATTCATTATTTGAATACAAAACCATAGTGTGGATAAAAGAGATCAAATCAATGTGAACAATTACATTATTTATTTATTCACCTGTGTGTGGGAAACTGCTGTTTGAGATAATTTATAATCAATTTCTCCACCTTCTGGTCGGTTTCAGTGACAAGATCAACCATGGAACTCTTCACCATCACCTGTTTTTCACCTTTAATGGCCTCCCGTATCACCTGCGAAGCAGTTGAAGATATTGGAGACAAAGTGACGCTGAAAGGCTATGACATATGATATTGTGAATGGTAAACAAAATAATTGTGTGAAACGTCGTAAAGATGAACACAAGAGGCGTAGAGCTTATTGGGGAGCGAGACGGGTTAATTTAAATCGGTGAATTGAGAACGGTGAAGACCGAGAATAAACGTGGCATGTAACCATAGCAACAAAAGGGATTACTAACAAACGGAACACAAAGATGGTCACTCCTTACCACGCCGGCCTGCCTGGCGACGGTCTCGGCGGCCTCTAGGCACAGGGCCCACGACTCCCCTCCGCGAGGCCTCGCATTGTCCTGTACAGCTGTCGTTTTATCCACAACACTTTAAAACAAAAGAGTAACACGACATCATACAACTTTTACATCATAGAATATTTTATACATTATATTTCATAGAACACAGGAACATGCCTGTTTTGAACTTTTTTTAGTGCTTTGTCATAGCCATTTGGACCAGCAAGACCAGAGACACTGTCACATCAAATTCCAGCGGCTGAATTGGCAAGAAAAGTACAATAGTAACTGTTTAATCATCAGTTGGTACCATTAAGGTTGTAAAGTTGTGCCAAATTGAGTTTCGTGTACAGCACTATAAAGTTTAAGGATGGATGCCCCGCCCGTCACATCGACTTTCGAACTCATGATCAGCCATGATCTTTCTTGGGCAAACCACATTTCAAGGTTTGTTTCCAAAGGCAGTCGTCGACTGGCATCCTACGTCATACAAATTGGCTCCTTGACACACCTGAACTCCTATCCAACTACAAGGCCTTCACCCGCAGCTTTGAGTACTGCTCTCCCCTCTGGGCTGGCTCACGTATTTCACAGCTTCACTGCATTGGAAACCAAGGCCTTCAAATTTATTGGAATCTCCTGCACTGAAGCTGAGTCTATCACTTCGCCATCACAGACAGGTCGGCGGTCTGTCTGTCTGTCTGTCTTATACCTCCTCCTTTCTGTACTTTGTGTCCCTTTCCCTCCCTCCCCCCAGGTTCCTGCAGGGCACACACGGTCCACCCATCAACCCCCTTCCGGTAAAACTACCTAAATCCAGAATCACTGCTCGCCTCAACTCCATTACCTTCCTCGTTACCCCCCCCCAATGGAACCAACTTATTGTATTTTAACAAATTAACCGTAAAATTGACGCAACTACAGTACAAGCAGCAAACATACCACACAATAGGGGTATAAAAGGAACAATATATAATAATACGAACAAAAAAAACGATATTTGACTATTTTCGATTACCACAGCTTATTATTTTACACTGTATTACATTTTGAGCACGTTCATTATTTATTATAACTGTACTGTACTTTCAATTACCTCATGATGCACGATCTTCGAGAAACAGGAAGAGGACTGAGGGAAAATGAAAATAATGAAGAGGAAGAGGAAGTCGTGATATACAAATTCGTTCGTTATTCATTCTTTAGGGATTTCCTTCAATTTTTTTTTCCCTGAAATCGTCATAACGTTATCGAACACGACAAAGCCCTTTGGTACCGTACACAGAGGGTGTGACTGTGGTTCCATTACCAAGCAGCTTGAAGAGCGCTCGCTAGGCGGCTTAAGCACTTCAGCAAGCACTGCAACGACATGGCGGATAAGGGACGACCGGTTTGGCAAGCTGATTGGTAATGGAACGCACAAACACTGTTCATTTGCTTTAAAAACAAGTACAAAAAGTTTTAATTAAAACAAAAGCCGCGTCGATGTTACACAATGCCTAGATGCAGCTGTGCCTATAACGTCGATGTTATAGGCACAGGACATTCCTATTGATTCGATTACTTGATGTTATTTTTGTGCAAAGTGAAAATATATCTCGGCAATTTCCCGTGTGTGGCGACGAATTTTTAAAATATCTCGGCATTTTCCCGTCTGTTATTTCAGGCGGTGTATGACTAACCATGCCGCGATTTAAAAAAAAAATATATATCTCGGCAATTTCCCGTGTGTGGCGACACGTGAACGAAGCTATGCTCCTCTCTCCACATTATTGTGACGACGTATAAATTAAATATTTCATCGTGACGATTGTCATCAAATGGACGAATTTTTAATACTAGGGCATGCCCGTACTATATATATATCTAAAATTATATCCCCCCCTCTATTTACATGAAATGGTTTGGTCCAAAGCGAACGGCTTGCGAGTACGGTGACAATCCCCCCCCTCTATTTACATGAAATGGTTTGGTCCAAAGCGAACGGCTTGCGAGGACGGTGACAATCCCCCCCCTCTATTTACATGAAATGGTTTGGTCCAAAGCGAACAGCTTGCGAGTACGGTGACAATCCCCCCCCCTCTATTTACATGAAATGGTTTGGTCCAAAGCGAACGGCTTGCGGAGTTTGGTAAAGAAATCGCCATAGCGTGCACAAACGCGCAGGAAAGCGAAAGAATCGCAAATTAGTTTTAAAACATAGTTTAACGCCAACATAGTTTGCCAACGTGAAATAAATGAATACGCTCTCAAATGTGCCGTCCGAGGCAGAGTCTGTTCGGCACGTTCGGCACACGTGATAGCTCGCTGCTCTCTGATTGGTTGAATCGTTTTTTGGACATAGCTCGCTAACTACTTGTCCGATTAATATGAAACCTTGAAAAGGCACATCCTCGGGTCCCCAGCAATATACCTGGCAAGTTTAAAGTATATCGGACCCGTGGTTGTCGAGAAACAGCGGTCACAGACATACATACATACATACATACATACATACATACATACATACATACACACAGAGATTACTGGAATTATAGATAGATATCTCGGCATTTTCCCGTCTGTTATTTCGGGCGGTGTATGACTGACCATGCCGCGATTTAAAAAAAATATATCTCGGCAATTTCCCGTGTGTGGCGACACGTGAACGAAGCAATGCTCCTCTCCACATTATTGTGACGACGTATAAATTAAATATTTCATCGTGACGATTGTCATCAAATGGACGAATTTTTAATACTAGGGCATGCCCGTACTATATCTATATCTAAAATTATATCCCCCCCCTCTATTTACATGAAATGGTTTGGTCCAAAGCGAACGGCTTGCGAGTACGGTGACAATCCCCCCCCTCTATTTACATGAAATGGTTTGGTCCAAAGCGAACGGCTTGCGAGTACGGTGACAATCCCCCCCCCCCTCTATTTACATGAAATGGTTTGGTCCAAAGCGAACGGCTTGCGGAGTTTGGTAAAGAAATCGCCATAACGTGCACAAACGCGCAGGAAAGCGAAAGAATCGCAAATTAGTTTTAATTAGTTTTAAAACATAGTTTAACGTCAACATAGTTTGCCAACGTGAAATAAATGAATACGCTCTCAAATGTGCCGTCCGAGGCAGAGTCTGTTCGCCACGTTCGGCACACGTGATAGCTCGCTGCTCTCTGATTGGTTGAATCGTTTTTTGGACATAGCTCGCTAACTACTTGTCCGATTAATATGAAACCTTGAAAAGGCACATCCTCGGGTCCCCAGCAATATACCTGGCAAGTTTAAAGTATATCGGACCCGTGGTTGTCGAGAAACAGCGGTCACAGACATACATACATACATACATACATACATACATACATACATACATACACACAGAGATTACTGGAATTATAGATAGATATCTCGGCATTTTCCCGTCTGTTATTTCGGGCGGTGTATGACTGACCATGCCGCGATTTAAAATTAAAAAAATCTCAATGGACTTGAAGTTACAGGCCTTTGAGAATTCATTTCGTTCTATAAAGGGCAACTTTCATCGGATTTTCTTCCCGTTTTTTTTCAACCGAGTCTAAAACTATGTTAGCGACTGTGAAAAATGAAATGATATATCGAATTTGATTTGAAATAAAACTGTGTGAGAGAGGAAGACACCACGGGCCTACAAACAGGCCTCAAAGCTATGCAAGTTAATAAAATGGTGGATATTTGTTTATATGAAGACTCTCCCAAAATGGGTGGAGCTATGGTTCCCAGAATGGGTGGAGCTTTGAGGTTTTGTCTTCTCTGCAAGAACAACAAGAAGAAGAAGAAGAAGAAGAACAACAACAACAGCAGAGGGCACTCTATGACCAGCGTCTGCGACGTGGCTAAAAAACTAGAACGGCACTCAGTTGAGAGCATACCTCCGCCTGGTTGGCCATATCACTCAATGGTGAAGAATCACTTTAAAAATTCTACTAGCCGGATCCGGATCTTCACCAAAATTGAATCGATTCTTCCTTGTCAGTGTCACACACAACCTGTCCAACAAGTTTCGTCTAAATCCGTCCATAACCTTTTGAGATATCCTGCTACCGGTGTGTATCGTTTTTGGCCCTGTCTCCCAATGGTGAAGAATCACTTAAGAAATTTAATAATTCTCATGTCCGAATCCATATTCATATCTTCACCAAAATTGAATCGATTCCTCCTTGTCAGACACACAACCTGTCCAACAAGTTTCGTCTAAATCCATCCATAACCTTTAGAGATATCCTACTGTGTAGGCTATCGTTTTGGCCCTATCTCCCAATGGTGAAGAATCACTTTAAAAATTTAAATAATTCTCATATCCGAATCCATATTCACATTTTCACCAAAATTGAATCGAATCGTCCTTGTCAGACACCCAACCTGTTCAACAAGTTTTGTCTAAATCCATCCATAACTTTTTGAGATATCTTGATATGTATCGTTTTTGGCCTGATCTCCCAATGGTGAAGAATCACTTAAAAAATTATAGTAGCCGGATCCGGATCTTCACCAAAATTGTATCGCTTATTCCTTGTCACACACACAACCTGTCCAACAAGTTTCGTCTAAATCTGTCCATAACTTTTTGAGATATCCTGCTACCGGTATGTATCGTTTTTGGCCCTATCTCCCAATGGTGAAGAATCACTTTAAAAATTAAATAATTCTCGTATCCGAATCCATATTCAGATCTTCACCAAAATCGAATCGAATCGTCCTTGTCAGACACCCAACCGGTCCACCAAGTTTCGTCCAAATCCATCCACAATTTTCTGAGATATTATGCTATATCGTTTTTGGCCCGATCTCCCAATGGTGAAGAATCACTTTTAAAATTCTAGTAGCCGGATCCGAATCCGGATCTTCACCAAAATCTAATCATTTCGTCCTTTTCAAATACACTACCTCTCTGCAAAATATCGTCCGAATCCGTCCACAACCTTTTGAGATAATTTATTCACAAACAAACGGACAGGGGTGAAAACATAACTTCAATCCACCTTTGGTGGCGGAGGTGAAAACAACAAATACCTGTCTCCTGGTGGTGTTTAGTATGACCGAAAAATTATCATTCCCGGATCCGAATCTTCACCAAAATCTAAACATTTCGTCCTTGTCACACACCCAACCTGTCCGCCAAATATCATCCGAAACTGTCAACAACCCTTTGAGATATCCTGCTCACAGATAAACAGACAGACAGACAACCTCCTCCCACTCCTCACACTTTTCTGATTCGTGGACACATGCTTTCCTTTCATTATCAACCGACAAATGCCAAATTCCTGCCCAAAGTACTCAGTCGAATGGCAGGCCTGGCCAGCTGGTTTGTGAAAGACTTGGGCCAAAAACCTCATGGCCAACCACAGAAGATTGTGGAATAATAATTGTAGCTGTTGAAGAAGGATACTCTTGGCATTGACGTTAAAATTGATAATTACAAAAAATAAAGAAATACTTTCTGTTGTTTTTGCACCCAAAGAAAGGAAAGATTTATTTTTTAATTTCCATCTTTCTCGTTGTGTTCTTTATGCCTTCGAAAGTGGCGGTGTAGATGGTGGTGGTTCAAGGTGCGGTATAAATCTGCGATTCGTGGATACATGCTTTCCTTTCATTATCAACCAGCTTTTTATATCTAATACTGCAGTTAAACTTTAAAACAAAGTTACGATTTACAAATGCCATCAGAAATAAAATGTGATTCGTATGCTGAAGAAGTAATGAGGAACGATTCACGCGTCAATTTCTTTATCGCTGTGATTCGTTCCATAATGGAGGGAGAGGTAGAGTTTGGTTGCTCCAGTGTTCGTTCGTCTTGGGATGACAGCGAGGATCAGGTGAGAGCGAGAAATTGAGGATATGTAGGGGATCCTGAAGGAAAAATGTTATTCCTCGCTTTTTTTGATTTTGTTCTTTAATATTACCTCAGAACAACCCAAGGATCTTCCTCATGTATTTTATGGTGATTTACGTGTTTGGACCGGATAATATGATGATTATGCTCGATTTGCTGCTCATGCCGATAGTTCCAGGACTCTGTGGAAGATGAGGCTGAATTGCAGAGGGAATGCTTGCAGAAGTTTGCGAGCCGGGATTTCATCATGGAACCGACTATCTTCAATACCCTGAAAAGGTGTTTCTTTTTGTTTCTGCCTCCGTTAAACTAACGCTTCGAATAGCCCGAGAGGCTTGATCTCCATTAGATATCGGCTCAATGCTACCTGTGACACGCAACAGGTATTTCCAGGCTGGAGGATCTCCGGAGCACGTCATTCAGCTCCTCAGTGAGAACTACACCGCCGTGGCTCAAACGGTTAACCTGCTGGCAGAGTGGCTCATCCAGACAGGTATCAAAGCACCTGCGTGACATCGCACACGTGTTTTTAAATGGAACCTTCTGTTTCCTGTGTACGTCATCCTTTTGACACCGACTTGTGTCTGTCGGGCGTCGTCCTGCGGTTAAAATGTGCAGGTGTGGAGCCAGAACAGGTGCAGGAGATGGTGGAAAACCACCTGAAGAGTCTGCTCATCAAACACTTTGATCCGAGGAAGGCGGATTCCATTTTCACAGAAGAAGGAGAGGTAATTTGGTTTTGAAATTCTCACTTGTATTGTATTGTTACGTTTGTGGGGGGGTAGGTAATAGGATACCGTAGGAAAGGTAGCACTGTATAATTAATAGCATGGACTGTGGACACGTAGGAGAAATCTCGAGGTACAGTAAGTAGGGAAACTAGCTTAAGGTTGTTTAATTGTTCTTCACACAGGGGAGTGAAGCAGTGCTAATTAGTGTAGGGATTAAGGTTAGTTTTCCCCAGTGCATGCTTACCCTCTGTGAATTTTCCCTTTACCCTTTGCACACCTTTAAATTGCAACCACCATGCCGCTGGCAAAAAGCCAGGCAAGTTCTTGGTGTTAAAGGCAAAGTGTTTAGTGGTGTTAAAGGCAAAGTGTTTAGTGGTGTTAAAGGCAAGCCAGGCAAAAAGCCCCGCTCACGAGAGGCGGAGAATAAGGGGGCGGAGAGGAAGGCCATCAGGCCACGCTCCGAACAACACGATTGGCTCTGAGGAGTGAAGGAGGAGAGTGCAAGTATTTTTGCTCGAAGAAGACGCTCACCATTTTGTTGGGTTGGCGTCGTGGAGTTTGTGTGTTGTGGAGGGAGAGTCGACTGCAGCTCTTTTATTTGGTGGGCTGGAGGCCACGCTGAACATCCCTAAGTGGTGGAGGAGCCTAAAGGACAACATCTTGACTTCTCACCTCTTGTTCGTGGCGCCGTCAAGCACGGCACCGCCGCCATCTTGTGCCAGGTTCCCGACGGAGGGATATCGAACTCTGAGCCTTGTCCCCGGCTGCCAACCTCGCAGAACGACCCATTGTACACGAGCTAAGTGCCCGCAAAAGGGGATTTCATTTCATTGTGTTACTTTTCCCCTGTGTGTTTTTGAGTCGGTGTGTGGAGACACCTCGCAGTAGCGGATTTTAGTTCACCTCACCTTTCATTTTTATTCCTTTATTTATTTTTTTTTTTTTTCATTAAATCCCCATTGTTGAATTTGTTGTGGTGTTTACATGTTTTGTGGTTTCGGAATAAACCCGTCTTTTCTTTCAGGTAAACGCCTCACAGCCTTTCATCTCATGCACGTATAACCACCATTTTCGGCCGGACGCCTCGAAAGTAAAAAAAAAAAAAAAAAAAAAAAAAAATTTCAGCTATCCGTCACTGGTGATCTTAATCGCCGGCAACACGACAGTATGTTTTGTTTCATCCATAAATTATTTTCTAAGCGATACACCTCATTTTCAGCAAAAGGGAAACAAAGCAAAGAAACTTCACAAATCGATCTGTTTCCCGATTACGCTGTGTTCACATATACATGGATATGAAGCGCGTGACAAGTGTGGAAATTGTGTTTTTCAGCACAAACGAGTAAGATGGCAGCAGCTATGTCAAGGATACAACATTCTCTGCTGGATGATGAGTTTCTGATTGTAATATTGAGTGTATGTAATTTAAACTTCTTTCTCTCCCTTCTTTATAAGAGATGAGGTCCAATGGTACTGATATTCTGCCCTGCATTGACCACGATACTCCTCCAGTCCCCTCTATCCTCAGCCAACTCTCTCCTCTTTCCAACCACCCCTATCTTATTGATATCCCTCCTCACATAATCCTCCCATCTCAACCTAAGAGTACCTCTTTTCCTTCTACTTTGCTCTGTCAACCTATGCCACTATCTTTGCTATTCTCTCTTTTCCCATCTGCACTACATTCTCTCTTCTCTCCATTCCACTTTAGCAGCTTTTTACAAATCTGCCCGTCAAGCTCACCTGCACACCAATCTCCTCCCTCAGTTCATCCATTCTCCTTGTATCCACCCTCTTCACTCACACAATCCTCCTGATCCAGTTGTTCTCACAGACCTGCCTCTGTTGTTGTCTCTCTATCAGTATGACTGTCTTCAGACCGTAAAGGTAGGTCGGCGTGACACACGACAGCAGAATCCGTACCTCCTGCATCTCCCGCTTATTCTCAACCACAACAACCAGATCATCCACAAACAAAATACCTTTCATTTTACCCTCCGACTTACCTTCTCCATTACCATAATACCACAAAACTCAAACCGATGTTCATGCTGAACTCCACCGACATCCCAGGACCAATCAAAGCTCTTTCCTTTGTTCCCTTGTATATCCCTTTCACCAGCCTACCTTCTCCTTCCGGCACTCCCATCCATCTCAATGTCGCCATCACTATCTTTCGGGACGGTGTTGTCGGCCTTCTCCAGGTCCACAACTCCTAATGCCATTTCTCCTTGCATCTCAAACCTCTTCTCCACAAACTATCTCAGCATGAACCTCTCGTATAAAGAAATACAGAAAACAAAAATTGAAAGGAAGTTGATATCGATGATGGTGCAGCAATGCAGACCCAGATGGTGACTTTTTGAGCCTCTTTGTGCTGAGGGAGTCTTGAGAGGTAGAGGCGAGGGTTTCCCATCACCAGCTCCATCAACTTCTCAACTCCTTCAGAAGAATGGTGTGGCATGGTTCTCAATACTCCACATGTTGATCATGATGTCAATGTTGGCAATTTGCCATCCGTTGGCATAGTCGATACAATTTTGATCGCCCTATGGTGCGATCGGAATAATGTCGTGTCCGGACATATGTGAGCACAGGCATTGACAAACATTGATCATGATTTGTTCTGTATCCGTGTGCTTAAGTTGCTCACCTTACCTTTCTGCCTATGCAAGGTTTGATCCTATTCTTGGTCATCATTGTTGATCATCTTCATATGTTGGTTTAAATTGATTGACAATCAAACTGTGATTTGTAGAAGGAAAGATGAAGGTTGACCTGACTGCCCAAACGACTCCTGTTGAGGTTCGTTGGTGCACATCATAAGGCCATATAAATACAATGTCCAGCCCATATAAACATCAGGATGATTGTTCGTGATGGATTCCCATAGATTACATTTTTTCCATCACTAATTATTCATAAGTAATCGCAGATAGATAGTCTGATGATGTCAGTCCACCATTACCACCAATCCCACCTCTCCTGGCCTTTTCTAGTTGGGAATCTGCAAGCTCATTATATATTTGTTTATGGGCTTTCCAAATTTAGAATGCATACATGTTATTTTAAAAAATTTAAAAAAAAACTTTTTGAAAGAAACGAAACATAGACAAGGTAAATAATTGGGAACCAAATGCGCTGTGTAGGTTGCCCATCGTATCCGAAGAAGGTCGTTCATACGAAACGTGAAGCACCTGGTCATTTTGATTATAGTGCAGAAGTTTCTGACCAGACACCAATCACACCGTAAGATAGCAAGCAGTGTAACCTGCTGTCGAGGAATCTCCAAGATCAGACCACTTGGTGTCCCCAGTCCAGGCAGGATTTTTTAATTGGTTCATGGTGCCGGAGATGGCTCGCATATTCTTTGCGAAGGACACCATGGGATCTTCAACGTTGACAAAATAATGCTTGCAGATGGGACACCAATTTAACATCCATCCAAGTTCGCCATACACAGAATGATGGTTTATAGCTGGGTCGAGATTCAAAGCCAGGCGAGACGACTCTGAGGCGAGTGCAGCTATTCTGCCAACCCATTTTGATGCAGTAGTACATGGGTTGTACCATTCTTGTGTGGTGTTCTGATTTAAGCACATGGTTTAGAACACTTTAGAATACTGGAATCCCAGGACCAAATACCTTTTACTGTACTATGTTGATTTGTCCATTGTCTTTTAATGTCCTTGTAATTCATGTAAAACCATGTATGCTTATGTCTTTGTTGTTGTATATTTAAACAATATACAAGCTCCTATATTAGCCTCCATTGTAGGCCTGCTTGTGGGTCACTAATTTTCACTGGTCATTGGCCATTGCGCACACCTACCTTCGGTTTCGGTATGATTGTTGTGCTGCAAGCTCAGGTGTATCTAATGGTTTTTATTTTTCCTGTAGAACTGCAGATCGTGACAAAGTACTTAACTAGGTTGTATGCTGGGGAGTGATTTCTCGAGTGATTGGAAAGGCAACCAACCTTGCTGCCCAGTTTGAGTGCCGTGCTATATTCACCCAATTCAGACACCGGCTTGGCTGGAGCAGATGATTGCGCACGCCACATGGCGAGACCTCTTCTACAAACTTGCTGAGGCTCATCCTGATTGCCTCATGCTCAATTTCACCGTTAAGGTTTGTATTTTAGTCAACCTGTAGGCCACATTTTGTATACTTTCTCTATAGACGGGTGATTTGGTATGGGTACTGGTACAAAGTGGCCTACCTTTATTACTTGTGAAATAGAAGATTCACAAGTATATTTGTTTCCTATGTTTGTCTGTTTGTTTGTTTCAGTAGCCTACAAATCGCAATTCTAAACCGATGTTCACGAAACTTAACCAACTGATGGAGTTAGTCAAAAACTTGGCAGACTTGTTTTTTCCCCTCGCCAGAGGAGAGGGTATTGCATTTGAGTCCGTTTGTTTGTCTGTTTTACGTCTGATGTACGTTTGATACGTCTGATGCCCCACGTGGAGATTGGTTTCTGAGGTTTGGGACATGGAATGTAGGGACAATGACAGGGAGATCAGGAGAAGTGGTGGAAGTATTGGTCAGAAGAAGAGTGGACATATGTTGTGTGCAGGAGACGAGATGCAAGGGAAGTGGTGTGAGAATGGTGAAGGGTAGGCAGGGACAGAAATACAAGTTTGTGCAGCAAGGGTGCCTGGAGGGCGTGCATGGTGTTGGTGTCCTGTTTTCTGAGGAGTTTGTAGATAGTGTGGTGAGTGTGACTAGAGCGAGTGAAAGGTTGATGATGGTGAAAATGAGGATTGGAAAGCTCTTGGTGAACGTCATCTCGGGATATGCTCCGCGGGTTGGTCGGAGCGATGAAGAGAGGGACAAGTTCTGGTGTGCAATAGAGAAGCTGATGGAAAACGTGAAAGATGAGGAAGTTGTTGTGGTAGGAGGCGACCTAAATGGACATGTGGGAAGGAGTATGGACGGTTTTGAGGGACTTCATGGGGGTTACGGATATGGTGTGAGGAAGGGACAAGGTGAAATAATTTGGGATTTTGCTGATGGAGCTGGTTTGTTGATTTGTAATACTCCTTGATTTGTAATTTGTTGATTTGTAATAATTTGTTCCAGAAAGAGGATAATAAGCTTGTTACATACACGTCAGGTGGGTCGACGACAACCGTTGACTACCTGATGGTGCATAGGCGAGATAGGGGGCACCTCCGGGACACAAAGGTGATCCTGGGGGAGGAGGCTGTTTCACAGCACCATTTGGTTATCTGCGACATAAGGGTGAAAGGTGCGAGGAGAGCTCGGCGGGTGAAGTACCAACCGAGAATTAAGGTGTGGAGATTGAAAGAGGTGACAGTGAGGGAGGCATTAAAAGAGGCTGAGTATGGTAGAGGATGATGTGGTTGAGCTTGAAAGTGGTTGGATGTCAATGAAAGATAGTCTGTTGGGAGCCGTTGGTGAGGTATGTGACTGGACAAAAGGACCACCGAGGCACTCGGAAACATGGTGGTGGGATGATGAAGTTGGAAAGAGGATTGACGAGAAGAGGAAGAAGTTTAAGGAGTGGCAGAAGGCGAAGGGTACGGGGGTAGAAAAGGCAGAACATGAAAGTTATAATGCAGCCAATAAGGCTGCAAATAAAGAGGTAGCGAAGGCGCAGGAGGCATGTAGTAAAATGTTCGCAGAACGCTTGGATTCTGAAGAGGGTCAGAGAGCGGTATTCAGGATTGCAAAGCAGATAGCGAAAGAGGTGTGATGCGATGGGGGTGAGTTGATTGAAGGATGAAGTGGGACAAATCGTTGTGGACCCAGATGGAAGAGATATATGGAAATGCTGTTGAATGCCGAGAATGAATGGGATGGCAACATCGAGAGTAACCCAGTTTTCGGACCGGCGGAGAAGATAACTGAGAAGGAAGTTGAGGAAGAGTTGTGGGAGATGTGTTGAAGGCAGCGGGAAGTTGGGGTGTGAAGAGAATGACAGAGATCTGTAATCTGGTGGTGAAAGAAGGCCACATTCCTGTGAATTGGGAACTGAGTACCCTCGTCCCTCCATACAAGGGGAAAGTTGACCCTCTGGACTGTGGCTTGTATTGAGCAATAAAGTTATTGGACCATGGAATGAAGGAATTGGAAAGGGTGTTGGAGAGGAGGATAAGGAAGAATATACGACGTGGAAGTGTCACATATGCCAGTTTGGATTTATGCCAGGAAGAGGAACGATAGACGCGCTTTTTATTGTAAAGCAGTTGCAGGAGAAGTACATGGAGAAGAGGAAGAAGTTGTTTCTTGGGTTTGTTGATCTGGAGAAAGCATTCGATAGTAGTGGGGCGGCTTAGCCCAAATATTCAAAAGAATTGTGCATTTCAAATTTGGCACAAATGTACATTAATATGTTGCGAACATTTTCAGATATTGGGCCACTTGAAATTCCGTAATTTTTTTTTTCAAATTTTTTCAAATTTCGTAATTTCAAATTTTTCGGGTGACACCGTCACAATTTCGGTCTTCGAGGCCGGCCGATAGGCAAAGTGTGACCGGAAGGGACGAGGTTCTCCTGACCACGTGGCCCTCGATCTGGGAAGCGAGAGGCGTTCCATGAGTGGACGCGCCCCTCACGCCCGACTTTTGGGCGGCCCCGGCAGGCCGTTTGTTTTGACGTTCCGTGACAGGCCCCGCACCCCCACCTCCGGGCCGACCTGAAGCTTGTGCTGAGTACATCATACCTGAACAACTCAGTGAGGCAGAACACAGCAGTGCACACCAGGGTGACCCCTTCAGTGCATAAACCAATTAACCTGTCCACTGCAGGGCATATAGAAATGAAGTTATTTTCTGCATATAATAATAATATAAGTTCAGTTCTATATAACAATTTCTGTTATCACCACTACCACTACAACTACCACTACTACAAGCTTTGTCTGGAATTTTGTGGACTAACAGACAAACAGACATACAGACAAGCTGGGATCAAAACATTACCTCCTTCCACCATTGAGTGTAGAGGTAAACATCATGGAAATTATATCATGCCCTAGATTTAATTCATGCTTACCCGTGTATTTGCTTCACTGGTCACAAGGTCTTTTGCATACATGTAATTCAGACTCTCGTCTTCATTGCTGACCACACAATGTTCGCAACATATTAATGTACATTTGTGCCAAATTTGGTGCTTGTATCACAAAATGCACAATTCTTTTGAATATTTGGGCTAAGCCGCCCCACTATATCGGCCGGCCTCGAAGACTGAAATTGTGACGGTGTCACCCGAAAAATTTGAAATTACGAAATTAGAAAAAATTTGAAAAAAAAAAATTACGGAATTTCAAGTGGCCCAATATCTGAAAATGTTCGCAACATATTAATGTACATTTGTGCCAAATTTGGTGCTTGTATCACAAAATGCACAACAGGTTTGCTATGCTGCTACACTATAGGGTTCCACGTGAAGTAGTGACATGGGCATTGAGGAAGTTAGGAGTGGAGGAATGGTTGATCAGAGTAGTGATGGCAATGTACAAAAGAGCGTGCACAGCTGTAAGGACGAAGGACGGGAACAGTGTTGAGTTTGAGGTGAAGGTGGGAGTGCATCAGGGGTCGGTACTAAGTCCACTACTATTTGTAGCTGTGATGGAGGTGCTGGCTCGGAATGTAAAGGAGGGTTTACCGTGGGAGTTGTTGTATGCAGATGATCTGGTGTTGATTGCAGAACGTATGGATGGACTGAAGGAGAAGATGAACAAGTGAAAGGAATGTATGGAGACAAAAGGTCTGAAGGTGAATATCGGAAAAACAAAGGTGATGGCAAGTGGTAAAGCATGTGGTGAGGTGGAAAGAACTGGGAAGTGGCCATGTGCTGTGTGCAGGAAGGGTGTTGGAGTGAACTCCATTCAATGTACAATGTGTGCTGAGTGGGTTCATCAAAAATGTAGTGGTCTGAGAGGGTCATTAACCAGTGTGGCAGCTACATTCAAGTGTAAGGTGTGCACAGAGGAAGCTGCAGATGGAGGAAATGTTCAGTTGGATCTTGGAGATGGCGTGAAGCTGGAAGGTGTGAAAACATTTTGCTACCTCGGAGACATGCTGAATGGAGAAGGTGGATCAGACTCGGCATAGTTGCTGGAGTGAGATGTGCATGGAAGAAGTTTCGGGAACTGAGTGGCGTGCTGACGAGGAGGGGAGTGTCGTTGAAGCTGAAGGGAAAGGTGCAAGCTGCATGTGTGAAAAGTGTTATGATTTATGGGAGCGAGAATAGGTAATGAACGTAGAGCAGCAACGAAGGCTGGAAAGGGTGGAAATGCGAATGGTTCGGTGGATGTGCAGAGTATCGTTGAGAGAGAGGAAGACAAATGATGAATTGCGAAAGATGATGGGAATAGAGCCTGTGATGCATGCTGTGAAGAGAAACAGGTTGAGATGGTTTGGTCATGTGTTGAGTAAGGATTAAAGTGACTGGTTGAGAAGAGTGATGGAAATGAATGTAGAAGGAAGTAGAGCACGGGGAAGACCGAGAAAGACTTGGCTAAAGGTGGTGGAAGAAGAAATTAGGGCAAGGGGGTTAACAATGGGAGATGCAGAAAATAGGGTAAAATGGAGAAGATTCAGATTGTCATGTGGCCCGCAAGGCTAACCCCCGCTCTAGCGGGGAAAATGGCCTTAAAATGCCTGTTGTTTGTTTGTTTGTCTGTCTATCTGTGTTTGTCCACATAGAATAAATATGATTTTCTCTGCAACTGTTTGTCTGATTGACAGGAAATTTTCACCATAGGTGCAACTCCTGTAGATTTTTTTTTTAATGATAATTCTGATGTCATAGGTCACGTGGTACAGGCGCCATATTGGGGAAAAAAACCCCGAAAATCTTTGATATTTCTGAAAGCGCTGCATCTATCTATAATTCCAGTAATCTCTGTGTGTATGTTTGTATGTTTGTATGTTTGTATGTCTGTATGTCTGTGACCGCTGTTTCTCGACAACCACGGGTCCGATATACTTTAAACTTGCCAGGTATATTGCTGGGGACCCGAGGATGTGCCTTTTCAAGGTTTCATATTAATCGGAGAAGTAGTTACCGAGCTATGTCCAAAAAACGATTCAACCAATCAGAGAGCAGCGAGCTATCACGTGTGCCGAACGTGGCGAACAGACTCTGCCTCGGACGGCACATTTGAGAGCGTATTCATTTATTTCACGTTGGAAAATTATGTTGCCGTTAAACTATGTTTTAAAACTAATTAAAACTAATTTGCGATTCATTCGCTTTCCTGCGCGTTTGTGCACGCGATGGCGATTTCTTTACCAAACTCCGCAAGCCGTTCGCTTTGGACCAAACCATTTCATGTAAATAGAGGGGGGGGATTGTCACCGTACTCGCAAGCCGTTCGCTTTGGACCAAACCATTTCATGTGAATAGAGGGGGTGGATTGTCACCGTACTCGCAAGCCGTTCGCTTTGGACCAAACCATTTCATGTAAATAGAGGGGGGGGGATTGTCACCGTACTCGCAAGCCGTTCGCTTTGGACCAAACCATTTCATGTAAATAGAGGGGGGGGATTGTCACCGTACTCGCAAGCCGTTCGCTTTGGCTTTGCGAATGGACCAAACCATTTCATGTAAATAGAGGGGGGGGGATATAATTTTAGATATACAGTATATATAGTACGGGCATGCCCTAGTATAAAAAAATTGAGACATGGCTCATTGTGAAGAACTCCCCATGGGGAATAACACATGTTAACCAGATGAACAGTTTACGTTTTGTATCCCAGAGTAGACCAGAAAATCACAATACAGAATCTCATTTCATCAAAATCATCCGTGCCCAACTTTTTGAGATATTGTGCTATGTATTGTTTTTGGCCCTATCTCCCAATGGTGAAGAATCACTTTAAAAATTATACTAGCCGGATCCGGATCTGGATCTTCATCAAAATTGAATCTGTTCTTCCTTGTCACACACACAACCTGCCCACCAAGTTTCATCCAAATCCGTCCATAACTTTTTGAGATATCCTATCACTCAATTGTGAAGGATCACATTAAAAAAAAAAATTCTCATATCTGAATCCATATTCAGATCTTCAAAATTGAATCGTCCTTGTCACACACCCAACCGGTCCACCAAGTTTTGTCCAAATCCATCCACAACTTTTTGAGATATCTTGATATGTATTGCTTTTGGCCCTATCTCCCAATGGTGAAGAATCGCTTAAAAAAAATTCTAGTAGCCGAATCCTGATCTTCACCAAAATCTAATCGTTTCGTCCGTGTCGCATATGCCACCTCTCTGCCAAATGTCGTCCGAATCCGTCCACAGAGTTTTGAGATATCTTGTTCACAAATAGGCAGACATAGGTGAAAATAGACAGACAGGGGTGAAAATATAACCTCCATCCACCTTAGGTGGCAGAAGTAATGATGATGTCATAGGTTCCTCCATTATGACGTCATAATTATACAAGTACAAAACTTCATCCGATCAAGATGAAATTTCTTGAGTGTCATCTACGGATAAATTGGTGGAGGGAAAATATAAAATAATGGTGACGTCATCGTTCACGTGGTTTGGCCGCCATATTTGTTTTAACCAAAAGCCTTAAAAAAAAAAAAAAACACCTTCAGAGGCCATTTTTCCCTGCAGAGCAGGGGTTGGCCTTTTTTGGGCACCGTGGTCACCTTTTTGAAGCAATGTTTTATGGCTGGATGCCCTTCCTGCCGCCAACCCTGTTAGTCACCTCTTGCGACACACAGGGAATCACCAGTGAACTGGTACTCAATTTGCCGACCTCGGAAGGATGACAGGCTGAGTCAACCCCCCTGGTGTTAATTCAGAGATCGACCAAAAGCCTTAAGAACCACTAAAAACACGTTCTGGCGAGGGTCTGCAATCTCTGATTGCTCTTTCTTGTTTTTGAGTTCAATAGATTAAAAGGATAAAAGTCAAGGGCACACAATTGTCAGTTTTCATTTGATTGACTTGGGGTTTGCATATTGGGTCACTGAATTGGTTCACCATTCAAAAGCTAGATCCCTATTATTAGTCCCCTACCGGTGTACACCAGAGGGGACTATAGGTTTGCACTTCGTCCCTCCGTCTGTCAGTCTCTCCGTCTGTCTGTCCGTCTGTCAGTCCGTCACGCAAAGAACAGTTTTCCAGACTTTTTTTCTAAACTCTTAATGCTAATGATTTCAAACTTGGTACATGGTTTCCTCATGATAAGTTACAGATCAAGTTCGAACTTCATGACGTTTCGATCATTTTTGACAAAGTTATGGCACTTTGAACTTTGGTAATTTCCCCAACAGTTTTCCGGACGACAGACTGCCGGTAGGGGACATGTATTGCAGCGCAATACTCAGAATGCTTGTTTATAAAGTCAAAAGGTCAGTCACGTAAAATCAATTGCCATTTAATGCACTTGAAATTTGTGTTGAATTTGCATATTGGGTCATTGAATTGGTTCAAAATCGGAACAATTGATTACGTGGTTTTGATTTCAACGGTTTCCATGTCAACAATTTCACCCCATTATAATCAAATGGGCCTTTTGTGATTTTATTATTGCCATATTTCAAAAAAACTTTCAAGATCTCAAATTGAAGCGTATAAAGCTTATTTGTAGTATTTGTTTGTAAAATGTGTTCAGAAGTAGTCAAAGGTGGAAGCCACCTGAAATCTGTAAAACACCTATTATGCTGCAGTTATAAAATGTACAAGCCAAATTTGTTATGTATAACAATCAATCATGTGAAAGACTTGAGAGGTCACGTGTTCAAAATTGCCAAAATGCTGTTTTCATGTAGTACAGTGGATAAGCTCTCATATTTTAACAAATTGTGCATTTTTTGAGAAAAGCATGAAATTTCTAGCATAGTTAGTATATACCATAAGGTTTATTTGCAGATGTGGAGGGAAGTCAGATTTGACCTCTGAGGACCGTGAGAGGTCAAATCCAAAATGGCCACCAGTCCACCGGGTTTAATGTTCAAACGTGCTTATAGGTGTCATTTCCAACTAAATTGGGGATGCCCATTCATTTGGTGATACTTTTGAGATCGCCAGAACTCAAGGACATGCATTTAGGTCACAATCAAGGTCAAATTACGTTAAATATCTATTTTTATGATACTGCAGTTGGAACTGCTATTGGAAAAAGTTTATTTGAACTTTTAAAACTTTATTTTTTCAGGTACAGGGATAGGTACAGAACACCCAAAGACCAGAAATGATGAAAAAAAAGTGTTTACACTGCAAGGAATGATGCAATAACCTCTGAAAAAATAACTGTAATTAACCAAGTATGTCCACCAAAGCTTACATTAAATCAAATGCAATGATGAAAATTGGTAATGATCTAAATCTAACGGTCTCCAGAACAGAAGCACATTGCAGTGCACTTGAATGCAGCTTTGGCACACTTGCAGCGTCCAGTGCACCCTTTCCTGCAGCCACAGTCGATCAATTCATGGCACGATTTTGATGCTTCAGGAAGAGTGGTCCAAAGAGGCTGCCACCCAGTTGTCTCCTTTGTCCAGCCCCAGTCAGGTGGGTCTGGCATCTCTGGATCCATGACCAATGCCTGGTTACAACAGTTGGCTTGGTAGCAAGTGTGCTTGATGTGCTGCTTGAGTGTTGCCTGGGTCGGAGGAATGTTCTCTAGAGTTCTACACTTCTGTGTGAAGAGCTGTTTCCTGGCATCATTCACTTCCGTGCTCTCACTGGTTCTATCGTACATCAGCACCACAAATCGCTCTAGCAGTAACATTGAGCCTTCACTGACCTCACTTGGCATGCCTAGGAGTTCATTGAAAGCATCATTCACCTCTGGGCATCCCCAATTTAGTTGGAAATGACACCTATAATGTTTTTCTACACTATTTGGTTCCAAAATTAAGCGCATTTGAACATTAGACTCGGTGGACTGGCGGCCATTTTGGGTTTGACCTCTCACGGTTCTCAGAGGTCAAATCTGACTTCCCTCCACATCTGAAAATAAACCTTATGGTATGCACTAACTATGTTAAAAATTTCATGCTTTTCTCATAAAATGCACAATTTTTGTGTTTATCTGCTGCACTAATGGGCAATTATTTTTTATTTGGATTTCACAAGGATCGCGCTGTACACAACATCCTTCTTGTTTATTTGTTTGGTTTGTTTGCAAAGCCCTAACCTTGCTTTCAATCTCACCTTCAGCTCATCTCGGATGCAGGTTACCAGGGAGAGATAATGAGCGTATCGACAGCTTGCCAGCAACTGGAGGTGTTTGCGCGCGTGCTTCGCACCTCGCTCTCCAGCATCCTGGACGGTGGCGAGGAGAGTCTTGAGAAAACCTTGCCCGAATTTGCCGTGAGCCATCAATGTTGATCTCACTTATTCTTCGATACTCGCCATGCACTCGCTCAAACATGACCATGACCGTCACTTGTAAATCACATGGCCATGCTTGCCATCTTCGTGTCCCGCAGAGGATGGTGTGCCACGGGGAGCACACGTACCTGTTTGCGCAGGCGATACTTACTCTTTTGGCGCAAGAAGAGCAAGGAGGCTCTGTACTGCGGCGCCTCTCACAGGAGGTGCAAAGATATGCACAGGATCGGTGGGAATACTTGCATTCCATGTCTCACAATCGCACTGTATACAGTCATGTGAAAAAGTAAGTACACCCCATGTAAAGTTTTGACTTTTTCAACATATTTCAACATGCAGCTATTTGATCTTCATTTCAACAATATTGATAGATAAAGGTGATATAATATAACAAATATCATGAAACATTTTCATTTTGTAGTCCATTGTATAATTTAAATAAACATAAATGCAAATTTTGCATGTGGAAAAAGTAAGTACACCCTTGGCTCTAATAGGTGGTATTGCCCCCTTTGGCAGAAACAACCTCACGTCGGCGTTTCTTATAACTGTCTACCAGTCCCTGACATCGACCGGAAGAAATTTTTGCCCACTCCTCCATGCAGAATTCTTTCAGCTGTGCGATGTTTGAGGGGTTTCTTGCATGCACAGCTCGTTTCAAATCCCCCCCACAACATCTCGATGGGATTTAGATCCTGGCTTTGACTTGGCCATTCCAGAACCCTCCATTTCTTTCTTTTCAGCCATTCCTTGGTGGATTTACTGGTATGTTTAGGGTCATTGTCATGTTGCAAGGTCCACCTTCGGTTGAGCTTCAACTTTCCGACAGGTGGCCTCACATTATCCTCAAGCACCCTTTGGTACAATGAAGAATTCATAGTGGATTCTATGATGGTGAGCTGCTCAGGCCCTGATGCAGCAAAGCTGCCCCACACCATAATATTTCCACCACCACGCTTTACAGTTGGTATCAGGTTCTTGTGGTCAAATGCTGTCTTTAGTTTTCGCCAAACATGTCTTCTGGTACTGTGGCCAAATAGCTCTACCTTTGACTCATCCGTCCTGAGCACATTGTTCCAGACGTGCTGGTCTTTGCCTCGGTGTTCATTGGCAAACTTTAGTCTTGCCCTGATGTTCTTTCTGGACAGCAAAGGTTTCCTCCTGGCGCACCTCCCATGTAGATCAAATTTGTGCAGCCTCTTTCTAATGGTAGACTCGTGCACTTTGACATCAACTGTGGCAAGAGCTACCTGTAGGTCCCGTGATGACATTCTGGGGTTCTCAGAGACTTCTTTTAGCGTCTTGCGGTCTGCTCTCGGGCTGAACTTGCTGGGGCGGCCTGGCCTGAACAAGTTGGCATTTGTTTGGAATCTTCTCCACTTGTAGATGATCTTCCAGACAGTCAAATTATTGTTTGGAGATCTTTTTAAATCCCTTCCCAGACTCGTAGGCATCTATAACCTTCTTTCTGAAGGCCTCAGAGAGCTCTTTTGATCTAGGCATGGTGACGCCACACACTTCAACAACAAAGAGCAAACCAAACTAAATGTCTGAGGTTTAAATAAGACAGGTTCCTCCAAGATCCTCTCTAACGATGTTCTAATCATTTGCACCTGAGCTGGTGCACCTGATTCTAATTTTAGGTATTTGAAGTAGTGATAAATGTCGGGGTGTACTTACTTTTTCCACATGCAAAATTTGCATTTATGTTTATTTAAATTATACAATGGACTACAAAATGTGAACGTTTCATGATATTTGTTATTTTATATCACCTTTATCTAACAACATTGTTGAAATGAAGTTCAAATAGCTGAATGTTGAAATATGTTGAAAAAGTCAAAACTTTACATGGGGTGTACTTACTTTTTCACGTGACTAGATTGAGTTCACTGTACACATCTCGTAGTCGCATTCACTGTTCACATGCTGCAGTAAGTTTTTTTTTTTGTTTGTGGTCTCAAACCATAATAACTGTTGCTCAGTGTAGCTGTAATTGAACAGTTATTTTTAGATGTAAACCTGATCGACAAAACCTTATTAAAACCAAAACTTTATCAAAACTTCAAAACTAAAATCGAAGATTTTTCAAGTCGGTTGTGTTTGTTCTACTGTCTGTCTGTTTGTTTGTCACTCGCCTACAGGTCAGAATTCGAAAGCGATCCTCGTGAAACTTCACCAGGTTGTCAAGGTCGTCACATTTGAGAAGCCTATTGATTTTGAGATCAAAGGTCATCTGGAGGTCAAATTTCTAAAATCACCATTTTTTATCCAATTGACTTGAAAATTGAATTGCATTTGTATATTGAGTCACTAAATTGGGAAACCAACTATTTTTGAGGTCACAAGGTCAAAGGCCAACTCTCGGTCAAACTTCTAAAATCATCAATTTTCATCTGAAAAATCGTCCCTTTTCATCTTATTGACCCGAGCTTTGATCAAGATCGTTAATTTTAATCTTGAAATGGACAATTTGCTGGATCATTGGCAACCTGTGTGTGTGTGTGTGTGTGTGTGTGTGTGTGTGTGTGTGTGTGTGTGTGTGTGTGTGTGTGTGTGTGTGTGTGTGTGTGTGTGTGTGTGTGTGTGTGTGTGTGTGTGTGTGTGTGTGTGTGTGTGTGTGTGTGTGTGTGTGTGTGTGTGTGTGTGTGTGTGTGTGTGTGTGGGGGGGGGGGGGGGGATTTTGCAAGTATCGTGCTCTGCTGGACCTCTTCTTGTTTATTTACTTGTTTGCTTTATTTTTCATTGGATTTATGTACTATGTTTGACCTTTACTGCTCGCTGATGCAATTCTCCCTTTCATTCATTAACTCTCCCACACCAGCGGGCATGACGTCAGCCAGATCACACTGGCGCTGGGCAATGCCTCTGCATATCCTCGAGCTTGCCAGGCTTTAGGAGCCATGCTCTCCAAAGCGGCTCTCAATCCAGCAGACATCACCACCCTGTATAAGATGTTCACGAGCCTTGACCCTCCACCCGTGGAGCTGGTAAGCTTGCAGTATGGTGTGTTGGAATGGCATCCGGACAAGACACAACACATTTTCTTGGACTACGTCACTGATCCTGTGTTTCCACCTGCATGGTGGATCATGGTGCAGTGCTTAGCTGGAATAATGAAAATGTGGCATAAATAAAGCGCAATCTCTAATCTGCTTTATATACTCGATCCGCCAATGAGTCTCCGGCAGTTCTGTTTCATCTTTTATCTTTCATTCTGCTTGATTTGTTTGTTGTCAGCGTTAGTAAAACTTGAATTGCATTTTGTCTGCAAATATATATAGTCTTCATAGTATCATTACCTGGGTATCAGGCTGACGGGACGGCCAAAAGGTACGCATACTCACCTCAAAGCTGTCTAGCTTGGGTTTGAATCCCGATCTAGCTATACACTGTCATCCTGATGTTTCACAGGCAAGGTGATTCATCAATGGGCGTGCCATCCTTTGGATGGACGTTAAACGGGCATCCCGTCTGCCAACATTAGTTGGTGGATGTTAAAGATCCCACGGTGTCCTCCGCAAAGAGTAGACAAGCTATTTGCCAACACCACGACCAAATTCCAAATTCCTGCCCAAACCAGCAGAGGGAATTGTATCAGCGGCACAGCCATGCACTCGGCCAATGAGGCTATTCCGCAGCCGTGTGCTGCATACAAACGAAGAAAAAGACCTTGGTATCCACATAAGCTGGCTAATGAAGGTAATGGAACCATGCTGGCTTGTGTGGTGGGATTGTACGTCATCGTAAGAGGTTACTGAGGGAAAGGGGGGGGGGGGGGGGGGGAGAGGTGTAAAAACCTCCTTTTTTTTTTCTTTCTTTTTTTAAATAAATAAATATTAATTTATTTATTTTAGCCATCCGGCCACTTCACTGCATGGTCAGTAAGTATTTGTGCTGAGCAATCCCACAAGTTATTGGTGTGACATGCACGTGGAGACGGTTTTGGCGTTCCTTGAATGGCGATCATGGGTTTGCACCTTGACTGTCCACATAGCCCAATATGGCGGGGTGAGGCCGAGGGTCATGAAGCTATGTCGTGGCGAAACGGTTTTGTGTTGTTGTTGCAGGTAAGAGTTCCTGCTTTTCTGGACCTCTTTATGCACACTCTGTTTAAACCTGGTGCCAAAGTGAATCCGGATCATAAGCACAAGTACATTTACATCCTGGCGTACACCACCAGCGTCGTGGAAACGTGGAGGAAGGTGAGGGAGAGACCTGCCGTGTAACGGGCTCACGCTGCCGGATTGTAATTTTCGATTTGGTTTAATCACTATGTTTTAATTGTTTTGAATCTCGTGTACTGGAGCTGGACTTTTACTTAAACTTAATTTAGCATTGTAGGTTAGATAATGTTTGGAGGATATGTCGGTGATAAATACTGGGTAGGATGGAATAAGCAGGCAGGTCAGATATCTTTTGATTTAGTGACCCATTATTGTTGGATATTCGTTTTATTTTTGAATAGTAGAATTATTATTACTTTTTAAAATGACCATGAGCAAAGGCTTGCAGAGATTATTTGCACACACATGTATAACGAGGATGAGACGTCGCTGTCCTCGGACATAAACTTACAAGGACATTGGTAGGCAGCGGACAAATGACAGTGCATGGGATTTGAACCTGGAATTCGAGCATCACAAATTGTGCTTGGATGGGAATGCCAAAGAGGCCACCCGGACTCATTCTCCACCTGATGTTCTCCAGGAAGCTAACGGCGAGACGGTCGGTGTTGGAAAAACGGAAGTTTGAAATTGAATTAACAAAAATAAAGAATGAATAATGAATGAATTTTGGAGTTCTGTGTTTCAAAATGCATTTTAATTGGTGCAATGTGAGACCCAGGAGTATGATGGCATACATAGCCCATTGAAAGTGAGATTGGCGTATTTGTTTTGTGTAGTATTGTGTGCGCTCTTCTGGAGTGGTGAGGTTATTGTTGTGTTGCAGAACAAACGCACCAACATCAACAAAGATGAGCTCAAAACGACGTCGAAAGCCATCGAGACGGCACATGTTCTCTGCTGTAATGAAAACAAAGGATCCTCAGAGCTACTTGCCGAGCTCGCCACGCTATATCAGTGCTTACGGTAATCCTGTACCTCCATTCACATCTCCGCTCCTCTCCCACCCGCTTTTCTTTTTCCAATGATTTTATTTAACTCCCTCTTTTTTTTTTTAAATTTACTTATTTATTTTTTCCTCCCCTCCAACTTTCATTCACTATTGCTATTTTATAAACGCTCTACGTTGTAATAGGGCTGACAGGATGGCCTAGACGCTGTAGGTGCGCACACTCGCCTCTAAGCTGCCTAGCCTGGATTCAAATTCCGACCCAGCTATAAACTGTCACCATGGTGTTTTCCAGGAAGGTGATTCATCAATGTGTGTGCTGTCCCTCGGATGGGCATTGTACTTGGACATTCCGTCTGCCAGAATTCGTTGGTGGACGTTAAAGATCCCACGGTGTTCTTCATGAAGAGTAGACGAGTTATCGCCGGCACCATGAACAAATTCCAAATTCCTGCCTGAACTACTGCTGGGAAGGCAATGGCAAACCACCTAGTATAACCCTTGCCAAGAAACTGCTTCGGCAGTACTGAACCTGCCTTCAGGCAGAACACATGAATACGAATACCTTGTAATGATCCAAATACCTTGTAATGATCCAAATACCTTGTAATGATCCGAATACCTTGTAATGATCCGAATACCTTGTAATTATCCGCATCTTAAATAGATGGAACACTGCTAAAAAAAAAAAACATAGGTTAGTAACCATTGTGCATTGGCCCAATGGCCGCCTCGTGCATTGAAGTTCCTTGTAAGGGAATGACACATACATGTAGTTTTTACAGTATTTGTACATGAAAGTATTTTGCCTGTTGCTAGTTTTCCCGTGGTAGCAGTCGGAGTACTGCGTTGGGTTGACTGGACAGTCTCTGAGCCAAGCTACTTCAAGTTGCAAACTGATCACACACCAGTGCACCTGGCCCTTCTCGACGAGGTGCGTAGGGCCCGGGGTTTGCTGTGCTATTTCAACTGCCGCTGTGTACCGATCCTGTGGGGTCTCACCCATGAATCTCTCCTTCGTTTCTCTGTCCATTGCATCCAGATCAGTACATGCCACCAGTTGATGCAGCCATTGGTTCTCCAGCTGCTGACGAAGCTGTTTGAGACGGAGCATTCCCAGCTGGATGTCATGGAACAGGTGAATACTTTCTTATTTGCGTTTTGGGTGTGCGGGTGTGTTTTATAATCTTGATATGATTAATTATGCACATGTTCTCATTATCATAAGGTGCGTATACAGCACAGCCTCATGAAATCCACATTTATTTGACACTAGCAGAAGTACCCGGCATTGCCGGGGAGGGGAGGGGGAAGGGGAGGGGAGGAGAGGGGGGGAGGGGAGGAGGGAGGGGAGGAGGGAGGGGAGGAGAGGGGGGGGGGGGAAGTACCCGGCATTGCCGGGTGGGGGAGGGAAGAGGAGGGGAGGGGAACGGGGAGGAGGGGAGAAGAGGGGGGGGGGGGAAGTACCCGGCATTCCGTGTATAAATGGGAGGGGGAGGAGGGGAGGGGAGGAGAGGGGGGGAGGGATGGGAGAGGAGAGGGGGGGAGGGATAGGAGAGGGGGGGGGAGGGATGGGAGAGGAGAGGGGGGGGGAGGGATGGGAGAGGAGAGGGGGGGAGGGATGGGAGAGGAGAGGGGGGGAGGGATGGGAGAGGAGAGGGGTGGGAGGGGGATGGGGAGAGGCGTAGGGGGGGAGGAGGAGGAGGGGCGGAGGAGGGGGAGGGGGAGGGCACGTAAATCGTCGAATCGGTGCGCTGCTCTGCCACCGATTCAGATTCCGTGTGTAATATTCCTCGCTGAAAAAAAAAATGGATCTAAAGATGAAAGAAAAAAAAACCTATGTGGTGTGAATGGCAATGTTCCTCGCTGAAATGTGAAAAAACGCAATCGCGCGGCAAGGAACATCACGTGATCGCTCTGAGCGATCGATTGCAACTCTGCGTCGTGTCGTGGGCGTGGCCAACGTGGCCTCATGCTCCCAGGTGATTGGCTAACTCGAGCTCAAGAGACCATAATGTGCTACGTTATGGCAAAAAATATGGATCTAAAGATGAAAGAAAAAATAACCTATGTGGTGTGAATGGCAATGTTCCTCGCTGAAATGTGAAAAAACGCAATCGCTTTTCGCTCTGAAATACGTGCGAACGCGTAACTGAGTTAATGGCGGCAAGGAACATCACGTGATCGCTCTGAGCGAATCAGCGCGCTGCTCTGCCATTCCGGTCATAATATTCCGCATTGAAATGCGCTGAGGTAAAAATATGGTAAAAAAATATTATGAAATAAATTTTTAGGTCGGCCATGTTCTTCCCAGGCTCAATGGCCATGTCTGTGCCAAATATCAAGTACGTGAGCCTCTCCGTTTAGGAGTCTATCGGTAACATATACACACACACACACACACACACACACACACACACACACACACACACACACACACACACACACACACACACACACAAACTGTGTTTTATATATATAGATTATAATGAATGTCAAGGTTTGGGAGAAAATAATGATACTTGACGGACTGAAAAAGGATGTTCGCTACTTGGTATTGAACTGTAACGTCTCCATTCCCTACTGTCTGCAGCTGGAGCTCAAGAAGACCCTTTTGGATCGCATGGTGCATCTTTTGAGTCGAGGGTGTGTCTTGCCTGTGGTTTCGTACATTCGACGGTGCTTGGACAAGCAGGACACCGACTTGTCCCTCATCCGGCACTTCGTCACTGAGGCACGTCACCTCGATCTGGTCTTTAGATTGGAGATTTAACCTCCATCAACCGCTTGCCTGAAATTGAAATTCCTGTAGTATCATGTTTAGCATTACAATAATTATTTGTTTTTGTGTTAAGTTGATAATCTATCCAACAACTAATGCATTCGGTGTCAGCTGCTTCCTTGTCGTACTTGCAGGTATTGGATATGGTGGCCCCGCCATACACCCCCGACTTTGTGTCCCTCTTTCTGCCCATCCTGGAGAATGACAGCATTGCTGGCACCATCAAGCCTGAGGGAGAGTGCGACCCAGTTGTGGATTTTATCGGTGAGTGTGCCAAGCAAATACCGAGCGTGTGATTATTTCATAAGGTGTGATTTCCACATTTGGAAATACTTGTAACAGCCACTCCCTACAGGAGCGATCTTTCGATTCTATAATAACTAGATGTAAACATATACAGACAATTGCCTTATTTTAAGATGCCTCGAAGCACCTGCTCCCTTATGAAAACCTCTGGCAAACAGTGTGTTCTGGATGAAGGGGGGGGGGGGGTAGGAGGGGTGGGGTGGGGGGGAGTGGGAGGGTTTGGGAGAAGAGAGGTGGGAGAAGAGAGGTGGGAGAAGAGAGGTGGGAGAAGAGAGGTGGGAGAAGAGAGGTGGGAGAAGAGAGGTGGGAGAAGAGAGGTGGGAGAAGAGAGGTGGGACAGGTGGTGGGACAAATATATTTTGTGCCATGGCTATTAATGCCCCGTCCCTCCAGCAGGTGTCAGTAAACCATTTGCACTGTGCCACGTGTACAGGTGGACACCATTTCTCCACCCTCACAGAGGGAGACAGAGGGTGGGAGGTTATTTTGTGCCCATGAATTGATCCTGTGTGCCCCCAGCAAATTTTCAAAATTTGATTGAGATTGGCCCAGCCGTGTTCAATTCCACAATTATCGGACGTGCACGCACACAACCACACATTACTCTTATTGTCCTCGCCAGAGGACAGGTTATTATTGCATTTGGGTCTGTCTGCACAGAACGTGAGTATGTCTATTAATTACAAACTATTGAAAAAATACTGATAATGATGATTGTACATAATGATAATAATAATGACAATATTAGAAATGATAATCTATCTATAATTCCAGTAATCTCTGTGTGTATGTATGTATGTATGTATGTATGTATGTATGTATGTATGTCTGTATGTCTGTGACCGCTGTTTCTCGACAACCACGGGTCCGATATACTTGAAACTTGCCAGGTATATTGCTGGGGACCCGAGGATGTGCCTTTTCAAGGTTTCATATTAATCGGAGAAGTAGTTACCGAGCTATGTCCAAAAAACGATTCAACCAATCAGAGAGCAGCGAGCTATCACGTGTGCCGAACGTGGCGAACAGACTCTGCCTCGGACGGCACATTTGAGAGCGTATTCATTTATTTCACGTTGGCAAACTATGTTGCCGCTATGTTGGCGTTAAACTATGTTTTAAAACTAATTAAAACAAATTTGCGATTCTTTCGCTTTCCTGCGCGTTTGTGCATGCTATGGCGATTTCTTTACCAAACTCCGCAAGCCGTTCGCTTTGGACCAAACCATTTCATGTAAATAGAGGGGGGGGGGATTGTCACCGTACTCGCAAGCCGTTCGCTTTGGACCAAACCATTTCATGTAAATAGAGGGGGGGGATATAATTTTAGATATAGATATAGTACGGGCATGCCCTAGTGATTATAATGATGATAATAATAACGATAATGGTACATGGTAATGTGTCTATTAATTTTGTCCGATTGGAACATACCTTTTCGACCTTTAGACCCATTCATAACCTTCAGATATCTTAGACCCTTTTTAGACTTTTTTATATATACACAAAGAATTAAGTTAAGCACCCCTACACAACGAATTAAGGTAAGCACCCCCTAATATATATTCTTCGTGTATATGTATACATTGGCATATATTCTAAGGTATGTGAGATCAAATAATGATTGGTATGACATTAGCAATTATCCATTGATGAAATTGAGTGATCAAAGTGAAAAAAAGTGATTGGTTGAGTCAGTGATCCGATCACGTGGGTCCTACACACGTTATTGACGCAAAGATCGCTAGAGGTCTTCTCAGAACAATGACTGTACGTTAGAAAACATAAACGTCATCCACACTGTCCGTGATGGACCTATAGCTCCATACTTAAATTGAGGTGAAAATATGCCTAAAATTCCCAAAAAATTTCACCTTAAATTATTCAGAATAAAATATTGAAAACGGCATGATTGTTGTGTTTTTATGTGACCATAATATCACTTCTCCAGAAAATATAGCAATATCATGGGTATATTACACTGTTTTGACGACAACAAACTTGTAATGTGCGAGGTTGTAAAAAAACGGGGGGGGTGCTTAACTTAATTCTTTGTGTATATATACAGTCACGTGAAAAAGTAAGTACATCCTTGGCTCTAATGGGTGGTATTGCCCCCTTTGGCAGAAACAACCTCACGTAGGCGTTTCTTATAACTGTCTACCAGTCTCTGACATCGACTGGGATAAATTTTTGCCCACTCCTCCATGCAGAATTCTTTCAGCTGTGCGATGTTTGAGGGGTTTCTTGCATGCACAGCTCGTTTCAAATCCCCCCACAACATCTCGATGGGATTTAGATCCGGGCTTTGACTTGGCCATTCCAGAACCCTCCATTTCTTTCTTTTCAGCCATTCCTTGGTGGATTTACTGGTATGTTTTGGGTCATTGTCATGTTGCAAGGTCCACCTTCGGTTGAGCTTCAACTTTCTGACAGATGGCCTCACATTATCCTCAAGCACCCTCTGGTACAATGAAGAATTCATCGTGGATTCTATGATGGTGAGCTGCCCAGGCCCTGATGCAGCAAAGCTGACCCAAACCATAATATTTCCACCACCATGCTTTACAGTTGGTATCAGGTTCTTGTGGTCAAATGCTGTCTTTGGTTTTCGCCAAACATGTCTTCTGGTACTGTGGCCAAATAGCTCTTCCTTTGGCTCATCTGTCCAGAGCACATTGTGCCAGAAGTGCTGGTCTTTGCCGAGGTGTTCATTGGCAAACTTTAGTCTTGCCCTGATGTTCTTTCTGGACAGCAAAGGTGTCCTCCTGGAACACCTCCCATGTAGATCAAATTTGTGCAGCCTCTTTCTAATGGTAGACTCGTGTACTTTGACATCATCAGTGGCAAGAGCTACCTGTAGGTCCCGTGATGACATTCTGGGGTTCTTAGAGACTTCTTTCAGCATCTTGCGGTCTGCTCTCGGGCTGAATTTGTTGGGGCGGTCTGGCCTGAACAAGTTGGCAGTTGTTTGGAATGTTTTCCACTTGTAGATGATCTTCCGGATAGTCGAATGATTGATTTCAAATTGTTTGGAGATCTTTTTAAATCCCTTCCCAGACACGTAGGGTCGTAGGCATCTATAACCTTCTTTCTGAAGGCCTCAGAGAGCTCTTTTGATCTCGGCATGGTGACGCCGCACACTTTAACAACAAAGAGCAAACCAAACTAAATGTCTGAAGTTTAAATAAGACAGGTTCCTCCACGATCCTCTCTAACGATGTTCTAATCATTTGCACCTGAGCTGGTGCACCTGATTCTAATTTTAGGTATTTGAATTAGTGAGAAATGTAGGGGTGTACTTACTTTTTCCACATGCGAAATTTGCATTTATGTTTATTTAAATTATACAATGGACTACAAAATGTAAATGTTTCATGATATTTGTTATGTTATATCACCTTTATCTGTCAATATTGTTGAAATGAAGATCAAATAGCTGTATGTTGAAATATGTTGAAAAAGTCAAAACTTTACATGGGGTGTACTTACTTTTTCACGTGACTGTACATGGTCTAAGGCTCGTAATGGAGCTGACACACACACACACACACACACACATACATATACACACATACATATATACACACACACATATATACACACACACATATATATATACACACACACACACATATACACACATATACACACACACACACACACACACACACACACACACATACACATACACACACACGAGACAAATACTTAACACAGCCAACACTGAGCTTGGGAGCGGTTCGATCACTGTCATCACTTCCCGGGATACTCTGGGTACCAGTGACGTCATAACAATAGCGCCGCTTTTCTCACCGTACTCGGGGCCATTTCCTCAGGATAAATTTCCTCCTCCCCATGGAAGCTAACCGATGGCTATTGTCCATGCTCTATCCTTTTAAATGCTGAACGTCAAACAAGGAAGCAGCACGTACCATTTTTAAGTCTTTGGTATGATTCGAACTGGTCCAATGCAGATGTGTGTTTTTTAAGAGACACCATCTCCTTACTGGATGGCCCTTCGGGAGCTCATCAGCCCTTTGTCAGGTGTAGTTTTTAGTCCTGGCAGCAAAGCCAGTGATTTGTGTCGGCTTAGTCACCGACAACACCACCATGCAGCAGGTAGACATGTTACACTGAATAACATGTAACTCAGACATACCTTCCTCTGCATAGTAACGCTGGTGTCTGTGCATGTTAGCAGCTTCAGCTTGTCACACATTAGTCACACCTTCGCAAGTAGCTCCTTTCTGATGAAAGGCTGGAACTCGCACACGACGTTTGAAGCATTGATCCCACAATGTGTCTTTGTCCAAGGTACCCAGGCAATGTCGGCTTGGCCGTTATGGGAAAAAAACACCATTGCCATTGTGAGCAAATTGCTAAAATATTAATGGAGTGAAAACTTCGACTTGCCCTCAGCACTGAGCTTGCATTTGCATTTTACCTCACCTGCTCTTAAGGCTAACCCCCGCTCTAGCAGGGAAAATGGCCTTAAAATGCATGTTGTTGTTGTTGTTGTTGTTGCTCTTAAGGTCCAGACTGGTTTCCCACCTGCACTCATCTGTCCCCAATTGTGGGATCGTCTCCCTGTGTCCGTTGTCTCATCCTCCTCACTTCAGTCTTCCAAATGCACTGCCCATCATTACCTCATGGGCTCATCCGTGCACATTCATGTTCCCTTCTCCATGCACTTATTCCCACTGTGTTTCTCTCTGGGCCATTGTTACTCATTTGTGTATTATTCCCTTCTTTCCTCCTTGTGTGTCCCTCCTCCCTCCTAACCCTGAATTTGATAGTTTGTGAATCTCCTGCCTTTTGTCGTTTGGATCCTCCATTAGCCTAGACTCTTTTGTAGCAAAGAGAGCCCACTCACTATACATGTCATTTACTCCCAACATGTCTTTTGGTGTACTCTATAAGGTTTAATGTGCAAAACGTGGGATGTGTCCTCTGTGAACACCAACGTTGTTTGAATGCGAAGTTCTGTCACTCAAGCTTTTGGGTCTCACTATCTGCCATAATCTTTCCTGGGAAAGACACATTTCCAAGCTGGCCTCAAAATCCAGTCGCCGACTGGACATCCTCCATCATGCGAAGTACTTCCTTGGCACTTCTGAGCTTCTCACCACTTACAAAGCTTTCATCCGCAGCTTGATGGAATACTGCTCTCCCCTCTGGGCTGGTGCTCCTTCCTCACACATAGCTCGACTGCACGCTGTAGAAACCAAAGCTTTTAGAATCATCGGTATCTCCCATGATGAAGCTGATTTTGAGGGTGTTTCACTCTCTCACCACAGGCAGGTTGGTGGTCTTTCTGTCTTCTACCGACTCTTCTCCGGCCTTGCTCCCCCAGCTCTCTGTGCTCTGTCCCCCAAATATTCCTACAGGTCGCACAAGATTTGCCAGCAACCTTCTTTGTCATCCTTCCGAGGTTGGAAAATTGAGTACCAGTTTACTGGTAATTCCCTGTCGCAAGACGCGACTAACAGGGTTGGCGGCAGGAAGGGCATTTGGCCATAAAACATTGCTTCAAACAGGGGACCACGGTGCCCAAAAAAGGCCAACCCCTGCTCTGGGGGGAAAAATGGCCTCTAAAGGTGGTTCTTTTCTTTCTTCCTCTTCTGGTGAAACTGCCAAAATCTAGGCTCTCTGCTCACCTTCACTCCTTCATGCCTCTTTACTCCCACCTCTGGAACAAACTCCTTCACTCTCTTCAATCCCACTCCTCCCTCCAGGACTTTAAAACAGCTGTTCACCACCATCTCTTATCTTCCCCCATCCAAAACCTTGATCTTTTCTACCCCCGTTAATCCACCCCAAACCGTTTTCAAATTCCGTTTTCTTTCCTGTAAGCTACTGTGGTGTCCATCTTGTTTATCCCGTGTACCCCACCCCAGCCCTCTCCCTTCCACAGATCTCCTGACGTCCCTGTTATCTACTGTTGTTGTGCTTCCCTTTCTCACCCCCTCTTGTTTCCCGCTCCCTTTATTATATGTTCTTTGTCTGAGCTCTTATACGACCCTCGACTTGGTGTCCCCAAAAAAAAAAAAAGCATCAGCAGTGAAGGAATCCAGAGTCTGTTGCATGGAAATGAATTGGTATGTTTTGAATAATCATTAATAGATAAGACATGCAGAGAGCGGTTTGAGACGGTGAGAATCGAGTTGCAGTGAAAGCAATTAATGGGACCACAGGCCTGATATGGAAAAGCCGTTCTGGTTACGCCACTCTCTGTCGGACTCGTGTCCCCTCCCTGTGAGCTGTGTAACTATGTTGGTCACAATAACCCCAGCACCCTCAATATGTTAATAATTCTGTGTTGTGTGTTTGTGTGTTGCAGCTCACTGCAAGTCAAACTTCATGGGGAGCTAATCTTTCATTTTCGTTGGGTTTGGTGCAAGGAAAATGAGTGCCGGTGCCAAAGATTCGGTGGGGCCTGTGCTTGGGCCATTGTGTCTCATGCCAACCTGTCCCTCTGCACTTCCTCTGTGATGCCGAGAGGATGCGCCCTGGGTTGAGTCGAGACATATGGAATTTAATGGTTGTTGGTCATTTCTGATGCCTCGTAACTCGCCAGCAGGTTAATGAGCCTTATTGGTGCTTTCCTGAAAAGTCGCTGCTGCTGCAAGATCACGGTGGGACAGGTATCTGTCAGGTTTTGTGCAACACAGGTATTGAGAATGACTGACATGATGAACCCATGATTGACCTTTTATTTTGTTTAATACCTGCTGTTACACTGTTTGACCCATGTTTTTCTGTGATTTATATCATTTTTTTTTAATTTCACCTGGGTTTTACCAGGTACCTGGTGAGAATGAGCTCTGTTACCTGTGTTCACAATATATGGTTTGCATTCTCTGAGCTTCAACTCTGCATTACCAAGGGCATCACCTTCATGGAGGACATTGTACCAAGCTAGGTTGGCATTTCGTACGCAGCCTATGGCTGCTTGGCTGCATCATTTTCTGGGGACGTGGCTGTGCCGCTGATGCAGTGCCCCATTACCAGTAAGCTGGTACTCATTTTTCCGACCCCGGAAGGATGACAGGTGGAGTCAGCCTGCCTGGTGTTATTTCAATGAAACTACAGGGGCTCGAACTCAAGACCCTGAGACCTTTAGCCGTCCACCTTGACCGTTAATCCAGCACCAAGCCAGCAATCTCGGTTTAATACAGAGGTGTTGTCTTTTTGGTGGCGTACCGAGCCACCTGAATCCAGCATAGGGTTTAACGTGGCTTGCTCACCATCTCGTTGGGCCTACCATCAACTTGTTAGCTCTTCAGCTCAAGAGTACGACGTGGCTCGCCAGCGTTGTTGCGGGATGACTCCCCCGAGCTCTCCTGCCCCGGATAGTTTCGGCTGCGGGCTCCGGTTGTTTCCTCTTCCAAATGAACTGCACGGGGGAGGATCGATTCGAGTGAAACACTGATTTTTATTTATTTATTTTTTATTAGCGATTTAGCATATAGCATTTTTTTATTACCATTGTTTGATTTGGTTTCAACAATAAAAACGATGCACATTATCGGCATTACCAATGACTGCGCATTATACCTTATTCGCACCGAGGTACTTCTAGGAGTGCAGGACCTTTTTTGGGGTTGACTTGTATGGCACGGGAGACGGAGATCCACACGACGGCCGGTTTTTTGGGGGGGTTTTTCCATCATACTTATTCCTTGCATGTTTTGAGCAATCAACTTGGCATTTTGTAGCGGGTGAGCTCTTTACTGCGCTATTGCAACTTCTCTTGCGGTGCTTCATCCCACCGAGCCAGCCGCTGACCTACATTCAAAAGTAGATTTTGAAACGACCTCGGCTTCGAGTAGTTAGGTGAACCCACCACCCCTCACCTTGGAGGGGCGTATCGTGGGGTTCCAAATGGGTGGGTCCGGTCTCTGAGGATTCACTTATTTGAGTGCAAGATTATGTGGCATTTTGACTTCGTTTATACCAGACTCGGCACAAGGAGAAGTAAACACCCTGAAGTCGTGAATGGTACAAAGTTTTTAATGGTGATTGGAGTTCGTGTGACCACCTGAACCAATCTCGGTCCTCTACCTCCACATGGATAACCTTCGAGTCGAAGCGACACTGTTTCACGGTCTTTCCTTCCTTGTACTGGTATTGGTGAGTCGGGATACTGGGAGGAAGGGGGAGTGGGGGTGAAATAATTTGTACAATTTTTCCAATAATTATTTACACCATCGTAATTAACTTTCTACAGTAGTTCATCGACGTCTCCAAATAGCGGCGAATTGGTGTACACATACCTGGGATCGACAGAATGTTCCATGAATTATGCTAACCGCCGTGGGAACCCAGGACTACTTTATTCCCACGGTGGTTAGCACACTTCGATCAACGTTTTGTTGATTCCATCTATTGTCTCGTTATAATAAACTTGTACTTAGTCCATTTAATATCACACCTTGGAATATAATATCGTTGTACCAGTACAAAATGGCCTGGTATTTTTCGAATAATTCCTTGACATCTTTAACGTGTACATCCTAAATGCAGACAGGACAGCCGGCTTGATGTCACCATCACAAGGTCATGGTGTGCTCCATGATGCAGCATCTTTGCTGACTGCGCGGGGACGGTAATTGCCCATACCTTCCCTTCCCTTCCACCTCTCCAATTTCTCCCTCCCATGTGGATTCCGCTCCACAGGAGAACAAATCCCTAATCAGACAGTCGGAAGTGAAACCGCCACCAACTGAGCTCCCCTTACCTTCCCAAAATGAGTCGGTGTAATTCACCAAAGGTTGGCAACGATGTCCCGCCGAGACATGATCATCGTGAGCTCGACCCTGGCTCATCCAACGCGGTCATTATGGTTCACGTCCCATGATGTGAATCGCCGAGTGTAAATCTGGAGAAATCGCCTTCGCACGAGGGATGAGTTCAAACCTGGCTCCTGTCCCGCACAAGACCTGATAGAAAACGAAAGCACGAATTGCCCGTGCACGAAAGTGAGCAAAGCATGAACCTTCACGAGAAAGGTAACGTCCCGTGAAATGGGGGTGAATAGGGACAGCAAGGTGATTCGGGACACAAACTGAAAAAAAGTTCGGAAACTTTTTTCGCTGAAAATTGATGACCATACTGATTTGTTGATATTTGGGTTGAAAGTGTTCACTTGTTTTTTTAAAAAGCAACTTTTAGTCCCTACTAGCAGAAGTACCCGGCATTGCCGGGCGGGGGAGGGGAGGGGGAACGGGAGGGGAGGGGAGAAGAGGGGGGGAGGAGAGAAGAGGGGGGAGGGAAGGAGGTCGAGGGGGGAGGGGAGGGGAGGAGGGAGGAGAGGGGGGGCAGTACCCGGCATTGCCGGGTGGGGGAGGGAAGAGGAGGGGAGGGGAACGGGTGGGAGGGGAGAGGGGGGGGGAAGTACCTGGCATCCGTGTATAAACGGGAGGGGAGGAGAGGGGGGGAGGGATGGGAGAGGAGAGGGGTGGGAGGGGGATGGGGAGAGGCATAGGGGGGGGAGGGGGTAAGGCGCGTAAATCATCGAATCGGTGCGCTGCTCTGCCACCGATTCAGATTCCGTGTATAATATTCCTCGCTGAAAAAAAATATGGATCTAAAGATGAAAGAAAAAAAAAACCTATGTGGTGTGAATGGCAATGTTCCTCGCTGAAATGTGAAAAAACGCAATCGCGCGGCAAGGAACATCACGTGATCGCTCTGAGCGATCGATTGCAACTCTGCGACGTGTCGTGGGCATGGCCAACGTGGCCTCATGCTCCCAGGTGATTGGCTAACTCGAGCTCGAGAGACCATAATGCGCTACATTATGGCAAAAAATATGGATCTAAAGATGAAAGAAAAAAAAAACCTATGTGGTGTGAATGGCAATGTTCCTCGCTGAAATGTGAAAAAACGCAATCGCTTTTCGCTCTGAAATACGTGCGAACGCGTAACTGAGTTAATGGCGGCAAGGAACATCACGTGATCGCTCTGAGCGAATCAGCGCGCTGCTCTGCCATTCCGGTCATAATATTCCGCACTGAAATGCGCTGAGGTAAAAATATGGTAAAAAAAATATTATGAAATAAATTTTTAGGTCGGCCATGTTCTTCCCAGGCTCAATGGCCATGTCTGTGCCAAATATCAAGTACGTGAGCCTCTCCGTTTAGGAGTTTATCGGTAACATTACACACACACACACACACACACACACACACACACACACACACACACACACACACACACACACACACACACACACACAACTGTGTTTTATATATATAGTATATAGATTAACCCCATATATGGGTTAAATAGGAATAAATAGGATTTTTATGGCTGTCCCTATTCACCACGTTTTACGGGTGAATAGGGACAGTCACTAACACAAAAAAATAATAATCAAGAAACAATCCTGAGTTTCCAACTTATTGCTAAATTGATAGCTCAGATGGATGCACATAATATGCACCTGTAGCGGTTGCCGCTGAACATACACAATCGCCTTACACCTGCCGAGGACGCAACCACCGAGCGATCGCTGTGCCGGGCTCGCCAAGACCGCCCGGAGACGTTCAGTCTCGCCTTTCCCGGGCATGCCCGGACTCGCCTTTCCCGGGCTCGCCCGGCCCGTACGGCGACACCGTCTCGCCGTTCCCGGGCATGTCCAGGCACGCCCGGCCCGTCCGGCGACACCCAGTCTCGCCGTTCCCAGGCATGTCCAGACTCGCCCAGGTCTCCCGGACACGCCCAGTCGCGCGTTTTAAGGGCAAACGCTCCGGCATGAGATATTTGAGTGCTTGTATATAATGCTGCCCGATAAACGGGCTTTTCAGAGTACCCGAGTTGATTTGATGCAATAAAGAAACTCGGACGAATTCCAGCTTTTTGTCGCGTCCATTCTTTCGATTCGAGTTGGAGCACAGCTCCTTCATTGGTGACCTACCGACATGGACACGGCAGTTGCCCTCAAACTGCCTACCTTCTGGGAGGCTCACGCGGCGGTTTGGTTCGCCCAGGCGGACTCCCAGTTCGCCCTGCGAGGCATCACCGCCGACGACACCCGGCTCCATCACGTGGTAGCAGCACTCGGCTCAGCCACCGCGGCCCGCGCCCTCAGCCTCCTCCAGCACCCGCCAGCCCCTGACAAGTACGGCGCGATCAAGAAGCTCCTCCTCGACGCTTTCGCCCTCTCATCGGCGGAACGCGCACGGCGTCTGCTCGACCTGCCCGAGCTCGGCGACACGCGCCCGTCCGAGCGAATGGATTACATGCTCTCGTTGCTCGGGGAGCACGCCCCGGATTTTCTTTTTCAAGAGCTGTTCCTCCGTCAGCTGCCTAGCCAGGTACGCCTCGATCTGGCAAGCACGCAGATCACGGATCCCCACGCCCTCGCCAGGGAAGCCGACAAGATCTCCTCGGCAGGCCAACGCATCGGGGCAGCGACCTGGAGCCCGCCGCCGTCCGAAGCAACGCCCATGGCGCCCGAGCACCCGGCACGGTCGGCGGCCGAACTGCCGGCGCAATTGGCGGCCGCTACGCCGCGCCGACCGCCTCCAACACGACGACCGGGGCCTACACCTGACCAGGCGTGGTGTTACTACCATGCCAGGTTCGGACAAAAGGCCCGGACATGCCGACCCCCGTGCACTTTCGGGAAACGGCCGGGCTGGCGTTCATTACCAGCCATGAGCGCCGGCCACACGGGCAACTTACTTCTTATCAGGGACAAAGCGTCCGGACGGCGCTTCCTGTGTGACACCGGCGCCCAACTGAGCGTCATACCCGCCTCCGATCAGGACAGGCAGTCCGCGGTTTGCGGCCCCTCCTTGGTGGCGGCCAACGGATCGGCCATCCGCACCTTCGGCCCGCCAAACGTCACCCTCTGCTTCGGCAGCCAGCGCTTTCATTGGACTTTTGTGACCGCAAGCGTGCCCATGGCTCTGCTGGGCGCCGACTTCCTCTGCGCACACGGGCTGCTGGTTGACGTCAAACGGCGTCGCCTCGTCAACGCCGAGACCTTCAGCTCCCTGGCATGCACGTTGAGCAGCTCCGCGCCGACCGAGCTAGCATGCGCCCTCCCGGCGGCGAACGAGTTTGCTCGCCTGTTCGCGGAGTTCCCGGCCCTCACGTGGCCGACGTTTTCGGCCGTCGCGGTACGACATGGAATCGAGCACCACATACCAACTACAGGCCCGCCGGTCTACGCCAGAGCCCGCCGCCTCGACCCAGCCAAGCGCGCCGTGGCCAAAGCCGAGTTCGACGCTTTGGAACACCTCGGCATCGTGCGGCGCTCCGATAGCGCGTGGGCTTCGCCACTACACATCGTACCGAAGCCGGGGGGCGGCTGGCGCCCATGTGGCGACTACCTTAACGACGTTACCACCCCCGACAGGTATCCGATCCCGCACATTCAAGACTTCTCCGCCCGTTTGGTAGGACGGTTCATTTTTTCGAAGATTGATTTGATACGGGGATACCACCAGGTACCTGTCAGGCCGGCCGACGTCCCAAAAACGGCCGTCATCACGCCGTTCGGCTTATTCGAATTCCTTCGAATGCCATTTGGCCTCAAGAACGCGGCTCAGGACCTGCCGTTCCTCTTCGTCTACCTGGACGACATCCTCGTCGCCAGCGCGTCCCGGGCCGAGCACCTCCTCCACCTCCGAACACTGTTCGGGCGCCTCAGCGAGCACGGCCTAATCGTCAACCCGGCCAAATGCCACTTCGGCACGACGGCCGTTGATTTTTTGGGCCACCACATCACCAAGAACGGGGCCGTGCCGCTGCCTACCAAGGTCGAGGCCATCACCGCGTTTCCGCGTCCCCGCTCCATCAAGGTCCTGCAGGAGTTCCTTGGAATGGTGAATTTCTATCACCGCTTCGTGCCCCGCGCTGCTCAGCTCATGCGGCCCCTCTACGAAGCCCTCCGGGGCAAGCCGGCCAAACAAGACGTCGTCTGGTCCGCAGCCATGGACGCGGCATTTACAAGCTCAATGCGGGCCCTCGCCGACGCAACACTGCTCGCTCACCCGGTGCTCAACGCTCCCATCGCCCTCACCACGGATGCCTCCGACTACGCGGTGGGCGCCGTACATGAGCAATGGGTGAACGGGGTTTGGCAGCCACTCGCTTTTTTCAGCCAGCAACTCCGGCCGAACGAGCTCAAATATAGCACGTTTGACCGCGAGCTCCTCGGTCTACACCTGGCCGTTCGCCATTTCCGCCACCTCTTGGAGGGCCGACCCTTCATGGCTTTCGTCGACCACAAGCCGTTGGTTTACGCAATGGCCAAAGTCACGGAGCCGTGGTCGGCCCGCCAGCAGCGCCACCTCTCCACCGTGTCGGAGTTTACCACGGACATCCGGCACGTCGCCGGCAAAGACAACGCCGTGGCCGACTGTCTTTCTCGGGCCAGCGCGAACGCGGTCCACCTCGGCGTGGACTTCGCGCTTATGGCGGCTGACCAGACCACCGACACCACGGTGCAAGCCCTCCGGGCGGCGGACACGGGCCTCCGCCTGGCCGACGTCCCCTTCGCGGACACTGTCCTGCTCTGCGACGTCTCCCAAGGCCAGCCTCGCCCCATCGTGCCCGTTACCCTGCAATGCCGCATCTTCGCCTCCCTCCACAGCCTTTCCCACCCGGGCCGGAAAGCTTCCCAGAAGCTGGTGTCGGCGCGATTCGTCTGGCACGGCCTTCGACGGGATGTCCGCGATTGGACCAGCACCTGCACGGCCTGCCAACAGGCCAAGGTCCACCGACACACCCAGGCCACGCTGGCACCTTTCACCGTGCCCGAACGGCGTTTCAACCACGTCAACGTGGACCTGGTGGGCCCCCTCCCCCCATCACGGGGTTTCACACACCTGCTCACCATGGTCGACAGGACCACCAGGTGGCCGGAGGCCGTTCCCCTCGTCTCCACCACCACCGCCGACGTGGCGCAGGCTTTCATCGCCACCTGGGTCGCCCGTTTCGGCGCACCGGAGGACATCTCTTCGGACCGCGGGCCGCAGTTCACCTCCGAGCTGGGGGGCGCGATCGCCCGCAACCTGGGGGTCAGGCTCCACCGTACCACGGCCTACCACCCCCAAGCCAACGGGTTGTGCGAGCGGTTCCACCGTTCCATGAAGGCCGCGCTCATGGCCGGCCTTAAGGACGGCGGCTGGACCGACTGGCTACCGTGGGTCCTTTTGGGCCTCCGCACGGCCCCCAAGGAGGACCTCCGGGCGTCCACCGCCGGGCTGGCCTACGGCCAGCCGCTACGCATCCCGGGCGAATTCGTACCCGACGCCACCAGTCCCTGGTCCGCAGCTCGCCAGCGCTCGGACTTCCAGGAGACCGCCCGACGGTTTGCCCCCGTGCCAACGTCCCACCACGATGACCCCCAGGCCTACGTCCCCCCAGCGCTTCGCACTTCGCGTCATGACGCACGCCGGGGGCCACTCAGGTTCCTGCGACGGGACGACAAGTCCGTCATCGACGTCGGCGGCAGGTCGGACCGGATTTCGGTGGACCGCCTCAAGCCGGCGCACGTGGACATCGACCAACCACCTCGGCTGGCCCTTCCTCTGCGGCGAGGCCGCCCCCTGTCCACGGTGCCTCCCGCTCGACCACCCACCCCCACACCGGACCCCCCCCCCACGACCCTCCAGGGGTCGCATCGGCCGGGTCATCAGGACCCCCCCTTAAATTTACCCTGCCGGTGCAAGTCGATTCTGGGGGGGCGTGTGTAGCGGTTGCCGCTGAACATACACAATCGCCTTACACCTGCCGAGGACGCAACCACGGAGCGATCGCTGTGCTGGGCTCGCCCAGACCGCCCGGAGACGCTGTCTCGCCTTTCCCGGGCATGCCCAGACTCGCCTTTCCCGGGCTCGCCCGGTCCGTCCGGCGACACCCAGTCTCGCCGTTCCCGGGCATGTCCAGACTCGCCCAGGTCTCCCGGACACGCCCAGTCGCGCCTTTTAAGGGCAAACGCTCCGGCATGAGATATTTGAGTGCTTGTATATAATGCTGCCCGATAAACGGGCTTTTCAGAGTACCCGAGTTGATTTGATGCAATAAAGAAACTCGGACGAATTCCAGCTTTTTGTCGCGTCCATTCTTTCGATTTGAGTTGGAGCACAGCTCCTTCACACCCATAATATAAACCACGGTGCCAATGAAAAAAAATATGGGATAAAAAGTTTCTCCAAACTGTCCCTATTTCTTAATGATTATTTTTTTGTATTAGTGATTGTCCCTATTCACCCGTAAAACGGGGTGAATAGGGACAGCCATAAAAATCCTATTTATTCCTATTTAACCCATATATGGGGTTAATAGGGACTATAAGTTGCTTTTTAAAAAAACAAGAGAACACTTTCAACCCAAATATCAACAAATCAGTATGGTTATCAATTTTCAGCGAAAAAAGTTTCCGAACTTTTTTCAGTTTGTGTTCTATTCACCCCATTTCACGGTACTTGGTGGATCCGGATCTTCACCAAAATTGAATCGATTCTTCCTCATCACACACACACAACCTGTCCAAGTTTCGTCCATATCCATCCATAACTCTTTGAGATATCCCGCTATGTATTGTTTTTGGCTCCATCTCCCAATAGTGAACAATCACTTGAGAAAAATTAAATAATTCTCATATCCGAATCCATATTCAGATCTTCTCCAAAATGAAATCGCATCGTCCTTGTCAGACACCCAACCTGTCCGCCAAATTTGGTCCAAATACGTCCAAAACTTTTTGAGATATCCCGCTATGTATCGTTTTTGGCCCCATCTCCCAATGGTGAAGAATCACTTTAACAATTCTCGTAGCCGAATCCGGATCTTCACCAAAATCGAATCATTTCGTCCTCGTCACATTCGCTACATCTCTGCCAAATTTCATCCGAATCCATTCACAACTTTTTGAGATATCTTGTTCACAAACAGACAGAGGTGAAAACATAACCTCCATCCACATTTGGTGTCGGAGGTAACAAGGAAATTTGACGCAGGAAAAGGACATTCGGCCCATCATGCCTGCGCTACACCAGATTCAATAAATCAATCAAGCTAATAATTTCATTTAATTGGGGGGATTTGGGAGAGGAAGGACTAGGGATGACAGTGTGGCAGGCTCGGGGACATCATCAGGGTGTTAAAAAGCAGAATCCAGGTATAGACTGTCAACCCAGGCCACCTGGTGTGTTTCGCAGGTATGGCAATCATCAGAGTACCGTCCCTCGGATGGACATTACACCGGGCATCTCGTCTGCTCATGCTATCATTGCTTGGTGGACGTTAACGATCTCATGGCCAAGGGTACTCGTTTACTGGCACCCTGGAAATATATATTATATACTAGCAGAAGTACCCGGCATTGCCGGGCGGGGGAAGGGAGGGGGAAGGGGAGGGGAACGGGGGGGAGGGGAGAAGAGGGGGGGGAGGAGAGAAGAGGGGGGAGGGGAGGAGGAGGGTGAGGGGGGAGGAGAGGGGAGGGGGGGTGAGGGAGGAGAGGGGAGGGGGGTGAGAGAGGGGAGGGGGGGGAGGGGAGAGGAAGAGGAGGGGGGGGGGAAGTACCCGGCATTCCGTGTATAAACGGGGGGAGAGGGGGGGAGGGATGGGAGAGGAGAGGGGTGGGAGGGGGATGGGGGGGAGGGGAGGAGAGGGGGGGAGGGATGGGAGAGGCATAGGGGGGGGGGGGAGGGGGGAGGGCGCGTAAATCGTCGAATCGGTGCGCTGCTCTGCCACCGATTCAGATTCCGTGTATAATATTCCTCGCTGAAAAAAAATATGGATCTAAAGATGAAAGAAAGAAAAACCTATGTGGTGTGAATGGCAATGTTCCTCGCTGAAATGTGAAAAACCGCAATCGCGCGGCAAGGAACATCACGTGATCGCTCTGAGCGATCGATTGCAACTCTGCGTTGTGTCGTGGGCGTGGCCAACGTGGCCTCATGCTCCCAGGTGATTGGCTAACTCGAGCTCGAGAGACCATAATGCGCTACGTTATGGCAAAAAATATGGATCTAAAGATGAAAGAAAAAAAAACCTATGTGGTGTGAATGACAATGTTCCTCGCTGAAATGTGAAAAAACGCAATCGCTTTTCGCTCTGAAATACGTGCGAACGCGTAACTGAGTTAATGGCGGCAAGGAACATCACGTGATCGCTCTGAGCGAATCAGCACGCTGCTCTGCCATTCCGGTCATAATATTCCGCACTGAAATGCGCTGAGGTAAAAATATGGTAAAAAAATATGAAATAAATTTTTAGGTCGGCCATGTTCTTCCCAGGCTCAATGGCCATGTCTGTGCCAAATATCAAGTACGTGAGCCTCTCCGTTTAGGAGACTATCGGTAACATTACACACACACACACACACACACACACACACACACACACACACACACACACACACACAAACTGTGTTTTATATATATATATAGATATACGAGCTATATGAGGGCTGTCCACTTGCCCGTTCCGTTACGCTGATTGGCTGTGTGTGAGGCGAGGTGCAATATGATTGGCTGCTGGCAAGATTGAATGATGTATCATATCGGCTTATTAAAAGCTTATATTCGAAATCTGATTCCATATTTCACGATCGGAACTCATGGCCTAAATAATTATGTCGAAATCTTGAGTGAAATTGGAAATTAATTAGGAAAAAGCGATTTTTAAAATTAAATAATAGGCTCTGCGAGACGTGAGGTAAATTGGCTCCAAAATTCTTTTTTTTTCACTCTTTAAAGGTAATTATTGTACGTCTGATTTTATTTTACACCGTTCAGGGACATTGGTCACGATCTTTTTGGATTTGGATTCTACTTTAATTATAGATTTTTAACGTATAATACATACTACATGGAGTCACAGTTTGCTGATTAACAGTGCATTAAGGTACGACCTCAGCAGACAGGATGACCTCAAGGTACCCACACTCTCCTCTCGGCTGTCTGGCCTGGGTTCTGGGTATGAATGCCGAGCTAGCTATAAACTATCATCCGATGGACGTTAACCTGGCGTCCCGTCTTCCGACGTTCGTTGGTGGACGTTAAGGATCCCCACGGTGTCCTTCACGAAGAGTAGGTGAGCTATCGCCGGCACCCTGAACAAATTCCTGCCTAAACTACGGTACTGCTGGGATGGCAGTGGCAAACCACCCAGTATAACCCTTGCTCAGGAAGCTGCTTTAGTGTCACGGACGCTCTGTAATGAGTCTATGGTACATCAGATATCAAATATATGTTACAACTGCAAAAGAAAGCGAAAAAAACTGAAAAGGAAATTAAAGCCGTTTATAAATGATAAAGCACGGACATGTAGAGAGGGCATTGGTTGAGGGGTGGGATGTGAGGGGAAGGAGAGGGGAGTGGGGGAGGGAACAGGGTGTGAGGGGAGGTAGTGGGGGAGACAGGGAAGTGGGGAGAGTGGGAGTGACAGAGGAGTGGTGGAGAGGGGATTGGGGGAGATACAGGCAAATGGGGAGGGAGAGAGAGTGGGGGAGACAGGGGAGCAGTGGAGACAGGGGAGCAGTGGAGAGAAGAGATTGGTGGAGAGAGAGAGGGTGTGGAAAGGACCGGGCATGTGAGGGGCTGGGGAGGGGAGGGTAGGAGAGATGGGGAGGTGGCGAAGGAAGGAGAGAGGGGGAAGGGGGAGAATGGGAGGGAGAGAGAGAGAGAGCAGGGGGATGCTTTAGCGAGATTTTTCCGTCCCTTTTCTTTCCCGTACTCTTCCTAGTACAGTCACATGAAAAAGTAAATACACCCCATGTAAAGTTTTGACTTTTTCAACATATTTCAACATACAGCTATTTGATCTTCATTTCAACAATATTGATAGATAAAGGTGATATAATATAACAAATATCATGAAACATTTACATTTTGTAGCCCATTGTATAATTTAAATAAACAGAAATGCAAATTTCACGTGTGGAAAAAGTAAGTACACCCCATGAAATGTTTTTTTAATCTTTTTAACATATGTGGACATATCAATATTTGATCTTCATTTAAACAGTATCTACAGATAAAGGTGACCTAATTGAACAAAAAACAATGAAAAGTTGACTTTGCAATAATTTATTCAACAAAAAATTAACAGAGATACCATTTCCTTCTGTGGAAAAAGTAAGTACACCCTTGGCTCTAGCAGGTGGTATTGCCCCCTTTGGCAGAAACAACCTCAAGTAGGCGTTTCTTATAACTGTCTACCAGTCTCTGACATCGACTGGGAGAAATTTTTGCCCACTCCTCCATGCAGAATTCTTTCAGCTGTGCGATGTTTGAGGGGTTTCTTGCATGCACAGCTCGTTTCAAATCCCCCCCACAACATCTCGATGGGATTTAGATCCGGACTTTGACTTTGCCATTCCAGAACCCTCCATTTCTTTCTTTTCAGCCATTCCTTGGTGGATTTACTGGTATGTTTAGGGTCATTGTCATGATGCAAGGTCCACCTTCGGTTGAGCTTCAACTTTCTGACAGATGGCCTCACATTATCCTCAAGCACCCTCTGGTACAATGAAGAATTCATAGTGGATTCTATGATGGTGAGCTGCCCAGGCCCTGATGCAGCAAAGCTGCCCCAAACCATAATATTTCCACCACCATGCTTTACAGTTGGTATCAGGTTCTTGTGTTCAAATGCTGTCTTTGGTTTTCGCCAAACATGTCTTCTGGTACTGTGGCCAAATAGCTCTACCTTTGACACATCTGTCCAGAGCACATTGTTCCAGAAGTGCTGGTCTTTGCCGAGGTGTTAATTGACAAACTTTAGTCTTGCCCTGATTTTCTTTCTGGACAGCAAAGGTTTCCTCCTGGCGCACCTCCCATGTAGATCAAATTTGTGCAGCCTCTTTTTAATGGTAGACTCGTGCACTTTGACATCAACAGTGGCCAGAGCTACCTGTAGGTCCCGTGATGACATTCTGTGGTTCTTAGAGACTTCTTTCAGCATCTTGCGGTCTGCTCTCAGGCTGAACTTGCTGGGGCGGCCTGGCCTGAACAGTTGGCAGTTGTTTGGAATCTTCTCCACTTGTAGATGATCTTCCGGACAGTCGAATGATTGATTTGAAATTGTTTGGAGATCTTTTTAAATCCCTTCCCAGACTCGTAGGCATCTATAACCTTCTTTCTGAAGGCCTCGGAGAGCTCTTTTGATCTCGGCATGGTGACGCCGCACACTTCAACAACAAAGAGCAAACCAAACTAAAGGTCTGAGGTTTAAATGAGACGGATTCCTCCAAGATCCTCTCTAACGATGTTCTAATCATTTGCACCTGAGCTGGTGCACCTGATTCTAATTTTAGGTATTTGAAGTAGTGATAAATGTAGGGGTGTACTTAGTTTTTCCACATGCAAAATTTGCATTTATGTTTATTTAAATTAAACAATGGACTACAAAATGTAAATGTTTCATGATATTTGTTATATTATATCACCTTTGTCTATCAATATTGTTGAAATGAAGATCAAATAGCTGTATGTTGAAATATGTTGAAAAAGTCAAAACTTTGCATGGGGTGTGCTTACTTTTTCACGTGACTGTACATGCCCATATTTCTAAAATGGACATACATGCCCATATTTCCACGGGGATTACTGTTACCACTGCAAAAATGAACATGTTTCCAATCTTGTACTCTGGACACCTAAACATGCAAGGCCAAAGTGGGGTAGACCAGCTCTCAACGACATAAATATGTTCAAGATGGACCAGCTCTCAACTACATAAATATGTTCAAGATGGACCAGCTCTCAACTACATAAATATGTTCAAGATGGACCAGCTCTCAACTACATAAATATGTTCAAGATGGATACAGGCCTGGAGAGGAACTGCACACAGCAATGCTTGACAAAGAAGACCGGAAGCTGAGGACCAATGTCATCTGAGAGCCGACTTAAGAAGAAGAATGTACAGTATATATGACGACAGCTTTTCTCTTTAAGTACTGGTCCCTTTCCTCTTTCACTCTTCAGTCCCTCCAGCTCACACGTGATGTTTCAGGAACCTCGATCCCGGTTAATCTTCCCAAATTTTCCAGGTAATCACCAAATCCAGGATTTCCAAACAACTTTTTTCTCATGTTTCTGGAACCTCCATCCACTGCTATATCTTCATGTCGTGTGTTATATATTCTGTGATAAGTGTTATAGCTTCATGTCGTGATACAGACTGGCATATATGAACAACAGGTTTGTATCCATGCCAAATATGATTTGGACATCCCAACCGCCATATTTCTCGCCAAATTAGTGTTTGTGTAATGAATTTGATGGAAAAGTGAAGAAAACGGTTTATTGTTGTCGGAGTGTTTTTGTCACTTGGAGTAAGCAGGTTGTGGACGATTTGCCCATGAATGCAGATCCAAATGCCAACTGCGATGCTCCAGATGTCTGTACCGCCGTATGCTACAAATCCCGAGTCTGGTGAGTGAGCATTAGATCTCATGGGTGCACGCACAAACGCACACACATCTGGTGAGCAATCCATACCTGTTTCATTCCAGACGGATCAAAATCTTCATGATGGGAGGCGTTAAGTTGGGGATCTAGTAAAGATTGGGTCATAACGACCTGTGGGCAAAGATGGTCTGGTTACACAGTGCATTCAGAAAGTATTCAGACCCCTTCACTTTTTTTCACATTTTGTTATGTTGCAGCCTTAGGCTGAAATCGTTTAAATTCATTTTTCCCTCATCAATCTACACTCAAAACCCCATAATGACAAAGAGAAAACAGGGTTTTAGAAAGTTTTGCAAATTTATTAAAAAGAAAAAACTGAAATATCACATTGACATAAGTATTCAGACCCTTTGCTATGACACTTGAAATTTAGCTCAGGTGCCTCCCATTTCTCTTGATCATCTTTGAGATGTTTCTACACCTTGATTAGAGTCCACCTGTGGTAAATTCAATTGATTGGACATTATTTGGAAAGGCACACACCTGTCTATATAAGGTCTCACAGCTGACAATGCATATCAGAGCAAAAACCAAGCCATGAGGTCGAAGAAACTGCCTGCAGAGCTCAGAGACAGGATTGTGTCGAGGCACAGATCTGGGGAAGCCGACAAGAAAATTTCTGCTGCATTGAAGGTTCCCAAGAGCACAGTGGCCTCCATAATTCTTAAATGGAAGAAGTTTGGAACAACCAGGACTCTTCCTAGAGCTGGCCGCTCGGCCAAACTGAGCAATCGGGGGAGAAGGGCCTTGGTAAGAGAGGTGACCAAGAACCCGATGGTCACTCTGGCTGAGCTCCAGAGAACCTGTGTGGAGATGGGAGAAACTTCCAGAAGGACAACCATCACTGCAACACTCCACTGGTCTGGGCTTTATGGCAGAGTGGCCAGACGGAAGCCAAACAGTTCAATCTTGGTTTCATCAGACCACAGAATCTTGTTTCTCACAGTCTGAGAGTACTTTAGGTGCTTTTTTGCAAACTCTAAGCGGGCTTTCATGCGTCTTTCACTGAGGAGAGGCTTCCGTCTGGTCTCTTTGTCATTACGGGTTATTGAGTGTAGGTTGATGAGGGAAAAAATGAATTAAAACGATTTCAGCATAAGGCTGCAACATAACAAAATGTGAAAAAAGTGAAGGGGTCTGAATACTTTCTGAATGCACTGTATGTACTGGTAAAGGCCATGGTGCTTGAGGTCTTCTCAATCCTCGTTTGCGCCATGTCCTCGCGCCAGTCTGACGGGGCCACCCACAGCCTCAAAGGAGGCTCTAAATGCTTCCCAATCCCAGCAGTAATGGCTGTGCTATTAAAGCGGCGTTCCCACCGAGCCTACACTGGTTTTGAAAGCGATTTGGCAAATGCAGGAAATTGCATTGGCTCCTCGCATGCTCACAGATCCTCCATTGCACATTGCCTGCTCCATATCTTTGGATTACATGATCACACACATCCATTACCGATTTATCTCCATACAAAGTAACTCTCACAGAATAACATATTTGTATTAACCAGTAACACCCCACATGTTTTTCTCTCATTGGAAAGCAGCTGAGAACGCAGGAGGCTTGTTGTTTGAAGGAAAGCCCATGGCATTCTGGGTAAGGTACCTGAACTCCTTTCATGCTTCTTTAAGCTTCTGTAGCAGCGGAAGTGATGTTACCGATGGGTATCTTCTACGGTAATCAAAGCCATAAAGTGGTATATAGAGGTGGGATTCATGCTATATACTGTGCTGATGAACTCCTGGGGGTCGCAAGTAGTTGCCCCCAATTGCAGCACTTCGATACCCATTTCTGCTGTCTTTTCATCTTGAGAAATTACCCATAGGAAAGGGGTCGCTTTTAGCTGTTACACCACCAGCGTGTTGGAATTGCTGTTAATTATAGAGCTGTTTGACAACTTGCCAGGCTTTTTATCACTGCTCTTCGTGCAGGGAGCGCCGTTTGGGAAAAACTGCCATCAGCGATTAAAAAAAGGCTCTTTTTGAGTAAGACAAGGAGATGTTGCACTTATTCAAACCTCCATTGATGGTGGAGTAATCGCTTGGGAAACTGATGTGACCTGGAATTTGAAGGCGTGTTGCTGCCGTTCATCTCCATGACAGGGTGTACGTGATGCTCCTCGAGGTTGGTGGATCGAGGAGGTGGGAAGAGGAGCGTGGGGGTGCTGGCCGGCGACATCTTCTCGACGCGATGGAGATGCCGGAATGAATCGGCAGAAGAGAACGTGGCTCATACCCCCAGTTAAAGTGGTGGAGAGGGACGTGGGGCCCTTTCCAAAAACGATAATGGTGGTGAGATGCATTTGCCTGCTGTTCTCAGTAAACGTTACAATATAATTGCTTGATTAATCTATTAACTTACATGTCAGAGTAAAAGGACCTCAGGGCAGTCCTTATGGATGCCTGTCTTATCCCAGTTTATATATTCACAAAACCTTGATCATTGGATATTTCTCTTGTAATATGTGGGTCCGAAAGGATTGAGTGTCACAGTTGAGTTTAATTATCCTTTTCCATTCTTGCATAAGCACTCAGATTCTGGAATGTTCTAAATCAGATGGCTAACCGTTTTATCCTCATAGATCAAGTCTGATCATGAAAGGAATCAGCAGGTGAGGTACAGCCTGACAGGGAAAGGTGTGGATGTGGAACCGCTCTCCGTATTCGTCATCGAACCTTCAACAGGACGCATCAACGTGACACTCAGCCTGGACCGGGAGGAGGTGTCCGAGTACCAGGTGTGTCCAAGCTGGGATTTTTTTTTTTTTTTTGTATACAAGATCGAGGCTCGTGAAAGAGCGAACATTAATCACACAGAAAGACAAACCGACACATAAAACAAATAACATCGGGAGCGGTAGACAAGATGGGGAGAGAGGGGGAAGGACACAAACAACATTTGAGAGCAGGGACCGAGAGACATGGAGACATCGAGAGATCTGTGGGAGGGAGAGGGCTTTGGGGGAGGAGGCATTGGAAGGGGGGGGGGGGGGGGTGGGAGAGGTATAAAACATATGGACACTGCCAGGACTTCCAGGAAAGAAGTTGGAATTTCAAACAAGGTGGATCTGGGGTGAATTAGTGGGGGTAGAAAAGATCAAGGTTTTGGATGGGGGAAGATAAGAGATGGTGGTGAACAGCTGTTTTAAAGACCTGGAGGGAGGAGTGGGATTGAAGGGAGTGTGGGAGTTTGTTCCAGAGGCGGGACAAAAAAGGAATGAAAGAGTGAAGGTGAGCAGAGAGCCGAGATTTCGGCAGTTTAACCATCAGAGGGTTGCTGGCAGATCTTGTGCGACCTGTCGGAATATTTGGGGGACAGAGCACAGAGAGAGCTGGGGGAGCAAGGCCGGAGAGGAGTCGGTAGAAGACAGAAAGACCACCTACCTGCCTGTGGTGAGTGAGTGAAAGGCCCTCAGAGATAGCTTCATCGTGGGAGATTCCAATGATTCTGAAAGCTTTGGTTTCAACAGCGTGAAGCCGAGCTAGGTGTGAGGCAGGAGCACCAGCCCATAGGGGAGAACAGTATTCCATTGAGCTGCGGATGAAAGCCTTTTATGTGGTGAGGAGCTCAGGTGTGCCTAGGAAGGACTTTGCACGACGGAGGATGCCCAGTCGGCGACTGGCTTTGGAGGCCAGCTTGAAAATGTGGTTTTCCCAAGAAAGATCATGGCAGATAGTGAGACCCAAAAGCTTGAGCGACATAACTTCTTGGAGAGGATTTTTGAGAAAGTAGATGGGAGGGTTGTCTAGTCGATCTTTTCGGAGAGACATAGTAAGAGTGTGAGATTTGTCAGGATTGAAAGACATGTTCCACTTGTTTGACCAGTCTGTGATTTTGTCCAGGTCTTCAGAGAGTGAGGAGGCTGCAGACTGCCGATCTGAGGGAAGAGGCATGGAGCGGCAGAGAGTGGAGTCATCAGCAAAGAGATAGAGAGGATTTTCCAGAGTCGGAGAGATCATTGATAAAGACCAGAAAAAGCACAGGGCCCAGCACACTGCCTTGGGGAACTCCAGCCTGAACAGGAAGGGGAGATGAGAGAAATCCATTGAGGGCCACACGTTGACTACGACCAGAGAGGAAGTCCGCAAGCCATGTGTTACGGATCTATGTGGATTTATGTGAATTACTATTCAGGTCTTTGCTTATCAATGTGTAGTCGAGTAACGGTTGTTGTAATTGAAGGGTCAGGAGCCCTTCTGGGAAAAAGGAGACCGGAAACGGAAGAAGAAAAGACACGAGGTCCGGGAGAAGCGGCGATCTTCCTCTTCCTCGCCGAGCTCCGAGGCGAGGGTATCGATATTGAGCAGCGTCTGACGCTGCGTTGGAAAACCCGTCTGGCGAAAGGAATTACCCCTTGACACATCAAGTTGCCGTGGGTTCGTGCATGGAACCAAGCGTCCTACACAGTTCGCCTCACCGTCTACAAGGACGCGTACGGGTCGCACCTTGGGCCTCGCGCGCTGGACAAGCCGCGCGTTGCTTTGCCCGCTTTGCTTGGCAAGGAGGTGTGCGCTGCAACCGTTGTTCCCGGTACGTGACGTGCACGTTTGGGAGCACGTCAGCCAGGGGTTCGTTCAACCGCCCGTGTGCGGAGAAGCCGACCTTCATCTTGGTCAGGAGGGGCCCAGATACATTGTGAGGGACAGAGACCAAAGGGGTCGTGAGTACCCAAGGGGTCGGGAGTGGGGAAAGGGGACACCCATATATAAGATGGCCATCTTAATAATATTGGAGATTGATTGATGGTTGTTGATGGTTGTTGATGGTTGTTGATGGTTGATTGCTCGGGGAAAATATTATTGGTTATTCCGGATCCTTGGTGTGGGGTTTCTTATTGACTGGAATTCATGTTGATTGCGTTACGAAAACGTATAAATCATTGATCTTTCTGGCGGAGTTCCTCTCACGGTCCGGGGGTCACCGAGACCAGGTAGTTACCGGGAGGACCACGTGACACATGCATGGAGATTTCCATGGATACCATAGGAGGAGAGTTTGGTGAGCAGAGCTGGGTGCCAGACCGTATCGAAGGCACGTGATATGTCAAGGGAGATAGCTCTGATTTCCTGTTTGGCATTGAGGACCTCCATCCATTGTTGAGACAGCAGAAGCAGCATGTCCAGAGTAGAGTGACCTGGTCTGAAACCAAATTGATGATCAGAGATCAAGCCATTGGAGAAGAGGAAAGATTTCATATCCGAAGCAATGATGGATTCCATGACTTTGCTGATAATTGGGAGCAGGCTGATTGGTCTGTAGTTGCAAGGATCTGTTTTTGCACCTTTTTTGTGTAAAGAGGTAATGTTTGCTGATTTCCAGGATGCTGGCAGATGACCTTGAGCAAAAGAGAGGGTGAAAAGAACAGAGAGAGGGTGAGATAGAGCGGCAGAGCAGGATTTTAGGACCCGTGGGCTGATGCCGTCTGGTCCAGTTGCAGAATCAGAGTCGAGGTTAGAAAAAAAACTCCTCCACCTTGTCAGGAGAGAAGGACACAGAGTCCAGGAGCAGTTGGGTTCGACTGGGAAAGGTGGGAACAGAGAGAGATGGGTTTGGGACACGAGATTTTAAGGCAAACACAGAGTTGAGGCATTCGGCTTTGTCACCTGCGATGTCAACTGTGTGGCCATTTGAGGTAAGGGAGGGGATGGAGGGGGAACAAACACCAGAAACGGATTTGACCAGATGCCACCAGGATTTGGAGGAAGGAGACAGGTTTGAGAGTTCATTCTTGAGTGAGGAGAGATAGTGCTTCCTGGCACTCCTGAGGGTAGACACACACTTGTTCCGAGCTTGGTGGAAGGAACTGAGATTGCCTTCAGTTGGATTTGCCTTCCAAGAGGCAAAGGCAAGTTGTTTCAGGGCAACTGCCTCACCACAAGATTCAGTGTACCATGGGATGGCGAGGAGTATATCGATTTGAGGGTTCGGTTTCTATCCGTTGGTATAAATGTATACAGTATGTACTGTATGTACAATTGTACATATACACTCTCTGCCATAAAAACCGAGCATGTGATTGTTACCTGCGCCATTGAAGGTGGATGGAGGTTACGTTTTCACCCCTGTCTTTGTCTGTCTGTTTGTTACTTGCAAAAAAAACCAAAAACATTTTTTTTGCAAGTATGTTGATCACTCCGGTTTGTGTGTGTGTGTGTGTGTGTGTGTGTGTGTGTGTGTGTGTGTGTGTGTGTGTGTGTGTGTGTGTGTGTGTGTGTGTGTGTGTGTGTGTGTGTGTGTGTGTGTGTGTGTGTGTGTTTCGGTCCGCTCACTTATACTTGCCTACAGGTCACAATTTTAAACCGATCTTCACGAAACTTCACCAAATGGTGGAGTTCGTGGTCCGACAAAATTATATATATTTTTGGGGTCAAAAGGGCAAAAGGTCAACATAGGCCAAAGGTCAACCACTTTTTTCAAATTCCTAAAATCCTCAATTTTCATCCGATTGACTTGAAATTTGAATAGGATATACATATTGGCAAACTGAATTCAACCACCAACTATTTTTGAGATCGGCATAGGCCAAAAGGTCAACATAGGCCAAAGGTCAACAACAATTTGAAATTTCTAAAATCCTCAATTTTCATACGATTGACTTGAAATTTGAATGGGATTTACATATCAGCAAATTGAATTCAACCACCTACTATTTTTGAGATCAGCATAGGCCAAAAGGTCAACATTGGCCAAAGGTCAACAACAATTTCAAATTTCTAAAATCCTCAATTTTCATCCAATTCACTTGAAATGTGAATGGGATTTACATATCAGCAAACTGAATTCAACCACCTACTATTTTTAAGATCACCATAGGCCAGTGTGTACCCATAGGCCAGTGTTATCCCGGTGTGTACCCTCCCGGTGTGTACCCCGGCTTAGAATAGGTACACCGTATCCCTGCGCATCGTAAGAGGCGACTAAGGGTTGGCGTCAGGAAGGGCATCCGGCCATAAAAACATTGCCTCAAAGAGGGAACCATGATTGTCATGGGGCCCGCAAGGCTAACCCTCGCTGTAGCGGGGAAAATGGCCTTTAAAACGATCATTCATTCATAGGCCAAAAGTCAACGACAAATTTTGAAATTTCTAAAATCCTCAATTTTCATCCGATTCACTTGAAATTTGAATGGGATTTACATATCAGTTAACTGAATTCAACCAACAACTATTTTTGAGATCAGCATAGCCCAAAAGGTCAAAATAGGCCAAAGGTCAACCACTTTTTTCAAATTTCTAAAAGCCTCAATTTTCATCTGATTGACTTGAAATTTGAATCGGATTTTCATGTCATCTAACTGAATTCAACTACCAATAATTATTCAAGAGGTCAAAAGGATGCTCTGCTGAGTGCTATTCTGCTTTGTTCTCTTTTGCCAAGTGTCGCTCTATGAGCGATTTTTCATTTCTGTCCGCTCACTTATACTTGCCTACAGGTCACAATTTTAAACCGATCTTCACGAAACTTTACCAAATGGTAGAGTTCGTGGTCCGACAAAATCCGATATATTTTTGGGGTCAAAAGGTCAACATAGGCCAAAGGTCAACCACGTTTTTCAAATTTCTAAAATCTTAATTTTTCTTCCGATTGACTTGAAATTTGAAATGGATATACATATCGGCAAACTGAATTCAACCACCAACTATTTTTGAGATGGGCATAGGCCAAAAGGTCAACATAGGCCAAAGGTCAACAACAATTTCAAATTTCTAAAATCCTCAATTTTCATCCGATTGACTTGAAATTTGAATAGGATTTACATATCGGCTTACTGAATTCAACCACCAACTATTTTTGAGATCAGCATGGGCCAAAAGGTCAACGTAGGCCAAAGGTCAACCACGTTTTTAAAAATTCCTAAAATCCTCTTTTCATCCAATTGACTTGAAATTTGAAGAGGATTTACATATCGGCTAACTGAATTCAACCACCAACTATTTTTGAGATCACCGTAGGCCAAAAGAGCAACATAGGCCAAAAGAGCAACATAGGCCAAAAGTCAACAACAATTTCAAATTTCTAAAATCCTCAATTTTCATACGATTCACTTGAAATTTGAATGGGATATACACATCAGTCAACTGAATTCAACCAACAACTATTTTTGAGATCAGCATAGGCCAAAAGGTCAACATAGGCCCAAGGTCAACCGCTTTTTTCAAATTTCTAAACGCGTCAATTTTCATCCGATTGCCTTGAAATTTGAATCGGATTTTTATATCAGCCAACTGAATTCAACCAACAACTATTTTTGAGGTTAAAAGGATGCTCTACTGAGTGCCATTCCACTATGTTCTGTTTTGCCAAGTGTTGCTCTATGAGTGATTTTTCATTTGTTTGTTTGTCTGTCTGTGAACAAGATATCTCAAAAAAGTTGTGGACGGATTCAGACGAAATTTGGCGGAGATGTAGTGTATGTGACACCGACGAAATGATTAGATTTTGGTGAAGATCCGGATTCGGATCCGGCTTCTAGAATTTTTAAGTGATTCTTCATCATTGGGAGATCGGGACAAAAACCTATACATAGCAGGATATTTCAAAACGCTGTGGACGGATTTGGACGAAACTTGGTGGGCAGGTTGTGTGTGTAACAAGGAAGAATCGATTCAATTTTGGTGAAGATCTGAATATGGATTCGGATACGATATTTATTTAATTTTTAAGTGAATCTTCACCATTGAGAGATCGGGCGAAAAGCGATAAATAACTTGATATTTGAAAAAGTTGTGGACGAGTTATGACTAAACTTGGGTGATGAGCTGGTTAGGTGACGAGAACAAGCCGATTCGATTTTGGTTCAGGTCCGAATCCAGATCCGGTCTATCAGTGGGATACAAAGCGTAAACTGTTCAGCCCGGTGGAGGTATGCGCTCTACTGAGTGCCGTTCTCGTTGTTGATGCGATTTAAAAAAATAACCTTTGCATATAGTTATGACTCATGGAAGAGTGAGAAGTTTACACTGAACAGAATTTGCACTTAACGGATCCGGATGCAACAGAAAAGAGGGGGGGGGGGGGGGGGGGACACCAACAACATAGTTGTTTGTAGGATATAATAGAGGGAGACCTAGGCAAACAATGGGTGTGGGAAGGGATGATGGGAAGAGGAGGATGCATGGGGTGGACAAGGTGGATACAGAAGCAAACTCTCAGGAAGGAAAAACTTGAAGTTTGGAAGGAAATGAACTTGGGGGTTTTGGAGAGGTTAACGGGGGTAGAAAAGGTTCACCAGTTTCATTGGTCTAATGGTTATGGCGTCCGCTCTGAATCTGGGAGATTGGTGTTCTGAAGTCCGACCGAATCCTACTAAAGATTTTATTTAAAAAAAATGGTACTTCATGCTTCCTTGTTTGAAGCTCAGCATTTAAAATGATAGGGCATGGACAGACAACCTTAGGTTGGTAATAATAGATCAGGCTTTGATGGGCCGATTGGCCACCTTCTGCGTCAAAAGTTCCTTGTAAGGGAACATATTATTGTTATGGTTTTGGATTGGGATTGATCTATGATGGTGGTGAATAGCTGTCTTAAAGACCTGAAGGGAAGAATGATTGAAGAGAATGTGGAAGTTGCTTTCATAGGTTGGAAAAGAGGGGAATGGATAAGTGGAGGTGTGCAGTATTCCTGGGTTTTCGGAGTTTCACCACAATGAGGTTGATGGCGGAGCATGTGCACCCTGCAGAGACCTGGGAAAGGGGGGAGAAGGGGGAGCATGGAAGGAGCGGAGTGTGCAAGACCAGAAAGGAGGCGGAAGAAGACAGAGAGACCACCGACCTGTCTGCGATGTGACCGTAGACTTGGCTTCATGGTGGGAGTTCCAATTACCTTGAAGGCCTTGGTTTCCAAGGTGCCAGTCAAGATGGTCAAGGTGTTAGACAAGAGTGATAGACAGAGAGATAAAGAGGGCGGGCCTCATTGGCGACCCATCACTCACCAAACATAAGCCTACGGAAGTCTGCAGGCTTACGTTGGTACCCACGTGAAATGGGGATGTGGGGGAAATGGGGAATAAGAGAGGGTGATGACAGGCCGTGTGGGGGAAGATGCGGGTGCATGCTTCATAATGCGATCGAGGAAATCGTGAACGTGAGTCAGTAACACAGCTCTGAACGAGTCGAGAGTGCTACTGTTTATCGCTCTCGTGTGTTCCAAGTGAACAATTAGAAATAGGAAAAGAAAGAGAAAGATGGCGTCAGTCAATGTGTGTTTGCTGGTAACTCCAGGGAAAGAGCTCCGCCATTTGTCAGCACTTGCTCTGCGGCTGGCTCAATCCTGCCCATCAGAGTTGTTAGGGTTAGGGTTTGGCTCTCGTTGTTCCCTGGACGCACACGACAGAGTTCTGGGATTCCCAGACTTATAAAGTCCTTGGCCGAGGCATGGCATAAGAGCTGACTAGCGTCCCGGCACAGCTTGTTGTTCATGGGTGCTGCCTTCTCATTGGAGCACTGCTGTTGGCAGGCTACGTTCATTGGTCGAGCTCTCGGCTAGGCGACTCAATCCATTGGCAACCCCGCTCATATGGGGTCCTTGGTTTGGGGGCTTCGTCAGGAGCTGGATGTTACCCAGCGCTACCTGGTGATGTTCCTTTCGTTTTTGATTTGTACTGTGGTTTTGTAATGAAATGCGGGTTTTGTAAAGTGATGGTGTGTGTTGAAAAGTGTGGATGGAGGACCCAGAGAACCCAAAAAGACGCAAAAGGCCCAAAAGATTTTAATTTTAATGGGTTATGATGGGTTCTAAAGGGTTCTAAAGGGTCATTCTAACGGGTAATTCTAAAGGATAATTCTAAAGGATTCCAAAGGGTAATTCAAAGGGTTCTAAAGGGTAATTCTACAGGGTTCTAAAGGGTAACTCTAAAGTGTTCCAAAGGGTAATTCTACAGGGCTCTAAAGGGTAACTCTAAAGTGTTCCAAAGGGTAATTCTACAGGGTTCTAAAGGGTAATTCTAAAGGGTTCTAAAGGGTAATTCTGAAGTTACGAATGGTAATTCTAAAGGGTTCTAAAGGGTAATTCTACGGGCTTCCAAAGGGTAATTCTGAAGGGTTACGAATGGTAATTCTAAAGGGTAATTCGAAAGAGTTTTAAAGGGTTGTAAAGGGTAATTCTGAAGGGGTATAAAGGGTAATTTTAAAGAGTTCGAAAGGGTAATTCTGGAGGGTTCTAAAGGGTAATTTTAAAGGGTTCTAAAGGGTCATTGTAAAGGATTCTAAAGGGTAATTCTCAGGGTTCTAAATAGTAATTCTAAAGTGTTCTAATGTGTTCTAATGGGTAATTCTAGAGGATTCTAAAGGGTAATTCTAAGGGGTTCTAAAGGGTAATTCTAAAGGGTTATGAATGGTAATTCTAAAGGGGTATAAAAGGGTAATTGTAAAGGGTTCTAAAGGGTAATTTTAAAGGGTTCTAAAGGGTAATTCCACAGGGTTCTAAAGGGTAATTCTAAAGTGTTCTAAAGCGTAATTTTAAAGGGTTCTAAAGGGTAATTCTAATGGGGTTTGTTTGTTTCTAGGCTTTGCCTATTTCATATAAAAAATGCCAAGCTGAACCGCTTCCTTCGGACACGGGTGCAATTTTTAAAGTAACAATAAATACAAGGTGCAGGTAGGTGAAATTTGCTGCATGTGATGAGCAATGCACGCAGAATAAAATGAGTGTTCATTTACGTCTGTAGGATGTCCAATAAATAAAGAAGATACAAGCACACCTGACGCTAGGCCGAGGCTTCAGACTTTGGCATGCTCACAAGGCTGTACCGTCAAAATGAAACCTCCCAGACGTTAAAGAAAATGGGGCCAACTCCTCACATTGTACATGTGTTTTAAAATAATGCTTTTTCTTGCTACGAAACATCAGATCTTCCAGTATCCTTGAATATCTCGAATATTGAATATCTTGAATATCTCGAATAATCCAACCTGTCATTTTTGATAGGCTTTTATCTAATATATATATATATATATATAAAGTTATTTCCAACCACTGACTGACTGACTCACTCACTGACTGATATTAATGTTTGGTACCTTTCAGGTGATGTAGAAAGCGGAAATTTGGCGTGCCGATGGATATCGAAGGCGATGAACCGGGAGAAATCACAGAACAGTCGGAAAGCATCCGTTAAAAACAAAAAACAAGAAAGAGCAATCAGAGATTGCAAACCCTCTCTGGGATGTATTTTTAGTGTTTTATTTTAAGGATTTTGTGTTAAAACAAATATGGCGACCGAACCCCGTGACCGATGACATCATCATTATTTTTTTTTCTAAACTCATTTATTCCGAGATTATGCTCAAGAAATTTCATCTTGATCGGATGTAGTTTTGTACGTGTCGAATTATGACGTCATAATGGAGGCACCTATGACATCATCATTAACATATTTCATTCCCCATGGAGAGTTCTTTACAATGAGCCATGTCTCAATTTTTTCTGTTCAGCGCTTTCGGAGATATAGAGGCGCAAATTTTTCGGTTTTTCCAAGATGGCGGCCGAACCACGTGACCGATGACGTCGTCATTATTTTTTTGCTCCACCAGTTTATGCAAACATGTCGCTCAAGAAATTTCATCTTGATTGGATGAAGTTTTGTACTAGTCGAATTATGACGTCATAATGGAGGTACCTATGATATCATCATTAACATATTTTATTCCCCATGGAGAGTTCTTTACAATGAGCCATGTCTCAATTTTTTCTATTCAGCACTTTCGGAGATATAGAGGTGCAATGTTTTTGGATTTGTCCAAGATGGTGGCTGAACCACGTGACCTATGACGTCATAATTATCATTAAAAATTATACAGGTGGAGTTGCACATATGGTGAAAATTTCCTGTCAATCGGACCAACGGTTGCAGGGAAAATCATATTTATTCTGTGCAGGCAAACAAACAGACAGACAGACTAACAAACGGACTCAAATACAATACCCGCTCCTCTGGCGAGGGTAAAAACATAATTTGCTATCTAGCAGCAGGTGGGTGATGCTTGCCTATAATCATAAAGCTTCTATTTATGATGTACTTACGTACGAAGCACGGTCTGTTATTGCTTACAATGTGTAAGCATACCCCACCTGTACTAGTATACTGTATATGTATAATAATCCGTTGATGGATACTATACTCTGAATGGTGAGTTGACGTAACTCGTATTTTGTTAACTTCGATATGGATTTAAACCCACAGGTGTTTGGAAGGGCATTCTCTGTGTTTGGGACGGAACTCGAGCAACCTTTGGAGTTCACCATCTCCGTCCAGGATGTGAATGACAATCCACCCGAATTTGCGGAACTTCATTTCCAGGGCAACCTCACTGAGGGTTCACCCACAGGTCCTCAATCCCAACTGAATTGTTCATCATTGTTGGCCAATAAACACCAGATACAAAGGAAAAAAAACATTAATGATGTTGCTGGGTTTTTTTTATTATGAAGTGAAGGAAAATATGAATTATGACTGCTGATCGAGCGGTGTTTTGTAAAAACCATGATAACATAGTCCTGCTATGAAATTGATTTGAACGATGTTTTGCACGTCCATCGACTCTGCATGTTCTGTTCTATATCAGTCGAAAATCCTTCATGCCTGGACGTTTTGCACCTCCATGATCCTCAAATTTGGATAAAAATAATTATAGCTGAGTTTAGTGATCATAAAAAAATTGATGATCAGTCAATACGTTATTTGATTTGTGCAGTGATGATGACAGATAGGTCTGCTTTTTCCTGGCAGCCACTGCCATTCTGCAGGTGGTGGCGAGCGATAGAGACGACCCCCGGACACAAAACTCACGCCTTGCCTTCACCATCTTGCACCAGGATCCTCCCATGCCGCATGCCACCATGTTTGCCTTGCATCGCACAACTGGATGGCTAACGGCCATCTCCAACGCCTTCGATAGAGAGGTTTGAAAACCCAATTCTTCATGATAAAAATTTGGAAAGTCACTTTATACATCACGAAACCTTGTTTTATTATTAATGCCCCAAAATGAAAAATATATTAATTAGGGTCATGGAGATTGAAGATAAGATGGAGCTGTTTGGCCTTTTCCATAACAATAGGTTCCAGCCTTTGCATATTTGCAGCATTGGAATGGAGAATCTGATGTGGGGTGTGTTGCATTTAGATTCTCATGCATGTGCTATCTGTGAATGTATACAGCTGTAGAGGAACCCAAGTAGGGTTTAAAACAACAAAACGCTTACCTTGTGAAGCTTGTCTTGGTTGCTTTATGCAGCTTTCTTTTCCCAGAGGAGCATAGCGATTAAAAAAACAACAAAATAATATACATTATGATGGCCTGGAGGTGTGCACACTCACCTTTAAGCACAGTTTACCCTGGATTTGAATCCAGACCCAGGTTTAAACTGTAATCCCGGTGTTTCACAGGCAGGGTGATCCATCAATATGTGTGCCGTCTCCTGGATGGACGTTAAACTGGGCATCCCACCTGCCAGAATTAGTTGGTGGACGTTAAAGATCCCACGGTGTCCTTCGCGAAGAATAGGTGAACTATCGCTGGCACCATGAACAAATTACAAATTGCTGCCCTGACTATTGCTGGGAAGACCAAGGCAATCTACGCAGTATAACCCTTGCCAAGAAACCTCTTTGGCAATACTGACGCTCCGTAACATAGGTACATCAGAATTATATATATATATATATATATATATATATACATATATATACATATATATATTGATACGGATCTCGGACATCGGCTCTCCCCTTATCAAAGGGGGGTTAATCCCCTTGTCCTTTTATCTGGCCGACCCGAGTCCTGGAAGTTATACGTTCCTTCCGGTCGGTATTAGGTAGGGTTGTTGGTCGACTTAGTCCTAATACCTAATTACTAACACCGACCGTGAAGCAAGGAAATAACTGCAGCCCGAACCATGGCGTTAGTGGACACGCCGAGCGAAGCGAGCCGCGATTCGGGCCGTTAACAGGGAATAAACCCGATTATGGCGGTTCCGAATCGTGCCACGTTTACCCAATGAGAGAAAAGACGAATGGATCGAATAAGAGGAAACCCAGAAAATAGGAAGAACAAAGATTGGTTTCTTAATTATGTACAAAGAAAGAAGAAGAGGAAACAAAAGAAATGTACAGGATAGGAAGAGGAAGAAGAAGCACACAGGGCAGCCTTAAACAGTCTTATTCTTAATACCCCAGGACAAATGGGCCCGTCTCAGACACTCACACGGGGATTGTAGATGGTTGATGGTCACCAACACGTCCAGGCTCCAGCCCGACTCCAGTCCAGGCTCCGATCCAGGCTCCGGTCCAACGGACAAAATCCGGCAGGCAGCTTCGCATGTAGTGGAACGCGAACGGACAATTATATAACAGGTGTGCTGTGTACGTAATATGCGTACTATTTGCCCCAAACGCCCCCTCTCCAATGTCCTCTTAATCAGCGCGCTTCCTTGCAGTCCTCACAGGCCTCCCTTATGAGCGCTCTCCCAACCAGTTCTCTTGCAATCACGACAGTCCTCTACGCGCAGTCCTGTCACAACCAATCAAGCGCATTAGTCCTCTGGTAAGTTCTTCTCAATGCGCTCTCTCCCTTAAGTCCTCTTTCCAGAGCGCTGCCGTATAAGTCCTGTGAAAGGGCTTTGCGTTCGCGCTTTTATAAGTCAAGCAGCGATCGCTACACGAGCCCAAAAGCCACGCCTATCAGGCGATCTTACTACAGCCCTGGTTGGCTGGTGCTTGCTTACCGGCCACGCCCTGATGGTGAGTTGACGTGGCCACACCTTCTTCCTGGCGCTCCGCCCATTTTTCCGGGCCTCACCTCGTGGCTTATGGCGGCGTTTGGGCGGAAGCCCAGCGAGGTTGCGAGCAGCTAAGGCTGCTGCTGCTGGCCGAGGAGCGTACCAAATTTGGGAGGGCCATGGCACAGACTGGAGGGCGCGCTTAATGGCGTCGCTTGGAGAGGGAGGCTTGCAAAATGAATGGAATGGGCCTACTTCTTATTTGATTGACACAACGCAGATTCAACTATTGGAAACACGGCCTTATCTAAACACATACTAATGAAATAACTGAAGTCCTATGGTGACCTGCGTGTTGCTTGTGGCCTAACTATGGGGTGCAACCTTTAACCCTTTAATGTCATATTTACAAGAGTGTGGGTTCTCAAAACCGCAACAATATATATATATATATTGTTACGGTTGTAGGGGTAGACAATGATTACCTTAGAGCCAGGTAGAGTGAATAGATTAGTGTGCTCCGACTGTCGTGAAGAAGAAGAAACCTCGATGTATCATCAGTAGGAAATTCGTGTAGACCGTATGTCGGGTAAGCATGTATCTTCGTCCACAGAGGGGTGTGGTTTGTAAATTAGCTAGGGATTATGGGTAAATTAATCCCCTGTATGTAATTGCCTCTGTAATCTTTTCCTGTGTTCCTTATGACACCGCACTACGCACCATAGCCAAGCTAAGCAATCGACACCATCATTAATGACACTAATTAAAAACCAACCGGAAACCAGGCATCAAGCACAACCACAAACAACATCGACTTTGTGAGCGCACAGGCGCAGGCAGGACCATGAGCCACGCCCTGAAGAGCAGTGATTGAACCGGGATTTGATTGGCACAAGGACTGGTAAAATGGGACTCGCTGATAGGAGCAGACACGGAGACGTCGTGGGATGACGTCAGAGCCTCAAGTACAAAATAGTTGGAACGGCGGACATTTTTCTCTTCTCGCTTCCTCTCGTTCTGGATCCCATAGCGAACAGTCGCATTTTGTCTTCTCGTTTCTTCTCGTTCTGGATCCCATAGCGAACAGTCGCATTTTGTCTTCTCGTTTCTTCTCATTCTGGATCCCACAGTGAACAGTCGCATTTTGTCTTCTCACTTCTTGTCGTTCTGGATCCCATAGCGAACAGTCGCATTTTGTCTTCTCGCTTCTTCTCTCACTTCTTGTCGTTCTGGATCCCATAGCGAACAGTCGCATTTTGTCTTCTCGCTTCTTCTCGTTCTGGATCCCATAGCGAACAGTCGCATTTTGTCTTCTCGCTTCTTCTCGTTCTGGATCCCATAGCGAACAATCGTATTTTGTCTTCTCGCTTCTACTCGTTCTGGATCCCATAACGAACAGTCGCTATTGCTCTTGCGCAAGGAAGATTCATCGCGAATGGTCATGTTCCGACATCTTGATAGTGATTGTGAGGAGGAGTAACTGCGGTCCAAGAACTGCGGTTTCCCGAGCAGAGACAAGTGGATGGGCGCGGTCTGTTCGCTTTGCCCACGAAGCCAGGAAGTAGCGGAGCGAGTGTCGAGGCCTGATTTCCTGCCCACATGCTGCGTGGCAAAGCTTGCGGTTCCCGCCAAGGCCTCAGACGATATTTGATGATTCCTGACGAGATACACCTGCCGATTTGAGCTCAGTGCCACAAACTACACATATTTATTTTCCAGTTCTTTCATCCCTTGTGTTGTAATCAAGTCTGAATGGGGCGCTCCGATTAGGAATTATAGTTTTATTTGGCCGTGTTTTATTTTGTGATCGGCATCTTCTTTAATAAAGCCGGTAATTTTGTACAGTTTAAATTCCATGTCGTGTGAGTTGATCTATTGCAGGGTCGAGGACGTCGGGTGGACTCGTGCAGGTAAGTGCTTTCCGGCCTCCCTCCCCACACGTATAACGAAGGTCCGCCATTGGATTGAACGCCTTGGAGTGTTAAGCTCGTTTGGTTATCTGGGTCACCCTGCTGTGTTCACCACACAGGGTAGTCACACTACTATATATATTATACAGATATATTATATCTGTATAATATATATAGATATATATTGCTACGGTTTTTAGAACCTTCACTAGTAAATTTTAGTAAATGTATCCCTTATAAATGTCCCCCTGTAGATATCCCCATCAATTGGCTGGTTAAAAATCGCACCCTAGTTAGTCCATGAACAACATGTAGTGAAGCATAGGACCTCTTTGTAGTTATTTCATTATGTGTTTCAGTTAAGGACCTGTTCCCAATAGTTGAATCTGCGTTGCATTAATCAAATAAGAGCAGGCTCAAACTTCCCTTCAAAAGCGGTGCGAGTGGTGTTCTAACTCCCCACCAGCCGCCATTGGCCATGCGGTCGGGCCGAGAAAGAAGGGGGAGGAGCCACCAGAACAAGGTGTGGCAAGTTGGCTCGTCATCGGAGGTGGAGTCAGTAAGCCCTTACCGGCCAACCAGCACCGCGGTGAGCCAACCGGTAGGCATGCCCTCGGAGCCCGCGGCTTGATACGGCCACGAACTATAAAGGCGGGCGCAGGGGACTGCTTAGAGCAGATGAGTGCTCCAGCCGAACCGAGAAGTTGAGAGAGTTGAGTGGAGTTGGGAGTGAGAGGGTTCCGAAGAAGGAGAGAGAAGAAGGTACGAGCTGGGTGAGAAGGTGCAACCTGAATAAGAGAGCCGGTGAGAAGGCATGAGAGACGAGCTGCGCGGAGCTGCTTCAGAAAGCCCCTACCGTGTGAAACCGAATACTTGGAGCTGCATTGGCTGCTCGCTTCCAGCCCGGAGCGTGGACCTGGAGCGGACCTCTTTGCTGTGCCCCCCCCCCCCCCGAACCTTCCAGCCCTGTTGTCCCACCTGGACATTATCCTTCTTCCAGTGATTCCTGCCTGCTATTCCCCTTTCGTGTAAGTCTGTGTTTGTTCTGTCTGGGCGTTGATAATTAAGACTGTTTTAAGGCTTGCCTTGTGTATCTGCTTTTTCCTCCTTGTAAATGCCCTTCTTTCGTTTCCTCTTCTTTGGGTTTTCTGTATATAATTAATAAACCCACTCTTTGTTCTTATTTTCTGGGTTTTCTCTTATTCGATCGTTTGCGTCCTTTCTTTCAATTGAGTACCTGTGGCGCGATTTGGCCGACCGCTATAATCGGGTTAGTCTTTTGTTAACGGCCTACGTCGTGGCTCGCTTCGCTCGGCGTGTCCATTACCGCCGCGGCTCGGGCGGGGCTCATTTCCTCGCTTACCGGAAGGCGCTGGTAATTAGGTCATAGGAATAATTGGCCTACTACCCTATTCAGCGCAGACCGGAAGTGGCGAGATAGTTCCAGGACTCGGACGGCCAGCTTAAAAGACGAGGGGATTAAACCCCCCTCGGTAAGGGGAGTGCCGAAACCGAGATCCGTAACAATTGGTGTCGAGGAGTGGGATTTGGACCCGAACCAAATTTTTAAAGGAACATCTAAAGATTTGGTCAAAATTTGGAGCGGCCGAAATTTTTATTAATATCTCAAATTAAAGTCGTGCCATGGATGGTCAAGGTGATCGGATGCCGGTAGGGGAGGTAGAAGAGGGGTTAGAGGCAACCCAGGACCCCAAGGAGGAGGAGAGCAATGAGGGTGCGGTAGGGGGGGTTGCAGGCGCACAAGATGGAGGCGCCTCGCACGAGGTTAGAGGAGCACAAAATGGCGCCTCGCACGTGGCCGCGGTAGCCGCGCCCGCTGTACCACTACCAGCGGGCTTTGATGTGGAGGACTTCATGACGCAATTCACCGTGATGCTGAGAATGGGCATAGGAAGCCAAATTGAGCAATTGGGAGGCCAAATTGAGGATTTGGGAGGCCGAATTGGAGCAATAAGGGACGAAATGAGGGCCGATAGAGAGGGAATGGAAAACGGAATGGGTGACCGAATAGAAAAAATGGGGGAGAACATTGACCGCGAGTTGGGCGAGTGGGTCCCAAGGGTATGCGACGAGGTAACGCGGGTTGAGAAGCGTGGGTTGAGCGAGGTGGAGCAAAGCGCAGGTAACTGGACCGGGGTAGAGATCGCGGCCCGGGGTATGGGGAAGCCGGCGACCGCCGAGGTAGAAAAGGAAATTTTATTGGAGCCAGCGGTCGCCGAGGGAAAAGAAGATAAAGGAAGGGAATTAATTCAAATTGACAAAGAAACCGAACCAAGAGTGGAAATTGGGATTAAGCAGACGCCGGACTTAGAAAACCACTCGTTGGAGGAAAAGATGGATCATGTGCAAAGTCCGTGCTCACATCACAATGCTGTGCTTAACAGCCCCAATAAAGATTTGCAGGTGTTGGAACGAAGAAGAAGAAGCGCCCAGGTGAGTCGTGCTGTGTATTGTGCGGGGAGATTTTGCAGGAGGATGTTTGGCGCAAAAACAATTTTCGCGCGCTTGGGATTGAGAAAGCACCCGGGCATTGGTGGAGGGTCCCTTGTGAGTGGTGTGAGTAGAAATGGCGCGCTTGCGAGGAAAAAGTGTGCATCGGAGAGTGAGTGTGTGACAGAGTATGGGAGTGATACCGGGTGCGACAGCGAATGCACGTCGGAGGGTATGTGTGAAACAGAGTGTACAGAGTGTGACATGGAGAGTGAGTTGGTGGTGGCGCGGGTGCGGGAGAGCACATCGGAGCGCGTGATGGGGAGTGTTACAGAGGATGTAACCGGAGAGTGTGCGCAAGAGTTGGCGCGAGAGTGTGCAGTAATGATTGGGTGTGCAGAAGAGTGCACACCCGTGGTGAGTGGTACGGAGTACGTACCGGGAGAGTGTGCGCAAGAAGGTGTGTGAGAGGAGTGGTGTGTAACAGGGTGTGCGAATGGTGGAATGGTGGAACAAGAATGTGCACGAGAGTGTGTGGGGAGCGTTATGAGTAGACCGGAGTATGGAGCGAAAGAGAACGCACGAGCGAGTACAGTGGTAGAATGCGTGGGATGTACGAGAGGCGCTGAGACGCCGGGCTTGGTGAGTGAGAAAGAGGTCGCGTATGCGTGTGAGCATGCGAGTAAGGCATCGACGTTAAATGGAGCAGCGGTTAGACCGAAGTTTAACCGACGCGAGCTCTCGGTCCATGCCGGGCTGTGTGTATTGCGGGAGCCGGCGGGGATCGGTGCCGCGTCCCTCCTGTTCGGAGCATCTTGCACGGTCCGGGCCGGACCCCGCCCCGCACGGTCGAGTCCGGGCTTTGCCGGGCAAGGCGACTGGCCCGTTTCGAGGGAAGGTAGGAGGGATCAGAATGGCCCCCACCCGTGGTGGCGGCGTTCCACCCGGGCAAGGTTGGCCCATTGCGCTTGGGAGCGAAAGGCCCCGTGTAGGGATGGTGCTTTGAATCTCGGCCCAACCAAACCTCCTCCCCTGAACGGAGTGCCGGACGGACCCAACCTGCAGGCGACCACACCACCCGTATGCATTGCGCGGCTTTGCGAAGCCGAGCTTTGCAAATGTAATGACGCACCGAGGCTCAAACTTAAATGGACGATGGTAGGGATAGGGAATATGATTGGCAAATTGGATTGGCAAATTTGATGGGCAATTTGATTGGCAAAAAAATGGGATGGGCAAAATTGATAGTGAGAGATGCCCGGTGTGGAGGGATGGTAAATTTACCATCCCTCACATCCACCCGGGCACATGAGCAATAGTTATGGGGTTATGGCGGTGCAAACCAAGCCAGGGAGGGTTTGGATAATTGTATAGGGAAATAGCTGACCATAGGTAACTGTAGAGTTAAGTCGCGACATGTACCTGTAGTAGGGGACGTAGAATAGATTAGGTGGATTATAACGACGAGGGAGCGCAATAGTATAAGGGGCGACTGGGAAGCGCGAGTTTCAGAAGGGGGGTAGTCAGCTTAGACGATGCAGTGTGTGTGAAGGAGGTGATTGAGCAGCGTATTGTGAAAAGTGTGAGTTGAGTGCGTAGTATTGAATGAATGGTCCTGGAGGAGAGACGGGTGCAAGAGCCACCCGGTGTGTGTGAGCACAGGTGTGTAAGTGAAGCACAGGTGTATGGAGAATGGTTGCAGGGAATAAATGGTATGGAATAAATGGAGAATGGAATAGATGGAATGGAGTATGGAATGGATGGTGTGGAGTGAGTAGTGGGGAATATGTGGAGTGGAGTGGTTGGTGCGAAAGGAGTGGATGGGGAAGATGGACCCCTTTCACGAGTACCCGGGGAGGGTAGTTTAAGAGTAGTTAGGGGGTATAGGTAAATTGTGGTGGATATTGGCATCTGTGGTGCGTGTGGTAGAATGGTGTTTGGATGGGTGCATTAGTGAAGTGGAAATGGCTGGGCGTGTGGCCTGTTAGTGAGTGTAGTTGAATGGGCACTCTGCCACTGTTAGTCTGTCGGCCAGGTGAGGCCGCATGTGGGCTCTGGGAGCCAGTACAGTTGTAAATGGGGCCCGAGGATCCGGAGGACGGACCCGGGTAGCCCAGTGCCAGAGAGGGCACCGAGTGGGGAGAGCGCCAGAGGGCCTTCCCCAGGTAGATAGGTTAGGGTAAGGAGCAGGTAAGCTCGGAGGCAACTACAGTGGTGGAGGTGTGCAGGTGAGTAGACCTGCTGGGGAGCCACACGACCCAGCCCGGAAATTGTGCGAAGGCACAGAGAGTTGAATCGGGGGAGTGAGACCCCAAATTGGTGAGCACCACAGTTTGGTCAATGGGAATTGGTTTTTAGAACCGCATAGAGTAAAGTGGCCAATGGTTTTGCAGGGAAAGACCCCGGGTAGAGTAAAAGTGTTAGTCATTTAGAAGGATAGTTAGGATTGAAATCCCTTCGCACCATCTGCAGCCACTCACCTGAGGTGATGACATGACTCCACACCATGGTTGTTTTTGTTTTTTTGTGCAAATGTTTTGGAATGGTGAGACGCATCATGACGTGGGGGTGACATTGTGCTTGGTTGTTCCATCTCTTCCTCCTTATGAGGAATTGATGAGGAATTTGAATCGATGGCAAATTTGGTTAGAGGGATTGTGGACGAATTTGGAATTAGGGGAGATATGGGGAAGACAGGACGTAGATACAAATTGTAAATTGTTGTGTAAATATGGGGTAAGGGGCAAGGGTAGATTAGGTGACAGGGGGGGGGGCGATGTACGATAGGGATGAGCTTTCTCCGCTCGCTCCCATGCGCACCTCACCTCTGCATTGCCTTGTATTGATGTGTATCCTTGCGCCCTTGCACCCCGCTAACTTTGCTCTGTCCTCCTTCCCCACCCATGGACCGTGCTCTCTGGGCACTGAGGGGAAAGCGTGCAGGAGCCGCATTTGTGTGCCCGAGCCGCCGCTGCACAGCCTGCCTGGATCGATACACCACCTTATGGACCGCACGACTTGCGGCCTAGCACCACCATATGGACCACACGTTTCTGTGGCTAAGCACCACACCCTTATGGACCCCACGTGTTGGGGCCTGGCCCCTCTGCTGGGACCGGCCATGATGGCCAGAGAAGAGTTGGCTTGCGGACCATGGTGAGGTGGCCCCTTTTGCCCTACAGGTGGACCACCCATAGTTGGCCCCTGGGGGCCCGAAATAAAAATGGACGCGTTGTGTGCCTTTTTATTATTTACAAATAGGCAGCAAGCCACAAGAAGGACAACATCTGGAAGAAACATCGGTCAGCAGAGCAGGAGCAGCAAGAAGAACCGGACAACCGTTAGTTTGTTTGTTTTTATTTGAAATGTGTGCAATGAGCACTGGATGGTGCTTCGGTGTTTTTCTGGTGCTGATTGGTGCTTTGTCATGCTCTTGTGCTCGGGGGTGCACTGCAATATCAATTGTGCATCCCCGGGCACTTGAGTATGGTGTATCGGTGCAGTGCAGTGCATGCTCTTCCTCTTTTTCAGGAACATCCTTTTGTCTCCCAAAATGACAGGTCCTGGGTTGCAGTGTAAATACAAATTAGTGTTTTGTAAATAATGCTCCCCACCGTATATGTGTAGTTTGAAAACCATTCCGTGATTCGGTTATCCTGTGGGTGTGAGTCTGTTAGGTAGGATGCAACGTAGCAGGTGGGACATACGTAGTTGTTTTAAAACTGTCGCACTCAAGGGTAAGGTTAATAGTAGAGGGCTATTCCACCTGAGTGTCACATTAAGTAAAGTTAGTTCGGGTCGAGTCGACCCTAGAGGAAAAACGGGTGCTGTGTTATGGTTTTTATAACCTTCACTAGTACATTTTAGTAAATGTTTCCCTTATAAATATCCCCCTGTCGATATCCCCATCAATTGGCTGGTTAAAAATCGCACCCTAGTTAGTCCATGAACAACACGTAGCGAACCATAGGACCTCTTCGTAGTTATTTCATTATTATGTGTTTCAGTTAAGGACCTGTTCCCAATAGTTGAATCTGCGTTGCATTAATCAAATAAGAGTAGGCCCAAACTTCCCTTCAAAAGCGGTGCGATTGGTGTTCTAACTCCCCACCAGCCGCCATTGGCCATGCGGTCGGGCCGAGAAAGAAGGGGGAGGAGCCACCAGAACAAGGTGTGGCAAGTCGGCTCGTCATCGGAGGTGGAGTCAGCAAACCCTTACCGGCCAACCAGCACTGCGGTGAGCCAACCAGTAGGCGTGCCCTCGGAGCCCGTGGCTTGATACGGCCACGAGCTATAAAGGCGGGCACGGGGGACTGCTTAGAGCAGATGAGTGCTCCAGCCGAACTGAGAAGTTAAGGGAGTTGAGTGGAGTTGGGAGTGAGAGGGTTCCAAAGAAGGAGAGAGAAGAAGGTGCAACCTGAATAAGAGAGTCGGTGAGAAGGCATGAGAGACAAGCTGCGCGGAGCTGCTTCAGAAAGCCCCTACCGTGTGAAACCAAATACGTGGAGCTGCGTTGGCTGCTCGCTTCCAGCCCGGAGCGTGGACCTGGAGCGGACCTCTTTGCTGTGCCTTCCCCTCCGAACCTTCCAGCCCTGTTGTCCCACCTGGACATTCTCCTTCTTCCAGTGATTCCTGCCTGCTATTCCCCTTTCGTGTAAGTCTATGTTTGTTCTGTCTGGGCATTGATAATTAAGACTGTTTTAAGGCTTGCCTTGTGTATCTGCTTTTTCCTCCTTGGAAATGCCCTTCTTATCTTTTGTTTCCTCTTCTTTGGGTTTTCTGTATATAATTAATAAACCCACTCTTTGTTCTTATTTTCTGGGTTTTCTCTTATTCGATCGTTTGCGTCCTTTCTTTCAATTGAGTACCTGTGGCGCGATTTGGCCGACCGCTATAATCGGGTTAGTCTTTTGTTAACGGCCTGAGTCATGGCTCACTTCGCTCGGCGTGTCCATTACCGCCGCGGCTTGGGCGGGGCTCATTTCCTCGCTTACCGGAAGGCGCTGGTAATTAGGTCATCTATCTATAATTCCAGTAATCTCTGTGTGTATGTATGTATGTATGTATGTATGTATGTATGTATGTATGTATGTCTGTGACCGCTGTTTCTCGACAACCACGGGTCCGATATACTTTAAACTTGCCAGGTATATTGCTGGGGACCCGAGGATGTGCCTTTTCAAGGTTTCATATTAATCGGACAAGTAGTTACCGAGCTATGTCCAAAAAACGATTCAACCAATCAGAGAGCAGCGAGCTATCACGTGTGCCGAACGTGCCGAACAGACTCTGCCTCGGACGGCACATTTGAGAGCGTATTCATTTATTTCACGTTGGCAAACTATGTTGCCGCTATGTTGGCGTTAAACTATGTTTTAAAACTAATTAAAACTAATTTGCGATTCTTTCGCTTTCCTGCGCGTTTGTGCACGTTATGGCGATTTCTTTACCAAACTCCGCAAGCCGTTCGCTTTGGACCAAACCATTTCATGTAAATAGAGGGGGGGGATTGTCACCGTACTCGCAAGCCGTTCGCTTTGGACCAAACCATTTCATGTAAATAGAGGGGGGGGGATTGTCACCGTACTCGCAAGCCGTTCGCTTTGGACCAAACCATTTCATGTAAATAGAGGGGGGGGATATAATTTTAGATATATATATAGTACGGGCATGCCCTAGTAGGAATAATTGGCCTACTACCCTATTCAGCACTGACCGGAAGTGGCGAGATAGTTCCAGGACTCGGACGGCCAGCTTAAAATACGAGGGGATTAAACCCCCCTCGGTAAGGGTAGTGCCGAAACCGAGATCCGTAACAATATATACATATATATATATATATATATATATATATATATATATATATAGGTATATATATACTGTAATCCAAATGAAGTTGCTTCCAACATGATAAATGCATCGGGGCTTTAAACGCCACGAGCGCATGTGTACCGCTTCGCTTCGTGCCCTCGTAATAATAAAGGTTATGGATGCCCTTGTAATAAAATGATTTATATATGATGGTCCCTCAGCCATTCCTGCAATGCCACTTGGACGTCGTCCCAGACTGCTAAACTGGATTTTGTGGATTACTGGACTAGTCTGAATTACGGTGTGTTCTGTACCACGAGACAAATCTACGATAGCAGCGATGTCACCTGTTGATACTCGGCTATCCTCGCATATCGTTCCACCAACCCAGGCCACATTGTCGTCTGTGTCAGCAGACACGACAATGGTTGCCTAGGCTGTTGTTCATTGCGTGCCTTCATTTATCCTACTCATAACCGTTCACACCATTCGTACGCGTTTTCCTTGACATCGGTTTATAGCTGTCCCGAGATTCGAACCCAGGCTAGTACATAGCTCAATGACATCTTGGCTATCCTACCAGCTCCAACTACATGTACAGCAAATGGCATTTGACCTTGCGTCCATTCAGCCATTGGTCCAGGAAAAAAACACCAAACAGGCCGATCCAAGTTTAGCAAATCCTCATGACCATCGCCACTGTGATCCGCTTGGGTGGTGGGTCCATATTACCCTGAAAATAACATCTTATTTTCCATCTCCACGAGGTAAAGAATGAAAGGGAAACTAAAAGCGAAGGTGCCTTTTTAGGGGAGATGAGATGGCACTGTGAACATTCGCTCGGGAAATCTGGTTTGCTTTGCAGGTGGAGAACCCTGCAGTGATGGGAGAATTGAAGAAATAGCATGGCAGATGTGAATGTCTGGTTGGTTTGAGAAGGAAAAGAAAATTTGGACAAAATGAATTCAGCAAGAGCTTATCATAGAGACTGTACAAGCAGAAAATGAGGACAAATACAAGCGATTAAGGTGATTTAGTGGCTGAAAATAACGTGACAATTTTGGCTCATGTGGTGAGATTTGGGAGGAAAAGCAGAAATGTAAATCTGAAGCTGTTATTTGTGACAATTATAATGAAGGAAACGGGAGGGATTATAAGGAATATCAATAGAATTGTAAAATCCCTTACAAAACCCTCCGAAGATTTCTCATGAGTTCTCATGAGAACGTCATCAGATCTCATGAGAAACATTTGTAAAGCTGATTTACATATATATATAATAAATATATAATATTACGTTCATAGAACACCTTATCCCATGCATTGTTGAGAGAAAAAAATACATTGGCGGGATCTGTGAGCGGCAACTTTGATTGGTCAAGATGATTTACAATGCCATAATATTTTGCGCAAGTACAAAGGGTTTTGAATACAATGGGAAGTACAAGTAAAGTGAAGGGTTTTGAATGTGACAGGCGATTTTTGTGATAGTGTTCAAGTATATAATTCAACTGAAATGAAATAAATATTTTAAGGGTTGTAGAAAAAAAATTCGGAACTTCACCGCCGTTGATGCCGCGTCTTTTACACCACCTAATTTAACACATTACGTTAGTTATTCGTGCCTGTTGTTCGTGTCCTTTTTGTCCTTAAAAACAGCAAGTTTCCTGTTTGGTTTGATTTTCAGTTTTGTTTGACTGGCAGACAGATGGAGGAAAAAATTATCTCACTCCTCTCTGCACGTGCAATCAGGTCAAATTTAGAGCCAAAGTACTGCTAAACTACAAGTTCGTTTTCTGATTCATTTTCTGATTCGTGTTCAAAATATAACATTCAATTGAAATTAAGTTATTCCTTGATCATAAAATTACATTTGTAGACAGACAGACAAAGAAAGTGAACCAATTGCTTAACCTCGCTTTTCGCTTCGCACGTGCGGGGTAAACATGAGTTCCCTTACAAGGAACTTCGACGCAGGAGGACATAGGTTTGGTATGACTTGGCTTGGTTCGAACCACTGACCTCCCACACTCGGGGCAGACACTTTAACCGTTATGCCACCTGGTATAGTTGCATGGTTTCAATGTTGTTATGGATTTGGCCCTAATTATTGTTGGTATTATTATTATTGTTGGTTCTCAGTAAGGGTTATTGTGGTTAAAAGGTTTAAAAGCGCTCCTGGTAAAATGTGGCCGGAAATCCGGATCGTATCCCGGACGAGCCCCCAATTTCTGTTACGGGGTCCTCCCCTATCCCCTGGTCTCGGTAAACCTCCGAACCCCGAGAGGGTCCCCGGCAGAAAGATATGTTATCCTTGGTTGAAATCAATCAAATCAATAATGAGACCACACCAAGGGTTATGAACAAACAATAATATATTATAAATCACACCGGAATCACGACACAAATAATAATAGCAACTCGCCCTACAATCACTATTTTAAGATGGTACCACCTTATCTATTCCTTTAACCCCAACTCACAGCACTCCCCCAATGTCTCTGTACCCCTCCAAGGCAAAGTCGATTCGCTCCAGCGATCGTTGGATCAATGTCCGATCACAATCAATTGAGGCGTGGACGATCGAAGCAACCCATAGGTCACGTGGTCCAACACCCAGCACAATAGCGGTGGAATGGGAAACCTCCCAAAGACGCGCTCCGACGTACACGTTTGCGGTTCAATCAGCGAGTCTCCTTATAATCCTCAAAAGCCACTTTCTTGCACAGCCGTCCCCGGCAACCCACCGGGGAATAATGCCTGGCCGACGCGACAAAAACCTTTTCACTGAAGGCCACGTAACCATGAATTCCGTGAACGGAGTGAACCATGAACCGAATCCATAACCATGAACGCCACGTTCTTAAAGGCGTCCATGTAGCGAACTTTCCTACACGGATTAACCGTGAACTCCACGTTCCTAAATGCGTCCATGTAGTGAGCTTTCCTACACGGACTAACCGTGAACTCCACATTCCTAAGGGGCCATTCAAATATTACGTAACGCTATGGGGGGTGGGGGGGGTGTACGGCCGAGCGTTACGAAGTGTTATGAGGGGGTGGGGGGGTGTTCGCATCGGCGTTACGTAACAGTAGTGATCTAAGTTTTTAAAACCAAAAGTGGGATTACTACTCATCCCATTTTTGGTTTCAGCAAAAATGGGATGACTACTCATCCCATTTTTGCTGAGACCATGTTGATACTGAAGTTGATACTGAATATTTCTTAAAGCTAGTACCATTGTACCAACCTGCAACAGCTCCAGTTTTTGTGGAAATAGTTGAATCTGCTATTTAGGCATTTCGGGATAGAAATAGAATGTAGTTCCCGGTTGTGACTAAATGGCATAACATTTGCGGTGTGTATACTGTATTATCGCCCAGTCAACACGGAACGCACGCCAGAAACAATATCTTAAAAATTGCTCATTTATTACCATGATTACAGTTTCAACATAATTTATAGATAGATAAGTTCTCCTATATATTCTGAATGATACATTTTCATGATATTGAGAATATTAGCTGTATTTGCAGGGAATTATATTGTGAGTCGCATCACTCTCATTTGAAGGACATGAAAATGTACATACCTTTGACCAAAATGAAAGCATCCGGCCCTTTCGTTCTAGTTCCTTCTGTTTCCATTCTTGTAGATTTTCCGTCACAGCAAGCTGAATGTCGTGTTCCTTTTTCAGTTGGGCCCATATTTTGGCGACTTGTAATTGCACAGCTTGTTTAGAAGTTGAGGGGTTTGCCTTGGAAAATCCGTCGATTAAACTCTTATATGGCTTTTCTTTTATGTTCATGGCCGCCATGCTTGAAATGTGTGTGGTTCATGCGTTTGCCCACCAATCACGCGACTGCCGACAAAATGGCGTTTCTTCGGAAGGTAAAGGTCACCCCAGCTTGCAACCCCACCTGGCGAATCGTTCATAATCACCTCAACCTATGGTGCACCGCAGTGCGCAAAACAGATGTTCTTTGCCGCAGCAACGATCGCGTGTTACTATTTTGCCGGTGCTCACATCTATTTCCGGGTTAGGTGTTCATGTTGCTTTGTTTCTGATTATTTTTTCTTTGAAATTTAAGAAGTGTAAAACAGTTTTTAACTATTTATAATCTGGATAAACATATATTGTTATGCTAGTTTCCTGGGATTATATTATATATCACATTATTTTATTTTGCCAGTAAACATCTACTAAAATGACTAAGCTCCTCCCCAACCCCCTAACCCCCAACCCTAAATTCTCCCGTCACCCTCCGCCCCCCCCCCACCATGTTTCAGAGGTTGCACTGGTCTGTGCAAGCAGTAGATCGCAAAATGTATATTCGGGGGGGGGGGGGGGGTGTAGTGACCGAACGTTACGTAACGCTTAGGGGGTGTCTGGCCGAACGTTACGAAGCGTTACGAGGGGGTGGGGGGGGTGTCAAATTTCGGGAAAAAAGCGTTACGTAATATTTGAATGGCCCCTAAAGGCGTCCATGTAGTGAATAGGTCCAGGCCTCACCCCCGACCACCCGGGAGCCTGGCCCTCAGCTCGGCCTCCCAGAAAAAGTGCTATCGATTTGTTTGACTTGGGATTTTTGATCAACCCCTTAACCTTCATTCAAAAGAAACGAAAAGTAAAAATCAGAGGTTGATGAGATGGAGTTTGGCTTTGCAGGGGTACCTTGGAAATTGAACATGTAAAGGGTAGGGACAATGTCGTTGCTGATGCTTTGTCCAGAGTGAATTAACTTTGGAAATCTCTGTAAGTTGTTCGAAGTTTTGTTGCTTTATTTTTGGGGAAACATTGATTACTTGTGTTGGTTTCAAGAATTTGCCTACAAAGAAAGTTTCCGCTGTGTGCAAACTTTCTTTCTTGAGGGGGGGGGGGGGGGAAGTGTTACGGATTCGGCCCTAATTATTGTTGGTATTATTATTATTGTTGGTTCTCAGTAAGGGTTATTGTGGTTAAAAGGTTTAAAAGCGCTCCTGGTAAAATGTGGCCGGAAATCCGGATCGTGACCCGGAAGAGAAAGGGAGCGAGGGAGAAGAGGCGTGGAGAAGGAGCAAAAAGACGTTCTTGGTTGAAGCTCCGTACCGAGCAGTCGAGCGGGCAGTGCGAGTGAACTTTGAGGCCTTGAAAGGAAGTTCGTGCGATAGGTGACATCGCTGGAGTGCTATTGAGCCTGCGTAGTCGGGTATCTGCATTGAGGGTCCAGAGTGTCCTTGCCTGGAAGCCCGGCTCGAGTGAAAGCCGTCCACCATTTCGCCACGTGCGCTACCTTCAGTGAAAAGGTTTTGGTCGCGTTGGCCAGGCATTATTCCCTGGTGGGTTGCCGGGGACGGCTGTGCAAGAAAGTGGCTTTTGAGGATTATAAGGAGACTCGCTGATTGAACCGCAAACGTGTACGTCGGAGCGCGTCTTTGGGAGGTTTCCCATTCCACCACTATTGTGCTGGGTGTTGGACCACGTGACCTATGGGTTGCTTCGATCGTCCACGCCTCAATTGATTGTGATCGGACATTGATCCAACGATCGCTGGAGCGAATCGACTTCACCTTGGAGGGGAACAGAGACATTGGGGGAGTGCTGTGAGTTGGGGTTAAAGGAATAGATAAGGTGGTACCATCTTAAAATAGTGATGGTAGGGCGAGTTGCTATTATTATTTGTGTCGTGATTCTGGTGTGATTTATAATTATATATTATTGTTTGTTCATAACCCTTGGTGTGGTCTCATTATTGATTTGATTGATTTCAACCAAGGATAACATATCTTTCTGCCGGGGACCCTCTCGGGGTTCGGAGGTTTACGGAGACCAGGGGATAGGGGAGGACCCCGTAACAGTACGGCGTAACAATGTGTGGATGTAATTTGAACTTTGTCTCTGTGGGATTTGTACCATCATTTTGTATCATTTTGTACCATTATGGATTTATATCATCCTGTCTTCTACCGACTCCTTTCCGGCCTTGCTCCCCCAGCTCTATCTGTGCTCTGTTCAAGACCTGCCTGCAACCCTCTTATGGTTAAACTGCCAAAATCAAGACTCTCTGCTCACCTTCATACCTTTTTACTCCCGCCTCTGGAACAAACTCCCTCACTCTCTTCAATCCCACTCCTCCCGCCAGGTCTTTAAAACAGCTGTTCACCACCATCTCTTATCTTCCCCCATCCAAAACCTTGATATTTTCTACCCCCACTAATTCACCCCAGATCCACTTTTTTGAAATACCGACTTCTTTCCTAGAAGTCCTTGCAGTATCCATGTGTTTTATACTCATCCCAACCCCCCTTTCCCACGCCCCCTCCCCCCAAGCCCTCTCCCTCCCACAGATCTCCCGATTTCCCTGCTGTCAAATGTTGTGCTTGTGTGCTTCCCCCTCTCTCCCAATCTTTTCCACCGCTCCCCTTATATGTATTATGTGTCCATTTTTGTTTTTGTGTGATTAATGTTAGCTCTTACACGAGCCTCGATGTTGTATACAACAACAAAAAAAAATCACCAAAGTTTGACATTAATGATTGAATGTTGTTGTATGGTTAGACTGGGCCAAGACTTTCTCTGAGCATGCAGTCCTTCTTACCTCTGCCACCGAAGGTGTGGTGGACAGGTTGCGTGTGTGACAAGGACGAATTGATTAGATTTTGGTGAAGATCCAGGCGTATATATGGATACCAGAAATGTTTATTATTTACGAAGTCATTTTTCACTATTGAGAGATGAGGCCGAAAACGATACGTAGCATGAGGTTTCAAAACGTTGTGGACGAGTTATGACAAAACTTGGTGGATGAGTTCGGTCGGTGATGAGATCAGTGGGATACACAATGTAAACTGTTCAGCCTGGCGGAGGTTTGCACTCTCCTGAGTTTTGTTCGATAATTTCCTTGTAATCATCTGATCCTTATGATATTCCCATTCCCTCCACAGACTGTCTCCGAGTACAACCTGACAGTGCAAGCAACAGACTGTGACGGACAAAGCTACGGGCTGTCCTCAACAACTTACATTTCGATCTCCATAGCAGACATCAATGATAACGCACCAGAATTTGTCTCTGCTGAAGTAAGGCGAGCATCATTTACTTAGTACTCAGTACATACTATAAGATTACACTGTGTAACTGTGTATCATTTTCATGACTACTTGTATTGCCAACTTATGAAATACTCTGCTGACAAACCATACCCCACTGGCTTGTGGGTAGTATTCTGGCGCAGTGTGGGAGAACACCGTGAATGTGACGGTTGCTTGGCTGACCGTTCGAGATCGCGATGCTCACGGGACTGCGGCCTGGCGTGCCGTCTACACCATTACGAAAGGCAATGATGACGGGGCGTTAGGTGTACGCACGGATACGCAGAGCAACGAGGCAGTCGTGTACACCAGCAAGGTACCTTTGGGGAATGTACTGTGTGAGGCATCGTCCATTCAAGTGGAATTTGAATCAAGCAGAACCTTCTCTTGGACACTACCATGACTGTGGATCATTCCAATAATAAAGTGAATCGAAGTTACCGCTGAAAACTTTTTTATTTAAAACTGTTAACTGAGCTACACGACAGCATTTTTGTCGATACTAGCGTGACGGCGCGCTCTGCGCGCCTCACCACACCTCGTTTCATCGGGATACGGATAGGCATCTTTGACCATTTCGGTGTCTTTTGGGTCTTTATGGTGTTTTGGGTCTTCAGGGCCATTTAGGTCTTCAGGGTCTTTTGGATCCTCTGGGCCTTTAAGGGTATTTTGGGTCTTTGGGGTGTTTTGGGTTTTCGGTGTCTTCAGGAGCTTTTGTTTCCTCTGAGTCTTTAAGAGTCTTTGGATTACTTTGGTTCTTCAGGGTATTAAGGGTCTTTTGGGTCTTTGGGGTCTTCAGTGTGTTTTGGGTCTTCGGGGTGTTTTGGGTCTTCGGGATGTTTTGGGTATTCGGCATCCTCTGGGCCTTCACGGGTATTTTGGGTCTTTGGGGTGTTTTGTATCTTTGGGGTCTTCAAGGGTCTTTGTTGTCTTCAGGATATTTTGGGTATTCAGGGTGTTTTGGGTGTTCAGGGTCTTTTGGGTCTTCCAGGTATTTTTGGGTCTTTGGGGGTATTTTGGGTCTTTGGGGTATTTTGGGTCTTTGGGGTGTTTTGGGTCTTTGGGGTGTTTGGGGTCTTTGGGGTGTTTTGGATCTTCGGGGTGTTTTGGGTCTTTGGGGTGTTTTGGGTCTTTGGGGTGTTTTGGGTCTTCGGGGTGTTTTGGGTCTTCGGGGTGTTTTGGGTCTTCGGGTGTTTTGGGTCTTCAGGGTCTTTTGGGTATTTTGGGTCTTCAGGGTCTTTGGGGCCATTTGAGTTTCAGGATCTTTTGAGCCTCAGGGCCTTCAAGTGTGTTTTGGGTCTTTGGGGTCCTCAGGGTCTTTAAGGGTATTGTGGGTCTTCAGGTGTCTTGGTGGTATTAAGGGTCTTGGGGCAATTAAAGGGTCGTCAAAGGTCAAGGGTCTCAGTAGTCTAAACGTAATTAAGAGGGTTAATTAAGATAGTGTTAATAATTTTATTTGAAGAAGAAGTAGAAGAAGACGTTTTTGGTCGCATACATAACGACATAACCATATACGTTTGTTCTATTATATTATAATAAGATTTAACGAACGTTTGTTTCGGCCTGGCTTTTTGGCCTTGCTTGTTTCGGCCTGGCTTTTTGGCCTTGCTTGTTTCGGCCTGGCTTTTTGGCCTTGCTTGTTTCGGCCTGGCTTTTTGGCCTTGCTTGTTTCGGCCTGGCTTTTTGGCCTTGCTTGTTTCGGCCTGGCTTTTTGGCCTTGCTTGTTTCGGCCTGGCTTTTTGGCCTTGCTTGTTTCGGCCTGGCTTTTTGGCCTTGCTTGTTTCGGCCTGGCTTTTTGGCCTTGCTTGTTTCGGCCTGGCTTTTTGGCCTTGCTTGTTTCGGCCTGGCTTTTTGGCCTTGCTTGTTTCGGCCTGGCTTTTTGGCCTTGCTTGTTTCGGCCTGGCTTTTTGGCCTTGCTTGTTTCGGCCTGGCTTTTTGGCCTTGCTTGTTTCGGCCTGGCTTTTTGGCCTTGCTTGTTTCGGCCTGGCTTTTTGGCCTTGCTTGTTTCGGCCTGGCTTTTTGGCCTTGCTTGTTTCGGCCTGGCTTTTTGGCCTTGCTTGTTTCGGCCTGGCTTTTTGGCCTTGCTTGTTTCGGCCTGGCTTTTTGGCCTTGCTTGTTTCGGCCTGGCTTTTTGGCCTTGCTTGTTTCGGCCTGGCTTTTTGGCCTTGCTTGTTTCGGCCTGGCTTTTTGGCCTTGCTTGTTTCGGCCTGGCTTTTTGGCCTTGCTTGTTTCGGCCTGGCTTTTTGGCCTTGCTTGTTTCGGCCTGGCTTTTTGGCCTTGCTTGTTTCGGCCTGGCTTTTTGGCCTTGCTTGTTTCGGCCTGGCTTTTTGGCCTTGCTTGTTTCGGCCTGGCTTTTTGGCCTTGCTTGTTTCGGCCTGGCTTTTTGGCCTTGCTTGTTTCGGCCTGGCTTTTTGGCCTTGCTTGTTTCGGCCTGGCTTTTTGGCCTTGCTTGTTTCGGCCTGGCTTTTTGGCCTTGCTTGTTTCGGCCTGGCTTTTTGGCCTTGCTTGTTTCGGCCTGGCTTTTTGGCCTTGCTTGTTTCGGCCTGGCTTTTTGGCCTTGCTTGTTTCGGCCTGGCTTTTTGGCCTTGCTTGTTTCGGCCTGGCTTTTTGGCCTTGCTTGTTTCGGCCTGGCTTTTTGGCCTTGCTTGTTTCGGCCTGGCTTTTTGGCCTTGCTTGTTTCGGCCTGGCTTTTTGGCCTTGCTTGTTTCGGCCTGGCTTTTTGGCCTTGCTTGTTTCGGCCTGGCTTTTTGGCCTTGCTTGTTTCGGCCTGGCTTTTTGGCCTTGCTTGTTTCGGCCTGGCTTTTTGGCCTTGCTTGTTTCGGCCTGGCTTTTTGGCCTTGCTTGTTTCGGCCTGGCTTTTTGGCCTTGCTTGTTTCGGCCTGGCTTTTTGGCCTTGCTTGTTTCGGCCTGGCTTTTTGGCCTTGCTTGTTTCGGCCTGGCTTTTTGGCCTTGCTTGTTTCGGCCTGGCTTTTTGGCCTTGCTTGTTTCGGCCTGGCTTTTTGGCCTTGCTTGTTTCGGCCTGGCTTTTTGGCCTTGCTTGTTTCGGCCTGGCTTTTTGGCCTTGCTTGTTTCGGCCTGGCTTTTTGGCCTTGCTTGTTTCGGCCTGGCTTTTTGGCCTTGCTTGTTTCGGCCTGGCTTTTTGGCCTTGCTTGTTTCGGCCTGGCTTTTTGGCCTTGCTTGTTTCGGCCTGGCTTTTTGGCCTTGCTTGTTTCGGCCTGGCTTTTTGGCCTTGCTTGTTTCGGCCTGGCTTTTTGGCCTTGCTTGTTTCGGCCTGGCTTTTTGGCCTTGCTTGTTTCGGCCTGGCTTTTTGGCCTTGCTTGTTTCGGCCTGGCTTTTTGGCCTTGCTTGTTTCGGCCTGGCTTTTTGGCCTTGCTTGTTTCGGCCTGGCTTTTTGGCCTTGCTTGTTTCGGCCTGGCTTTTTGGCCTTGCTTGTTTCGGCCTGGCTTTTTGGCCTTGCTTGTTTCGGCCTGGCTTTTTGGCCTTGCTTGTTTCGGCCTGGCTTTTTGGCCTTGCTTGTTTCGGCCTGGCTTTTTGGCCTTGCTTGTTTCGGCCTGGCTTTTTGGCCTTGCTTGTTTCGGCCTGGCTTTTTGGCCTTGCTTGTTTCGGCCTGGCTTTTTGGCCTTGCTTGTTTCGGCCTGGCTTTTTGGCCTTGCTTGTTTCGGCCTGGCTTTTTGGCCTTGCTTGTTTCGGCCTGGCTTTTTGGCCTTGCTTGTTTCGGCCTGGCTTTTTGGCCTTGCTTGTTTCGGCCTGGCTTTTTGGCCTTGCTTGTTTCGGCCTGGCTTTTTGGCCTTGCTTGTTTCGGCCTGGCTTTTTGGCCTTGCTTGTTTCGGCCTGGCTTTTTGGCCTTGCTTGTTTCGGCCTGGCTTTTTGGCCTTGCTTGTTTCGGCCTGGCTTTTTGGCCTTGCTTGTTTCGGCCTGGCTTTTTGGCCTTGCTTGTTTCGGCCTGGCTTTTTGGCCTTGCTTGTTTCGGCCTGGCTTTTTGGCCTTGCTTGTTTCGGCCTGGCTTTTTGGCCTTGCTTGTTTCGGCCTGGCTTTTTGGCCTTGCTTGTTTCGGCCTGGCTTTTTGGCCTTGCTTGTTTCGGCCTGGCTTTTTGGCCTTGCTTGTTTCGGCCTGGCTTTTTGGCCTTGCTTGTTTAGGCCTGGCTTTTTGGCCTTGCTTGTTTCGGCCTGGCTTTTTGGCCTTGCTTGTTTCGGCCTGGCTTTTTGGCCTTGCTTGTTTCGGCCTGGCTTTTTGGCCTTGCTTGTTTCGGCCTGGCTTTTTGGCCTTGCTTGTTTCGGCCTGGCTTTTTGGCCTTGCTTGTTTCGGCCTGGCTTTTTGGCCTTGCTTGTTTCGGCCTGGCTTTTTGGCCTTGCTTGTTTCGGCCTGGCTTTTTGGCCTTGCTTGTTTCGGCCTGGCTTTTTGGCCTTCCTTGTTTCGGCCTGGCTTTTTGGCCTTGCTTGTTTCGGCCTGGCTTTTTGGCCTTCCTTGTTTCGGCCTGGCTTTTTGGCCTTGCTTGTTTCGGCCTGGCTTTTTGGCCTTGCTTGTTTCGGCCTGGCTTTTTGGCCTTGCTTGTTTCGGCCTGGCTTTTTGGCCTTGCTTGTTTCGGCCTGGCTTTTTGGCCTTGCTTGTTTCGGCCTGGCTTTTTGGCCTTGCTTGTTTCGGCCTGGCTTTTTGGCCTTGCTTGTTTCGGCCTGGCTTTTTGGCCTTGCTTGTTTCGGCCTGGCTTTTTGGCCTTGCTTGTTTCGGCCTGGCTTTTTGGCCTTGCTTGTTTCGGCCTGGCTTTTTGGCCTTGCTTGTTTCGGCCTGGCTTTTTGGCCTTGCTTGTTTCGGCCTGGCTTTTTGGCCTTGCTTGTTTCGGCCTGGCTTTTTGGCCTTGCTTGTTTCGGCCTGGCTTTTTGGCCTTGCTTGTTTCGGCCTGGCTTTTTGGCCTTGCTTGTTTCGGCCTGGCTTTTTGGCCTTGCTTGTTTCGGCCTGGCTTTTTGGCCTTGCTTGTTTCGGCCTGGCTTTTTGGCCTTGCTTGTTTCGGCCTGGCTTTTTGGCCTTGCTTGTTTCGGCCTGGCTTTTTGGCCTTGCTTGTTTCGGCCTGGCTTTTTGGCCTTGCTTGTTTCGGCCTGGCTTTTTGGCCTTGCTTGTTTCGGCCTGGCTTTTTGGCCTTGCTTGTTTCGGCCTGGCTTTTTGGCCTTGCTTGTTTCGGCCTGGCTTTTTGGCCTTGCTTGTTTCGGCCTGGCTTTTTGGCCTTGCTTGTTTCGGCCTGGCTTTTTGGCCTTGCTTGTTTCGGCCTGGCTTTTTGGCCTTGCTTGTTTCGGCCTGGCTTTTTGGCCTTGCTTGTTTCGGCCTGGCTTTTTGGCCTTGCTTGTTTCGGCCTGGCTTTTTGGCCTTGCTTGTTTCGGCCTGGCTTTTTGGCCTTGCTTGTTTCGGCCTGGCTTTTTGGCCTTGCTTGTTTCGGCCTGGCTTTTTGGCCTTGCTTGTTTCGGCCTGGCTTTTTGGCCTTGCTTGTTTCGGCCTGGCTTTTTGGCCTTGCTTGTTTCGGCCTGGCTTTTTGGCCTTGCTTGTTTCGGCCTGGCTTTTTGGCCTTGCTTGTTTCGGCCTGGCTTTTTGGCCTTGCTTGTTTCGGCCTGGCTTTTTGGCCTTGCTTGTTTAGGCCTGGCTTTTTGGCCTTGCTTGTTTCGGCCTGGCTTTTTGGCCTTGCTTGTTTCGGCCTGGCTTTTTGGCCTTGCTTGTTTCGGCCTGGCTTTTTGGCCTTGCTTGTTTCGGCCTGGCTTTTTGGCCTTGCTTGTTTCGGCCTGGCTTTTTGGCCTTGCTTGTTTCGGCCTGGCTTTTTGGCCTTGCTTGTTTCGGCCTGGCTTTTTGGCCTTGCTTGTTTCGGCCTGGCTTTTTGGCCTTGCTTGTTTCGGCCTGGCTTTTTGGCCTTCCTTGTTTCGGCCTGGCTTTTTGGCCTTGCTTGTTTCGGCCTGGCTTTTTGGCCTTCCTTGTTTCGGCCTGGCTTTTTGGCCTTGCTTGTTTCGGCCTGGCTTTTTGGCCTTGCTTGTTTCGGCCTGGGTTTTTGGCCTTGCTTGTTTCGGCCTGGCTTTTTGGCCTTGCTTGTTTCGGCCTGGCTTGTTTTTGCTTGGCTTCCACGCATGAGTTGAGGTAATCGACCAGAAACTAATGACGAATAACCGAGCTCAGAGGTGTTACTTTGCTTCCCACAATGGTTAACACACCTTTGTCAACCTTCAGTTGTTAGAAAACCCTTATTGGCGGAAGTCTCCACCGACACAGACTGCCACCAGCCTTGATAATGACTGTTATTCCTGACTTGTAGTGTTGCGTTGCAGTTCAGCTGAACTAGTATTGTACATCAGGCAAGGCCTATCAAGGTGTGGAATGAAAGAACGACATTAAATATCAATCAAAGATTGCAGTCCCTCGCCAGGACTTGTTTGTGTGGTGTATTTTGTGTGGTGTTTATTAGCTGCTGTGTTCGTGTGGTTTATTGACGACGTAGATTTTTGGTCAATCCGATATGGCTGCCAAACCACGTGACCAATGACGTCATCAATTTAATTCTCCCATACAATATTTGTATATTTGGCCTGGTGTTGGGCTAGCGGCTAGGGTGCCAGCTTAGGATCCTAGGATCCTGGGTTCGAATCCCGGTCGATCGCTGAATTAACGCCAGGGGGGTTGACTCAGCCTGTCATCCTTCCGAGGTCGGCTAATTGAGTACCAGTTCACTGGTAATTCCCTGTTTGTCGTAAAAGGCGACAAAAAGGGTTGGCGACAGGAAGGGCATCCGGCCGTAAAACATTGCTTCAAAAAGGGGACCAACAAAAACAACAACAACCACGGTGCCCGAAAAAGGCCAACCCCTGCTTTGCGGGGAAAAATGGCCTCTAAAGGTGGTTTTTTTTATACAATATTTGTATAGATCACGCTCAAGAAATTTCAAACTGATCAAATCAAGTGTTCTACTTTTCTAATTATGACGTCATCATGAAGACACATATGACATAATTATTAAAATAGGTTATTCCCCATGGGGAATACTTGACATTGAGCCACGTTTCAATTTTTTCCATGGAGCGGTTTCGGAGATAGAGGTGCAAAGTTTTCGGCTTTTCCAAGATTGCGCCCGTACCACGTGATCTATGATGTCATAATTATGAGTAAAATTCTACAGGAGGGGGCGCTCCTATGGTGAAAAATTCTTGTCAATCAGACCAACGGTTGTAAAGAAAAGCATACTCACATTCTGTGCGGACAAACAAGCAAGCAAAAAGACGTTGTGCAGAGCACGATATCTGCAAAGTCCACCCCCCACCCTCCAAAACAAAGTTAACCATGGCTACATCAAATTGTCGATTTCATAAAAATTTAAATTGATGATCTTTATCAAAGCTCAGTTCCATCGGATGAAGATTGATTCATTTTTCAGATGAAAATTGATTATTTTAGGAGTTTGACCTTGAGTTGACCTTTGTCATTTTGACCTCAAAAATAATATTGCTTTCCCAAATCAATGATGCATTAAGTAACTGCTGGTTACTTTTCAAGTTAATAGGATGAAAAGTGAAGATTTTTCATATGAAAATTTATGATTTTAGAAGTTTGACCTTGAGTTTACCTTTAACCCATTGACCTTAGAATAGTTGGTTTCCCAATTCAGTGAGGCACTATGCAATTGCTGTTTAATTTTAAAGTCAATCAGAAGAAAATTGACTTTTTCAGATGAAAATTGATGATTTTAGAAGTTTGACCTTGAGTTGACCTTTGACCTTTTAACTTCAAAAATAGTTGGTTTCCCAATTTAGTGACTCGATATGCAAATGCTATTCAGCTTTCAAGTCAATCAGATGGAAAATGACAATTTTATAAATTTGACCTCAAGATGACCTTTGACCTCAAAATCAATAGGCTTTTTCCTTATGACCAACTCAACCATTTGGTTTAGTTCCGTGAAGATCTGATTTAAAATGTGACCTGTAGGCGATTTGACATACAGACAAGCAGACAGACAGAATAACGCACAAGACCGAACAATATACTTGGAAAAAATTTAGATTTTGCAAGTAACAAACAAACAAGAAATATGTCGTGCATTGCACGATTCTTGCGAAATCCCTAAAATAAGTTGTTGGCCTATTTTGACCTCAAAAAGAATTGGTGGTTGAATTCAGTTAGCTGATATAAAAATCCTCCTAAAATTTCAAGTGAATCAGATGAAAATTGAGGATTTTAGAAATCTGGCCTATGTTGACCTTTTGGCCTATGTTGACCTCAAAAATAGATCGGGGTTTAATTCAGTGACCAGATATGCAAATCATCTTCAAATTTCCAGTTAATTGGATGAAAATTTGAGGATTTTAGAAATTCGGCCTATGTTGACCCTTTGGCCTAGGTTGACCTCAAAAATAGTTGGTGTTTGAATTCAGTGACCATATATGCAAATCTTCTTAAAATTTCAAGTCAATCGGATGAAAATTGAGGATTTTAGAAATTTGAAAAAAAGTGGTTGACCTTTGGCCTATGTTGACCTTTTGACCTCGAAAATATATAGGATTTTATCGGACCACGAACTCTACCGTTTGGTGAAGTTTCGTTGAGATCGGTTTAAAATTGTGACCTGTAGGCAAGTATAAGTGAGCGGGCAGACAAACAAACACACACACACAAACACACGGAGTGATCAACATACTTGTCCAAATGTTGTTGTTTTTTGCCAAGTAACAACGCACAAGACCAATCAATATACTTGAAAATTATTCGATTTTCACACGTAGCAAACAGACCCTCTGACCAAATGTGTCATGTCTGGGTTATTTGCAGGGCTTGGATTTTGAAACTGCCCCTCGACGTGCATTGGAGCTCACTGTGCAAAACGCAGCACCTCTTCTGACCCAGGGTACACAGTTGCCTTCTCTCTCCCACTGCACCCTCCACGTCTCCATCTCCGACTTGAACGAACCTCCCATATTTCGACCACACTTCATGGTGTTGCCTCCGCATTCCGAGGGCATGCCACCCGGCTCCTCCTTGGCCAATCTTACAGCCACTGATCCTGATGCCAACCAGACGCAAATGCTGCGGTAGAGTTTCCCATCTCGCCATCTTTCTGATCCATTGTTTCCTTGCATGCGTGTGTTGCTTTGGATTCACACGTTTTCCTCGATAAACCTGAGCCCCTGTTAACACGTAACATTCTTCGAAAGATGGAACCTGTTTGTGGTGACGTCATCGGTGGCCAATGGTAAAGGTAACATTAGCACAAGTGACAGAATTTTTTAACCCCTTCCTTCCCCTCTCCCACCACATACATCCTCTCCTATTACTCCAACTTCCGACCAACCTTCTTTCCTGTTTTCTTCCCTACTCCTCCCACAACACTTACCGGTCATTCTTTCTCATATTATTCTCTCCCTTCTCTTGAACCATCATGGTGTTTTACATTTGTAAACGCTGTATATTTGTCTATTTCTTGGCAAAGGAAATAGTTATGATTGCGGGCATCCTCCGTCGTGCCAAGTCCTTCCTTCGCACCTCTGAGCGACTCACCACATACAAGGCTTTCATCCGCAGTTTGATGGAGTACTGCTCTCCCCTCTGGGCTGGTGCTCCTGCCTCTCACCTAGCTCGGCTCCACGCTGTAGAAACCAAAGCTTTCAGAAGCATTGGAATCTCCCGCGATGAAGCTAATTCTGAGGGCCTTTCACTCGCTCACCACAGGCAGGCAGCCTGGTGTTGGCTTAACGGTTAGGGTGCTGGCGTGGGATCCTATAGGATCCTGAATTCGAATCCCGGTCGATCGTTGAATCAACGCCAGAGGGGTTGACTCAACGCCAGAGGGGTTGACTCAGTCTGTCATCCCTCTGAGGTCAGCAAGTTGAGTACTAGCTCACTGGTAATTGGGGCACTGCATCAGCGGCATAAACGTGCTACCAACAAAATGATGCAACCAGCAGCCTCAGGCTGCATACGAAAAAACAACAACTGCAGGCAGGTTGGAGGTCTTTCTGTCTTCTACAGACTCCTCGCCGGCCTATCTCCCCAAGTGTTCTGTCCTTCAAATATTCCTTCAGGACGCACAAGATCTGCCAGCAACCCTCTTCTGGTGAAACTGGCAAAATCAAGACTCTCTGCTCACCTTCACTCTTTCATTCCTCTTTTCTCCCGCTTCTGGAACAATCTCCCTCACTCTCTTCAATCCCACTCCTCCCTCCATAGTACAGTGGATAAGCTCTCATATTTTAACAAATTGTGCATTTTTTGAGAAAAGCATGAAATTTCTAGCATAGTTAGTATATACCATAAGGTTTATTTTCAGATGTGGAGGGAAGTCAGATTTGACCTCTGAGGACCATGAGAGGTCAAATCCAAAATGGCCACCAGTCCACCGGGTTTAATGTTCAAACGCGCTTATAGGTGTCATTTCCAACTAAATTGGGGATGCCCATTCATTTGGTGATACTTTTGAGATCGCCAGAACTCAAGGACATGCATTTAGGTCACAATCAAGGTCAAATTACGTTAAATATCTATTTTTATGATACTGCAGTTGGAACTGCTATTGGAAAAAGTTCATTTGAACTTTTAAAACTTTATTTTTTCAGGTACAGGGATAGGTACAGAACGCCCAAAGACCAGAAATGATGAAAAAAAGTGTTTACACTGCAAGGAATGATGCAATACCCTCTGAAAAAATAACTGTAATTAACCAAGTATGTCCACCAAAGCTTACATTAAATCAAATGCAATGATGAAAATTGGTAATGATCTAAATCTAACGGTCTCCAGAACAGAAGCACAGTGCAGTGCACTTGAATGCAGCTTTGGCACACTTGCAGCGTCCAGTGCACCCTTTCCTGCAGCCACAGTCGATCAATTCATGGCACGATTTTGATGCTTCAGGAAGAGTGGTCCAAAGAGGCTGCCACCCAGTTGTCTCCTTTGTCCAGCCCCAGTCAGGTGGGTCTGGCATCTCTGGATCCATGACCAATGCCTGGTTACAACAGTTGGCCTGGTAGCAAATGTGCTTGATGTGCTGCTTGAGTGTTGCCTGGGTCGGAGGAATGTTCTCTAGAGTTCTACACTTCTGTGTGAAGAGCTGTTTCCTGGCATCATTCACTTCCGTGCTCTCACTGGTTCTATCGTACATCAGCACCACAAATCGCTCCAGCAATAACATTGAGCCTTCACTGACCTCACTTGGCATGCCTAGGAGTTCATTGAAAGCATCATTCACCTCTGGGCATCCCCAATTTAGTTGGAAATGACACCTATAAAGTTTTCCTGCACTATTTGGTTCCAAAATTAAGCGCGTTTGAACATTAGACTCGGTGGACTGGCGGCCATTTTGGGTTTGACCTCTCACGGTTCTCAGAGGTCAAATCTGACTTCCCTCCACATCTGAAAATAAACCTTATGGTATGCACTAACTATGTTTAAAATTTCATGCTTTTCTCATTAAATGCACAATTTTTGTGTTTATCTGCTGCACTACCAGGTCTTTAAAACAGCTGTTCACCACCATCTCTTCTGGTCCCCCATCCAAAACCTTGATCTTTTCTACCCCCGTTAATATATCCCAAATCCACCTCTTTCAATCTCTGACTTCATTCCTGAAATTCCTAGAAGTGCCCACTTGTTTTATACTGTGTACCCATCTCCCTTCTTCCCTTCCCCCAAGCCCTCCCCCTTCCACAGATCTCCCGTTGTCGCTGTTCGCTACTGTTGTTGTGCTTGTGTGCTCCCCTCTCTCTCCCCACCTTGTCTCCAACTCCCTTTATTATATGTTTTATGTGTTGTTTGTTTTTTGTGTTTAATTTGCTGGCTCTTACATGAGCCTCGACTTTGTATACAAAAAAGAAATAAATTTTAAAATAGACCTCTCTTTAAGCTCCAGATTCTGAGGGAAATGTATAATTTGTTTATATGTCGTTCAGGAGCATCAATTTTTATATCCCTTGTAACCACAGTGTCAATACAATTTGCAGACCACCTCTTTTTTCCTATAGGTTTGTTGTGGGACAAGATCCAGCAGGCTGGCTGGTCCTGCTCGCCACTGGGGAGGTCCTCACACGTGCTCTTCTGGACCGGGAGTCTCCTCACGTCTTCAACGACAGCTACACCGCCACAGCACTTGTTGTAGATGATGGTAACGAAGATCAAGGGCATTTGAAACATTGCTGAGACCACTCTGTCTCACCTTTCACTTTCTCTGTGTCTCGTCTCTTCATCTCTTTCTCTGTGTCTTGTTTCTCCGTCTTTTTTTGTGTCAGTCTCTGTCTCCTCTCTTCATCTCTTTATCTTTGTCTCGTCTGTTTATCGGTGTCTCGTCTGTTTATCTGTGTCTCGTCTGTTTATCTGTGTCTCGTCTGTTTATCTGTGTCTCGTCTGTTTATCTGTGTCTCGTCTGTTTATCTGTGTCTCGTCTGTTTATCTGTGTCTCGTGTGTTTATCTGTGTCTCGTCTGTTTATCTGTGTCTCGTCTGTTTATCTGTCTCTCGTCTGTTTATCTGTGTCTCTGTTTATCTGTGTCTTGTCTGTTTCTCTGTGTCTCGTCTGTTTATCTGTGTCTCGTCTGTTTATCTGTGTCTCGTCTGTTTATCTGTCTATCGCCTATTTATCTGTGTCTCTGTTTATCTGTGTCTCGTCTGTTTATCTGTGTCTCGTCTGTTTATCTGTGTCTCGTCTGTTTATCTGTGTCTCGTCTGTTTGTCTTTGTCTCGTCTGTTTTTCTGTGTCTCGTCTGTTTATCTGTCTCGTCTGTTTATCTGTCTCGTCTGTTTATCTGTGTCTCGTCTGTTTATCTGTCTCTCGTCTGTTTATCTGTGTCTCGTCTTTATCTGTCTCGTCTGTTTATCTGTGTCTCGTCTGTTTATCTGTGTCTCGTCTGTTTATCTGTGTCTCGTCTGTTTATCTGTGTCTCGTCTGTTTATCTGTGTCGTCTGTTTATCTGTGTCTCGTCTGTTTATCTGTCTCGTCTGTTTATCTGTCTCGTCTGTTTATCTGTGTCTCATCTGTTTATCGGTCTCGTCTGTTTATCTGTCTCGTCTGTTTATCAGTGTCTCGTCTGTTTATCAGTGTCTCGTCTGTTTATCAGTGTCTCGTCTGTTTATCAGTGTCTCGTCTGTTTATCAGTGTCTCGTCTGTTTATTCTGTGTCTCGTCTGTTTAGCTGTGTCTCGTTTGTTTATCTGTGTCTCGTCTGTTTATTAGTGTCTCGTCTGTTTATTAGTGTCTCGTCTGTTTATTAGTGTCTCGTCTGTTTATCGGTGTCTCGTCTGTTTGTCTGTCTCGTCTGTTTATCGGTGTCTTGTCTGTTTGTATGTGTCTCGTTTCTCCATCTCTTTATCTGTGTCTAGTCGCTCTGTCTCTTTCTCTCTGTCTCAACATGTCTTTATCAGTGTCTCTCAGTCTCTTCATGTATGTGTGCGCTTATGTCTTTACATCTCTCCCTCTGACTCCTATCTTTCTTGTATCTATCTCTAACAACTGGTGCTGTCCCTACTTTGCATAAAATCTGATGGTAATGTAAGGAAACGTTGAGTGGGCACAAGCCCAACATATCGTTTCTGTATTGGTTATGACCAAATCAGGTTGGCAGGATAGCATAGATGTATTCACCAGCACCTCTGACCTGTCTTGCCTGTGTTCAAATCTAGACCCAGCTAGAAGCTGCCAACTGGAGTTTTGCTTACAGGCCAAGGCTATGAATGTGTGTGCCGTCCCTCGGATGGATGTTGAACAGAGTCCCGACTGCAAGTATTAGTTGGTGGAGGTTAAATGTCCTCTGGTGTCCTTGACACTAATCATCGACACCCTAAACAAATTACAAATTCCTGCCTGGACTACCAGTAGCAAGTGGTCTCCTCTTCCCGGAGGGTCCCAGACACTAGGCTCCACTGCTTGCTGTCAAAGGTTGCTGTCTTGACAGCAGCTTCGGCACTAAAAACAAATTGATCAGACAGTTCACATTTCATATTTGCTGGCAATTCAGAATGTGTACAAAATGATCTTTTTATATGCAATATCTAGGCTTATGGAAGAGCGAAGTCGCAGAGAGTGAAAATGCAAAATACTGGTAGTGGAGACAGTAGGGGCACAGTTTGACACAATAAGCAAGGAAATGACCGAACAGGAAAAAAAAGAGAGAAGAGGGGAGGAAACACAGTAACCCGCACGTAAGAGGGTTGGGTTAGGAAAGGTTAATGTAGGTAGAGAAGAACATCACACATGAGAAGGTGGTGCACCACAAGCTTGAAGCCGTGGAGCGAAGGGAGTTAGTGGACCATCTCTACAAGGCTGGTCCACAAAACGAGAGGAAAGAGGAACAGAAGATTGGACGTAGCTACAGCTGAATCTGCCAAAAAGCACAAGGTTTAACTTGTGATGTTGCTTTGCAATTTGTATGCAGCGAGATGCACACCATGTCTGCCATCACATGCTGTGCTACGCAAGACTATATTCTCTCTCCCTTCATGTTGTTGTCGAGTGATTTGTGGGCTTTTGGGGGGTTCTTCTCCGCAGCTGCCAGAGGGACCAGCACGATATTTTTTTTTAATGTTTGCTTTAATGGTGATTCACAAGGAACTCTGGGCATCTACTTTCAAAGAGTGACAAGGGAATCATTATCACCGTGATGGCAAACCAAATTGAGAAGCAGCAACCTCACAGGTGGAAATACACATCCAGCGAGTGGAATTTGGAAGTCATGTCACAAGTGTTTGACAACTTGCTCAGTTTTATGTCGAGGCTCCAGGAAGAGATGAACAACAGACACCGAGGGATGTACATACTCACTTTGGGGAGGCAAGACAAGGAAACATGCAAAGAGGTACAGATTGAGCTGGCGAGAGTATTTTAAAATGATCACAAGTAGACACCTTGATTGACGTAAGGTGATTGTGGGCTCACACCTTAAAGGATAGGTTTATGGAGCAACATTCTGCAGAAGCTCGAGGAGCATGGTTCCACAAAAGGGATAAAATTGTGGAGATACACAGCCAGCAATACAAGGGGTGAGATGGTCAAAGAAGCACCCAAAGGGCAGATGGTGGTGAGAGCTAGTAGTGCACGACCAGAAGAAACGACTGTGTTCTCTTCTTTGTCCTTTTGTGTTATATAATCAATGTAAAGTAAAAATCTGAAAATAAAGATCGCCATCTGCGTTATGGATATCACCAAGTCCATAAAAGCAATGCCATTGAGCAAGAAAGGAGAAAACAAAAATTGTAGTGTGGATTATATTCTTAGAATCCCAGAATATCTCAGAAAGATCTTAGAAGATCAGATCTTAGAATATCCCAGGAACACCCATCGTCCTGCCACTCCACTTGCTACATCATGGAGCATAATGACACTGAAGTTAACACAACAATACAATAATCTAGTATATGAGCCACAGTGCTCCTCAAACTATATATGTAGTTGTGGGTATGTCGCCAGGTCACGAGTGGCCTCTCTTGGACTTGCTTCCCGACCGTTGAGCCTGAAGCCGACGAGCCACGGATAACTCCACTGCACAACAGGTTGCTAATCAACCAAGATCGCTGTCTAAAGTGACTAAATCTGGCAGAGTCCCCACTCCAATCTTACCTTCTTGGTGACCAAGTTATCTTGTATAGGGATCAGATAGGTATATACATATACTGTGTGTGTGTGTGTGTATATATATATATATATCTCTCTATATATAAAGGAGGAGTGTGTGTGTGTGTGTGTGTGTGTGTGTGTGTGTGTGTGTGTGTGTGTGTGTGTGTGTGTGTGTGTGTGTGTGTGTGTGTGTGTGTGTGTGTGTGTGTGTGTGTGTCGATGTCCGCTTATAACTCAAGAACTACACATCGTAGAAAAGTTTTAGACACAGATTCGGAATCAGCATAAAATCCTGGTGGTTATAGGCTACGTTTTATTTTAATATCAATGGTTTAAAAAACCGCGCCAGCTGCAATTCCATGGTGTAGTTTGTGGCGGCGCTATTGCCCCTTTCCGATCACGCGGTTGCGCGTACGTACAGTATACTGTACGTACATATTTATATATTTTCAATGTGCTTTTTATTGTATTTTAAATTGTTTTTTAGCTTCTTTTATTGTTAATTTATGTACTATTGTATTTATTTTAAATATATATTTAAGGAAAACAAATGTTTTCACGTCCGTAGGAGTGACGTAAAGTCGCACATGACAAAATGCGCGCCATTTTTTCGCGCCAAGAACGAATAAACGGTAGTTGAGATTTTATTCGAATTCGAATTCCATTAAATTTCAACTGTTGGAAACAATAATTATTTCAACTGTTGGAAATTGAAATAATTATTGTTTCCAACAGTTGAAATTTAATGGAATTCGAATTCGAATAAAATCTCAACTAAAAAAAAAAAACGTCGCGTTTTAAAATTATGACGTCATCAGCGTATTTCGGAACGTTAATTTTTCAACTTCATATTCGGAATCAGTACGTCCCAGAGCAACTACAGCACACCTTAAATGTTAAAAAAACCTTCGGGTTTTAAAATTATGACGTCATCAGCATATTTCGTAACGTTAATTTTTCAACTTTGCCGACAATGACTTCCGACTTCTGGGTTCGGAATGCGGGACCAATGCCATTTGACAGGGAATAAAAAATAAATGCGACTACAATTGATGACAATGACTTCAGACTTGACTCCCCCCTCCCCCTCCCCTTCCCTCCCCCTCCCCTTCCCTCCCCCTCACCTCCCCCCTCCCCCCTCCCCCCTCCCCCTCCCCTCCCCCTCCACCTCCCCTCCCCTTCCCTCTCCCCCCTTTCTCCCTCCCCCCTTTCTCCCTCCCCCCTCCCCCTCCCCCCTTTCTCGCTCCCCCCTCCCCCTCCCCCCCTTTCTCCCTCCCCCCTCCACTCCCCCTCCCCCCTCCACTCCCCCTCCACTCCCCCTCCCCCCTCCCCTCCCTTCCCCCCATGGCCCTCCCTTTCCCCCCTGCCCCGTCCCCTCCCTCCTCCCCCTCCCTTCTCTCCCTCCCCCTCGCCTCCCCTCCCCCTCCCCTCTCCACCCAAACCCCTCCCCTTCTCCCCTCCCCCTCCCCCTTCCCCCTACCCCTCCCCCCTACCCCTTCCCCCCTCCCCCATCCCCCTCCCCCCTTCCCCTTCCCCCTCCCCCTCCCTCTCTCCCCTCCCCCCTTCCCCTTCCCCCTCCCCCTCCCTCTCCCCTCCCCCCACCCCCCTTCCCCACCCCCTCCCCCCTATCCCCTCCCCTCCCCCTCCCCCTCTCTACCCTACCCTCTCCCCTTCTCCCCTCCCCCCTTGCCCCTCCCCCTTGCCCCTCTCCCCCTCCCCCCTCCCTCTCCCCCCATCCCCCCCCCTCTTCTCTCCTCTCCCTCCTCCCCCTCCCCCCTCTTCTCCCCTCCCCCCTCTTTCTCCCCTCCCCCCCTCTTCTCCCTCCCCCCCCTCTTCTCCCCTCCCCCCCTCTCTTCCCCTCCCCCCCCTCTTCTCCCCTCTCCCCCCTCTTCTCCCCTCCCCACCCTCTCCTCCCCGCCCCCCCCCGTTCCCCTCCCCTTCCCCCCTCCCCCCTCCCTTCCCCCCGTCCGGCAATAATAATAATAATAATAACTATCTATAATTCCAGTAATCTCTGTACGTCTGTACGTTTGTACGTTTGTTTGTTTGTCCTGTGACCGCTGTTTCTTCTCGACAACTACCGGTCCGATATACTTTGAAACTTGCCAGGTATATTGCTGGGGACCCCGAGGATGTGCCTTTTCAAGGTTTCATAATATAATCGGACAATTACTTACCGAGCTATGTCCAAAAAAACGATTCAACCAATCAGAGAGCAGCGAACGATCGCGTGTGCCGAACGTGGAGGACACACTCTGCCTCGGATGCACATTTGAGAGCGTATTCATTTATTTCACGTTTTTTTTTTTTTTTTTTTTTTTTTTTTTTTTTTTTTTTTTTTTTTTTGTTTGTATACAAGATCGAGGCTCGTGAAAGAGCGAACATTAATCACACAGAAAGACAAACAGACACATAAAACAAATAACATCGGGAGCGGTAGACAAGATGGGGAGAGAGGGGGAAGGACACAAACACAACATTTGAGCGAGCCGAGAGCAGGGGACCGAGAGACATGGAGACATCGAGAGATCTGTGGGAGGGAGAGGGCTTTTGGGGGGGAGGCATGTGAAGGGGGGGAGGCATGTGAAGGGGGGGGGGGGTGGGAGAGGTATAAACATATGGACACTGCCAGGATTTCCAGGAAATAAGTTGGAATTTCAAACAAGGTGGATCTGGGTGAATTAGTGGGGGTAGAAAAGATCAAGGTTATGGATGGGGGAAGATAAGAGATGGTGGTGAACAGCTGTTTTAAAGACCTGGAGGGAGGAGAGGGATTGAAGGGAGTGTGGGAGTTTGTTCCACAGGCGGGAGAAAAGAGGAATGAAAGAGTGAAGGTGAGCAGAGAGCCGAGATTTCGGCAGTTTAACCATCAGAGGGTTGCTGGCAGATCTTGTGCGACCTGTAGGAATATTTGGGGGACAGAGCACAGAGAGAGCTGGGGGAGCAAGGCCGGAGAGGAGTCGGTAGAAGACAGAAAGACCACCTACCTGCCTGCGGTGAGTGAGTGAAAGGCCCTCAGAGATAGCTTCATCGCGGGAGATTCCAATGATTTTGAAAGCTTTGGATTCAACAGCGTGAAGCCGAGCCAGGTGTGAGGCAGGAGCACCAGCCCATAGGGGAGAACAGTATTCCATAGAGCTGCGGATGAAAGCCTTGTATGTGGTGAGGAGCTCAGGTGTGCCGAGGAAGGACTTCGCACGACGGAGGATGCCCAGTCGGCGACTGGCTTTGGAGGCCAGCTTGGAAATGTGGTTTTCCCAAGAAAGATCATGGCAGATAGTGAGACCCAAAAGCTTGAGTGACAGAACTTCTTGGAGAGGATTGTTGAGAAAGTAGATGGGAGGGTTGTCCAGTCGATCTTTTCGGAGAGACATAGTAAGAGAGTGAGATTTGGCAGGATTGAAAGACATGTTCCACTTGTTTGACCAGTCTGTGATTTTGTCCAGGTCTTCAGAGAGTGAGGAGGCTGCAGACTGCCGATCTGAGGGAAGAGGAATGGAGCGGCAGAGAGTGGAGTCATCAGCAAAGAGATAGAGAGGATTTTCCAGAGAGTCAGAGAGATCATTGATAAAGACCAGAAAAAGCACAGGGCCCAGCACACTTCCTTGGGGAACTCCAGCCTGAACAGGAAGGGGAGATGAGAGAAATCCATTCAGGGCCACACGTTGACTACGACCAGAGAGGAAGTCCGCAAGCCATGCATGGAGATTTCCATGGATACCATAGGAGGAGAGTTTGGTGAGCAGAGCTGGGTGCCAGACCGTATCAAAGGCTCTTGATATGTCAAGGGAGACAGCTCTGATTTCCTGTTTGGCATTGAGGACCTCCATCCATTGTTGAGACAGCAGAAGCAGCATGTCCAGAGTAGAGTGACCTGGTCTGAAACCAAATTGATGATCAGAGATCAAGCCATTGGAGAAGAGGAAAGATTTCATATCCGAAGCAATGATGGATTCCATGACTTTGCTGATAATTGGGAGCAGGCTGATTGGTCTGTAGTTGCAAGGATCTGTTTTTGCACCTTTTTTGTGTAAAGCGGTAATGTTAGCTGATTTCCAGGATGCTGGCAGATGACCTTGAGCAAAAGATAGGGTGAAAAGAACAGAGAGAGGGTGAGATAGAGCGGCAGAGCAGGATTTTAGGACCCGTGGGCTGATGCCGTCTGGTCCAGTTGCAGAATCAGAGTCGAGGTTTGACAAAAACTCCTCCACCTTGTCAGGAGAGAAGGACACAGAGTCCAGGAGCAGTTGGGTTCGACTGGGAAAGGAGGGAACAGAGAGAGATGGGTTTGGGACTAAGGATTTCGAGGCAAACACAGAGTTGAGGCATTCGGCTTTGTCACGTGCGATGTCAACTGTGTGGCCATTTGAGGTAAGGGAGGGGATGGAGGGGGAACAAACACCAGAAACGGATTTGACCAGACGCCACCAGGATTTGGAGGAAGGAGACAGGTTTGAGAGTTCATTCTTGAGTGAGGAGAGATAGTGCTTCCTGGCACTCCTGAGGGTAGACACACACTTGTTCCGAGCTTGGTGGAAGGAACTGAGATTTCCTTCAGTTGGATTAGCCTTCCAAGAGGCAAAGGCAAGTTGTTTCAGGGCAACTGCCTCACCACAAGATTCAGTGTACCATGGACGGGAGGAAGGGTAAGACAATTGAAGGCGAGATGGGATAAATCTGTGCATGAGAGAGATCAGTTTGCTTTGGAAGAATTCCCAGGAAGAATTGATGTCAGCGGCAGTGGAGATGGGAGACCAATCCAGACGATTGATGGCTGCTTGAAGACCGTCCCAGTCGGCCTGAGTGAAATGCCAGACTCGACGACGCTGAGGAGGCTCTCTGAGAATGGCCAGAGAGATGTCCACTTTGACAAGCACATGATCAGAAGAACCGATTGGAGCAGAAGAAGAGCAGCAGACATTAGCAGGGAAGTTTGTCATAACCAAGTCTAGAAGAGAAGATACTCCATTGGCTGAGATCCGGGTCGGGAAATTGACAGATTGTGTCAATCCCAGTGAGTCACAGAAGTCCTTTGCTGAGATGCCATGACTAGTGAGAGAGGAACCCACACCCAACCAGGTGGCATGATGACAGTTGAAGTCACCACATATGAGGAAGAGAGAGTTGGGATGAGTGGATAGAAGTTGGTCCATGTTGTCAGACAGTGAAATGTAGATGGAGTCATCACTGTTTGGGGGACGGTACAGAACACATATGAACAAAAGGTGGGAGCGGAGAGGAAGCCGTAACCAGAGGTACTCCTGCGGGTGAGGAGGAAAGAGAGCAGTGCAAGGAGAGTGAGGAAGAGAGTTTTTGACAAAGATAGCCACCCCACCACCAGGCCGAGGCTCAGGTCTATCATACCGGAGGAGGGAGTAACCAGGAAGAGATATTAAGGAATCAGAGACATCTTGAAGGAGGAAAGTCTCTGTTAAGCAGATCAAGTCTGGATTGTCAGAAGCAACCTGTATGGAGAGATCAGTCAGGTTTGAGCGAAGGCCCCGGATGTTTGAGGTCCATACCGTTAATGAAGAGAGAGGGGGAGCATCGGGTACAGGACAGGGGAGGGGAGGAGTAGGGTAAGATGAAGGATGAGAGGGGGAGGTAGGGAGAGCAGTCGATAGTGTTTCTGATGTTGCAGAAGAGTTCCAAGAAAGGGAAGGATGAGGAGGATGAAAGGTTTGCTGGTGAAGGGATGCGGCACAGTGAGGGGTTGTCCGAGGGGGGGCAGAGGATAGTAGAAGGTTTGGGGGGGTGGAGGTATGAGATAGAAGGGAGACGAAGTGGGGAGGAGGCAGCCCGGAGGAGGAGGGGGGAGGAGAGAGAACTGGAGAGGAATGGTATGGGGGGAGAATTGAAAGGGAGGGATTGGGGGGGAGTTTTGAAGGGGAGGAGTGAGGGGGGAGTTTAGGAGGGGAGGGGCAAGGGGGGAGTTTTGGAGGGAAGGGGAAAGGGGGGAGATCAGGAGTGGAGGGGCAAGGGGGGAGATTAGGAGGGGAGGGGCAAAGGGGAAGTTTAGGAGGGGAAGGGCAAGGGGGGAGTTCAGGAGTGGAGGGGCAAGGGGGGAGTTTAAGAGTGGAGGGGCAAGGGGGAAGTTTCGGAGTGTAGGTGCAAGGGGGGGGATTTGGATGGGAGGGGCAAGAGGGGAGTTTAGAAAGTGGATGATTAATGAAAGACGAACATTGATAACAAATTGGGTTTGTTGTGATTTTCAAGTTAGCAATCCGGTTCAGAACGATGGAGGAGGGATGGAATGAATGTGAATTTAGACCATGTAGTGAGGGAGACGTATAAGATATTGAATTTCTTTTTTTTGAAGTGGAATGAGTTGGAGAGGAAATTGAGAAAAGCCTTTTAAATAGGAAGAAAAACAGCGTGTTGTAATATACCACTGAATAAAAAACATAAGGGGAAAGGTTAAACATGTTGAAACATGAAAGGAACAACTATGTTGGCGTTAAACTATGTTTTAAAACTAATAAAACCGAATTTGCGATTCATTCGCTTTCCTGCGCGTTTGTGCACGCGATGGCGATTTCTTTACCAAACTCCGGAAGCCGTTCGCTTTGGACCAAACCATTGCATGTAAATAGAGGGGGGGGATTGTCACCGTACTCGCAAGCCGTTCGCTTTGGACCAAACCATTTCATGTAAATAGAGGGGGGGGATATAATTTTAGATATAGATATAGTACGGGCATGCGAATGGACCAAACCATTGTTTTTTTTTTGCAGTTTTTTTTTTTTTTGCAGTTTTTTTTTTTTTGCAAGGAACGGGCACCCACGTACGGGCACGTCCTAGCTTATATATAGTACGGGCATGCCCTAGTCTATCTATAATCTATCTATAATTCCAGTAATCTCTGTACGTTTGTACGTCTGTTTGTCTGTGACCGCTGTTTCTCGACAACCACGGGTCCGATATACTTTTAACTTGCCAGGTATATTGCTGGGGACCCGAGGATGTGCCTTTTCAAGGTTTCATATTAATCGGACAATTACTTACCGAGCTATGTCCAAAAAACGATTCAACCAATCAGAGAGCAGCGAACGATCGCGTGTGCCGAACGTGGAGGACACACTCTGCCTCGGATGGCACATTTGAGAGCGTATTCATTTATTTCACGTTTGCAAACTATGTTGGCGTTAAACTATGTTTTAAAACTAATAAAACCGAATTTGCGATTCATTCGCTTTCCTGCGCGTTTGTGCACGCGATGGCGATTTCTTTACCAAACTCCGGAAGCCGTTCGCTTTGGACCAAACCATTGCATGTAAATAGAGGGGGGGGATTGTCACCGTACTCGCAAGCCGTTCGCTTTGGACCAAACCATTTCATGTAAATAGAGGGGGGGGGATATAATTTTAGATATAGATATAGTACGGGCAATGCCCTAGTTCCAGTAATCTCTGTACGTTTGTACGTTTGTACGTCTGTACGTCTGTACGTTTGTCTGTGACCGCTGTTTCTCGACAACTACCGGTCCGATATACTTGAAACTTGCCAGGTATATTGCTGGGGACCCGAGGATGTGCCTTTTCAAGGTTTGAAATTAATCGGACAAGTACTTACCGAGCTATGGCGATTTAGCCGTTCGCCGTTCGCTTTGCCGTTGCGAATGGACCAAACCATTCATGTAAATAGAGGGGGGGGGGGGGTTCTGTGGTCGTTCGCTTTGGCTTTGCGAATGGACCAAACCATTCATGTAAATAGAGGGGGGGGTTCTGTTGTCGTTCGCTTTGGCTTTGCGAATGGACCAAACCATTCATGTAAATAGAGGGGGGGGGGGGGGGTTCTGTGGTCGTTGCGAATGGACCAAACCATTGTTTTTTTTTTGCAGTTTTTTTTTTTTTTGCAGTTTTTTTTTTTTTGCAAGCAACGGGCACCCACGTACGGGCACGTCCTAGCTTATATATAGTACGGGCATGCCCTAGTAATAATAATTCATTTATTTTGTATAGCGCTTTTCAAGTAGCCCAAAGGCAATGCCGGGTACTTCCCATGGCCAGCTGTACGTGGGCTGCTCGAGGGTTGGAAAACCAAGCAATTTTTATGTCTTGGCACCAAGTAAGAAAACCAGAAATGTTGTATACCAAGAGGTTTTGAGAAATTGACAATTGACAAAACGTCATGTAGAAAATGTACTGTGATATTGCTCTAAAATATACATGTTCTTTTCATCATATATTTGTCTTATTCTTATTCAACCCGGGCGAAGCCGGGTACCTCAGCTAGTATATGTGTGTGTGTGTGTGTGTGTGTGTGTGTGTGTGTGTGTGTGTGTGTGTGTGTGTGTGTGTGTGTGTGTGTGTGTGTGTGTGTGTGTGTGTGTATGTATGTATGTATGTATGTATATATATATATATATATATCTTCTATATAAATAAAGGAGGAGTGTCTGTGTGTGTGTGTGTGTGTGTGTGTGTGTGTGTGTGTGTGTGTGTGTGTGTGTGTGTCTGTCTGGATGTCCGCTTATAACTCAAGAACTACACATCAGAGAAAAGTTTTAGACACAGATTCGGAATCAGCATAAAATTCTGGTGGTTATCGGCTACTTTTTATTTTAATATCAATGGTTTAAAAAACCGGGCCAGCTGCAATTCCATGGTGTAGTTTGTGGTGGCGCTATTGCCCCTTTCCGATCCCATGACGCATTGCGGTTCCGATTCGCGATAAGGTCTATGCGCTATCACCGACACTTTTCCACCTTTTCCATACCTTTTAATCAGATTTACCTTTTCGTCCATCGTAACCACATTACACTTGGAAACAGTAGCATTATCCTTCTTCGGACCCATGGCTAACACAGACACAGTAAAGGAATACTGTACGTCGCCTCTGTTTTGAATGAGAATCAGCGGTTGCGCGTACGTACAGTATACTGTATGTACATATTTATATATTTGTAATGTGCTTTTTATTGTATTTTAAATTGTTTTTTAGCTTCTTTTATTGTTAATTTATGTTCTATTTTATTTATTTTAAATATATTTTTAAGGAAAACATGTTTTCACGTCCGTAGGAGTGACGTAATGTCGCACATAATGACGTTCGCTGCCCGGTCATGAAAGAAATTATGATTCTCTTGCCAAAGTGACAGATGAAGATCAGGCAGTAAACTTCCCAACTGAGTTTCTCAACAGTCGTCAGCCTCAAGGACTCCCAACACACAGGTTGATTCTCAAGGTGGGAGCACCAATCATGCTTCTAAGGAATCTTGATCCACCAAAGCTGTGTAATGGAACACGATTGACAATCCAGCAAATGATGCCGCATGTCCTAGAGGCAACCATCCTCTCAGGACAATACAGAGGAGAGAAAGTATTCATTCCAAGGATACCACTTATTCCACCTGACCTTCCATTCTCCTTCAAGAGGATTCAGTTCCCCATCAGGCTATGTTTTGCTATGCCCATCAACAGGGCGCAGGGGCAATCAATGAAGGTTGTAGGCCTGAACTTCACAGAACAAGTGTTTGCCCATGGCCAGCTGTACGTGGGCTGCTCGAGGGTTGGAAAACCAAGCAATCTTTATGTCTTGGCACCACGTAAGAAAACCAGAAATGTTTTATACCCAGAGGTTTTGAGAAATTGCAAATTGAAAAAACGTCATGTAGGAAATGTACTGTGATATTGCTCTAAAATATACATGTTCTTTTCATCATATATTTGTATTATTCTTATTCAACCCGGGCGAAGCCGGGTACCTCAGCAATTTGGTCCAAATACGTCCAAAACTTTTTGAGATATCCCGCTATGTATCGTTTTTGGCCCCAACTCCCAATGGTGAAGAATCACTTTAAAAATTCTAGTCGCCGAATCCGGATCTTCACCAAAATTTAACGATTTCGTCCTCGTCACATTCGCTACATCTCTGCCAAATTTCATCCGAATCCATTCACAACTTTTTGAGATATCTTGTTCACAAACAGACAGAGGTGAAAACATAATCTCCATCCACATTTGGTGTCGGAGGTAACAAGGAAATTTGACGCAGGAAAAGGACATTCGGCCCATCATGCCTGCACTACACCAGATTCAATAAATCAATCAAGCTGATAACTTCATTTAATTGGGGGGATTTGGGAGAGGAAGGACTAGGGATGACAGTGTGGCAGGCTCGGGGACATCATCAGGGTGTTAAAAAGCAGAATCCAGGTATAGACTGTCGCCCAGGCCACCTGGTGTGTTTCGCAGGTATGGCAATCATCAGAGTACCGTCCCTCGGATGGACATTACACCGGGTATCTCGTCTGCTAGTGCTATCATTGCTTGGTGGACGTTAACGATCTCATGGCCAAGGGTACTCGTTTACTGGCACCCTGGAAATATATATATATGTTCACTGTAAATCTATTGTGCTGTGTAATTTGATATGTATTTCCATATGACGCAGGCTACCCCCCAGAAACGGGTACAGTCACCATGGTGATACCGATCCAAGATGTGAATGACAACAAACCAGCTCTGGAGCATTCTGCCATCTCCCTTTGTCTAGCGTACGCTGCTTGGGGGACAAATATCTCCATCGTAGACCCAGACAAGGACCCTTTCAGTGGCCCCTTTACCATGGCTTTGAGTGATCAACTACCCGATGTCCACAAGAACTGGACACTTCTTCAGCCAAGCGGTGTGCACATTTACAATATTCTTTCATTTCACTACAAAATCCCTCCCTCCACCTCAAACCCAACTCTAAACCTCGTCTTCATACGTAATTAATCATCCTTGGATTATAAAAGATCTTTGTTGTTTTACAATTTTTACAATTACAAAGATCAGAATTTTTTTTTGTTTGTTTTTTTGTTTTTTGTTTTACAATTGGAATATGTGAAGACTGCACCACCATGTTGTAAATGACCTATATTTCTCCCAACTGCTGTGTTTTTATTTAATTTCCATCCTCATTTAATCTCTGGGGTCTCTCCTTAACTCGTTGTGTTTAAAATCGGATGCCATGTAAATGAAACCTTTCCACCAATCTTTCTGTGACGTACATGAATGAACGTTGCATGGACAGTTCATCTTCGAGCTTAAAGCCAGGTTTGGGAAAACGAGCTTCAAGGTTCAGCACGCTTCACTAACTCTAGTCTATATTTACTCCTCACACGCGACCGCGAGGTAAAGATTAATCTGGGACAGGTCTCGCTGTTATTCCCCCTCTCACCATATCCCGACGTGTCATGTTTCAATCACTCAGCATGGAAGAACACCTGAGATGGACATCAAAAAGGGTACAGGCACAAAACCCCATGACCTTGCTATACCTGTCCTCCTTCAGAATGTGTTCAATCTCGGTTCACTGTTTTGTTATCGAGTGCAGTGGTCCCAATGCACATTGTGGAGCTTCTACACATTTCATACAAAAAGCTCTTTCTAACCACTCACTGACTGATATTAATGTTCGATGCGTTTCGGGTGACGTAGAAAGCTGAAATTTGGCATGCCGACGGACATCAAAGCCGGTACACCGGGAAAATCACAGAACCATTGGAAAGTGTCCGTAAATAAAAATCTATGTACAAAACCATAAACGCATATCCCCAAAAAAACCTTAATCAATATCCAGCATTTAAAATTGTAATTTCTATAACTAAACTGTGCAATAAACAGGACAATGATGTCCATAAATGAAAAAAAAGAAAAAGCGCCCGCAGATAAAAATTTACATAAAAAAACATAAACGCGTCGGTAAAAAAAAAAAAACCTCAATCAATACCGAGGATTTGAAAATTGTAATTTCTATAACTGTAAACTCTGAAATAAAAATATCAATGAAAATTTACGTTAAAGCAGTAAACGTGTCCGTAAAGTAATAAATACATAACCCCAAATTGATGTCTATTAGCAGGTTGGTGATGCTTGCCTATAATCATAAAGCTTCTATTTATTTTGTACCTAAATACGAAGTACAGTTTGTTATTGCTTACACAATGTGTATGCACACCCCATGAGTATTACATACAAGTCACATGTGTATAATCAAGAAACCTGGCCTTGACGTACGTACACTCGCCTCTAGCACCATGATCTCGAGGTACATAAACTCGCCTCGACCACCATGACCTCGAGGTGCATACACTCGCCTCGAGCACCATGACCTCGAGGTGCAGACACTCGCCTCTAGCACCATGACCTCGATTTATGCACACTCGCCTCTAGCACCATGACCTCGAGGTACATGCACTCGCCTCCAGCACCATGACCTCGATTTATACACACTCGCCTCTAGCACCATGACCTCGAGGTACATGCACTCGCCTCTAGCACCATGACCTCGATTTATGCACATTCGCCTCTAGCACCATGACCTCGATTTATGCACACTCGCCTCTAGCACCATGACCTCGATATATGCACACTCGGCTCTAGCACCATGACCTCGATTTATGCACACTCGCCTCTGGCACCATGACCTCGATTTATGCACATTCGCCTCTGGCACCATGACCTCCATTTATGCACACTCGCCTCTAGCACCATGACCTCGAGGTACATGTACTCGTCTCTAGCACCATGACCTCGATTTATGCACACTCACCTCCAGCACCATGACCTCGATTTATGCACATTCACCTCTAGCATCATGACCTCGAGGTACATGCACTCGCCTCGAGCACCATGACCTCGATTTATGCACAATCGGTTCTAGCACCTTGACCTCGATGTACATGCACTCACCTCCAGCACCATGACCTCGATTTATGCACACTCGCCTCTAGCACCATGACCTCGAGGTACATGCACTCAATTGTAGCACCATGACCTCGATTTATGCACACTCGGCTCTAGCACCATGACCTCAATTTATGCACACTCGGCTCGAGCACAATGACCTCGATTTATGCACATTTCCCTCCAGCACAATGACCTCGATTTATGCACACTGGCCTCGAGCACCATGACCTCGAGGTAAATGCACTCGCCTCAATCACCATGACCTCGATTTATGCACACTCGGGTCTAGCACATTGACCTCGAGGTACATGCACTCACCTCTAGCACCATGACCTCGATTTATGCACACTCGCCTCTAGCACCATGACCTCGATTTATGCACACTCGCCTATAGCACCACGACCTCGAGGTACATGCACTCGCCTCGAGCACCATGACCTCGATTTATGCACGCTCGGTTCTAGCACCTTGACCTCGGGGTACGTGCACTCGCCTCCAGCACCATGACCTCAATTTATGCACACTCGCCTCGAGCACCATGACCTCGATTTATGCACACTCGGCTCTAGCACCATGACCTCGAGGTACATGCACTCGCCTCTAGCACCATGACCTCGATTTATGCACACTCGCCTCTAGCACCATGACCTCAAGGTACATACACACACTCGCCTCGAGCACCATGGCCTCGATTTATGCACACTCGGCTCTAGCACCATGACCTCGAGGTGCATGCACTCGCTTCCAGCACCATGACCTCAATTTATGCACACTCCGCTCCAGCACGATGACCTCGAGTTATGCACACTCGGCTCTAGCACCATGACCTCGATTTATGCACATTCGCCTCTAGCACCATGACTTCGATTTATGCACATTCGCCTCGAGCACCATGACCTCGATTTATGCACACTCGCCTCTAGCACCTTGACCTCGATGTATGCACATTCGCCTCCAGCACCATGACCTCGATTTATGCACATTCGCCTCCAGCACCTTGACCTCGATTTATGCACATTCGCCTCCAGCACCATGACCTCGATTTATGCACATTCGCCTCCAGCACCATGACCTCGATTTATGCACACTCGCCTCTAGCACCATGACCTTGATTTATGCACACTCGGCTCTAGCACCATGACCTCGAGGTACATGCACTCGCCTCCAGCACCATGACCTCGATTTATGCACACTCGCCTCTCGCTCCATGACCTCGAGGTACATACACTCTCCTCTAGCACCATGGCCTCGATTTATGCACACTCGCCTCTCGCTCCATGACCTCGAGGTACATACACTCTCCTCTAGCACCATGACCTCGAGGTACATGCACTCGCTTCCAGCACCATGACCTCGATTTATGCACACTCGGCTCTCGCACCATGACCTCGATTGATGCACACTCGGCTCTAGCACCATGACCTCGATTATGCACATTCGCCTCTAGCACCATGACCTCGATTTATGCACATTCGCCTCTAGCACCATGACCTCGATTTATGCACATTCTCCTCTAGCACCTTGACCTCGATTTATGCACACTCGCCTCTAGCACCATGACCTCGAGGTACATGCACTCGCCTCGAGCACCATGACCTCGATTTATGCACACTCGGTTGTAGCAGCTTGACCTCGAGGTACATGCCCTCACCTCTAGCACCATGACCTCGATTTATGCACACTCGCTTCTAGCACCATGACCTTGAGGTACATGCACTCGCCTCGAGCACCATGACCTCGATTTATGCACACTCGGTTCTAGCACCTTGACCTCGAGGTGCATGCACTCGCCTCTAGCATCGTGACCTCGATTTATGCACACTCGCCTCTAGCACCATGACCTCGCTTTATGCACACTCGGCTCTAGCACCATGACCTCGAGGTACATGCACTCGCCTTTAGCACCATGACCTCGATTTATGCACACTCCCCTCTAGCACCATGACCTCGATTTATCCACACTCGCCTCGAGCACAATGACCTTGAGGTACATGCACTCGCCTCGAGCACCATGACCTCGATTTATGCACACTCGGTTCTAGCACCTTGACCTCGAGGTACATGCACTCACCTCTAGTACCATGACCTCGATTTATGCACACTCGCCTCCAGCACCATGACCTCGCTTTATGCACACTCAGTTCTAGCACCTTGGCCTTGAGGTACATACAATCGCCTCTAGCACCATGACCTCGAGGTACGTACACTTACCTCCAGCACCATGAACTCCAAGTACGTACACACCTCTAAGCTGTCGCATCGGAGTTGTAATCTCAGCCCAGCGATAAACTGTCATCCTAGTGAATTCCAAGAATATTCGTGGACTGTCGACAAATGAAGAGTATGTAATCTGGCATTTGAAATTCGGGTCCCAATATCATGGGCTATCTGTTCAAATGGAAACACCAAAACGGGTCAACAGGTCCCCTCGTATTTCCTTTCTGCCGTGTGGAATCTCTCCCCTTATGGTAGATGGTCAGCACAGTTTTTGATCACGTGTGTTCTGTTGCAACAAAATTTCAGAGATGTCCATTAAATAATTCAAAATGCTAGTTTATTTACACTGAGAATGTATTTGGTGCAAACACTTTCTGGGTATACTATGAGAAGCCAAGGCGTCCAAACTTGTGCGACTCCACGCGATAAGAAAAAGAAAGCAGGTACGTTTTCAGAGCATCAGGTGAAACGATGTAAACGAGGTGAAAATCCAGCAAAAGGTGAGGGAACCATTCACGTTAGCCATTTCTCAATCCGGTGGTTACTGGAAGGAAATAAAACGGCCTATTGGTCTTGGATCGCCCAGGGGCTTGAACATGAGTGCTCAATAAAATGTCCATTTCCAGTTTTACGTTCACAAAGTGCGATACTTAGGTGTATTTGATTATGGCTGGGAGTAGTTTTATAATGATAATCGTTTCACTACCTTGTACGTTCATGTCTTTCCTTGTATTATGTCGAAATCAACACGAAGTTCACAGTGAAGGATAGAGGTGGTGCAGATGGGATCGAGGCTTGTGTAAGAACGTCAGATGGAATCAGACAAGTAGAACGTTAGATGGAATCAGACGGGTGGAACATTCGATGGAATCAGACGAGTAGAACGTCAAATGGAATCGGACGGGTAGCACGTCAGATGGAATCGGACGGGAAGAACGTTAGATGGAATCGGACGGGTAGAACGTTAGATGGAATGGGACGGGTAGAACGTTAAATGGAATGGGACGGGTAGAACGTTTGATGGAATCGGTCGGGTAGAACATGAGATGGAATCGGATGGGTAGAACGTTCGATGGAATCGGACAGGTAGAACGTTAGATGGAATCGGACGGGTAGAACGTTATATGGAATCAGACGGGTAGAACGTTAGATGGAATCGGACAGGTAGAACGTCAAATGGAATCGGACGGGTAGCACGTCAGATGGAATCGGACGGGAAGAACGTTAGATGGAATGGGACGGGTAGAACGTTAGATGGAATGGGACGGGTAGAACGTTAAATGGAATGGGACGGGTAGAACGTTTGATGGAATCGGTCGGGTAGAACATGAGATGGAATCGGATGGGTAGAACGTTCGATGGAATCGGACAGGTAGAACGTTAGATGGAATCGGACGGGTAGAACGTTAGATAGAATCAGACGGGTAGAACGTTAGATGGAATCGGACAGGTAGAACGTCAAATGGAATCGGACCGGCAGAATGTTAGATGGAATCGGACGGGTAGAACGTTAGATGGAATGTGACGGGTAGAACGTTAGATGGAATGTGACGGGTAGAACGTTAGATGGAATGTGACGGGTAGAACGTTAGATGGAATCGGAGGGGGAGAACGTTTGATGGAATGTGATGGGTAGAACGTTAGATGTAATCGGACGGGTAGAACGTTCGATGGAATCGGACGGGTAGAACGTTCGATGGAATCGGACGGGTAGAACGTTAGATGGAATCGGACGGGTAGAACATTAGATGGAATCGGACGGGTAGAACGTTAGATGGAATCGGACGGGTAGAACGTTAGATGGAATCGGACGGGTAGAACGTTAGATGGAATCGGACGGGTAGAACGTTAGATGGAATCGGACGGGTAGAACGTCATGTGGAATCAGAGGGGTAGAACGTTCGATGGAATCGGACAGGTAGAACGTTAGATGGAATCGGACCGGTAGAACTTTTTTTTTTCTTTTTTTTTTTGTATACTGAATCGAGGCTCGTGAAAGAGCTGACATTTACTTCAGAAACAAATCAACCAGACAAACAAAATATATAAAAAGAGGGAGCGGAAGACAAGAGAAGGGGAAGCACACAAACACTTGAGAGCACACAACATTTAAGAGCAGGGAGATGTGTGGGAGGGAGAGGGCTTGGGGGGAGGAGGCGTCGGAAGGGGGGGGTGGGAGAAGTACAAAACACAAGGACACCAAGGACTTCCAGGACAGAAGTTGGTATTTCAAAAAAGTGGAATTGGGGTGAAATTAGCGGGGATAGAAAAGATCAAGGTTTTGGATGGGGGAAGATAAGAGATGGTGGTGAACAGCTGTTTTAAAGACCTGGAGGGTGGAGTGGGATTGAAGAGAGTGAGGGAGTTTGTTCCAGAGGCGGGAGAAAAGAGGAATGAAGGAGTGAAGGTGAGCAGAGAGTCTTGATTTTGGCAGTTTAACCATAAGAGGGTTGCAGGCAGATCTTGTGCGACCTGTAGGAATATTTGCGGGACAGAACCCAGAGAGATCTGGGGAGGGGGCAAGGCCAGAGAGGAGTCGGTAGAAGACGGAAAGACCACCAACCTGCCTGTGGTGAGTGAGTGAGAGGCCCTTGGAGTTACCTTCATCGCGGGAGATTCCAATGATTCTGAATGCTTTGGTTTCAACAGCGTGAAGACGAGCTAGGTGTGAGGCAGGAGCACCAGCCCAGAGGGAAGAGCAGTATTCCATCGAGCTGCGGATGAAAGCCTTGTATGTGGTGAGCTCAGGTGTGCCAAGGAAGGACTTCGCACGACGGAGGATGCCCAGTCGGCGACTGGCTTTGGAGGCCAGATTTGAAATGTGGTTTTCCCAGGAAAGATCATGGCAGATAGTGAGACCCAAAAGCTTGAGTGACAGAACTTCTTGGAGAGGATTATTCAGAAAGTGGATGGGAGGGTTGTCCAGTCGGTCTTTTCGGAGAGACATCGTAAGAGTGTGAGATTTGTCAGGATTGAAAGACATGTTCCACTTGTTTGCCCAGTCTGTGATTTTGTCCAGGTCTGCAGAGAGTGAGGAGGCTGCAGACTGCCGATCTGAGGGATGAAGAATGGAGCGACAGAGAGTAGAGTCATCAGCAAAGAGATAGAGAGGATTTTCAAGAGAGTCAGAGAGATCATTGATGAAGACCAGAAAAAGCACAGGGCCCAGAACACTGCCTTGGGGAACTCCAGCCTGAACAGGAAGAGGAGATGAGAGAAACCCATTCAGAGCCACACGTTGACTACGACTAGAGACGAAGTCCGCCAGCCATGCGTGGAGATTTCCATGGATACCAAAAGAGGAGAGTTTGGTGAGCAGAGCAGGGTGCCAGACCATATCGAAGGCACGTGATATGTCAAGGGAGACAGCTCTAATTTCCTGTTTGGCATTGAGGACCTCCATCCATTGTTGAGAAAGCAGAAGCAGCATGTCCAGAGTAGAGTGACCAGGTCTGAAACCAAATTGATGATCAGAGATCAAGCCATTGGAGAAGAGGAAAGATTTCATATCTGAAGCAATGATGGATTCCATGACTTTGCTGATAATTGGGAGAAGGCTGATTGGTCTGTAGTTGCTGGGATCTGTTTTTGCACCTTTTTGTGCAAAGCGGTGATGTTGGCAGATTTCCAAGCAGATGGCAGATGACCTTGAGCAAAAGAGAGGGTGAAGAGAACAGGGAGAGGGAGTGAAAGAGCGGAAGAACAGGATTTTCGGACCCGTGGGCTGATGCCGTCAGGTCCAGTTGCAGAATCAGAGTCGAGGGTTGACAGAAACTTTTCCACCTTGTCAGGAGGAAAGGACACGGAGTCCAGGAGCAGCTGGGTACGACTGGGTACGGTGGGTACAGAGAGGGATGGGTTTGGGACACAAGATTTAGAGGCAAACACAGAGTTGAGGCATTCAGCTTTTTCACCTGCGGAGTCAGCCGTGTGGCCGTTTGAGGTGAGGGAGGGGATGGAGGGGGAACAAACACCAGAAACAGATTTGACCAGATGCCACCAGGATTTGGAAGCGGGAGACAAATAAGAGAGTTCTGTCCTGAGAACGGAGAGATATTGTTTCCTGGCTCTCCTGAGGGTGGACACACACTTGTTTCAGGCTTTGTGAAAGGAAATGAGATTTCCTTCCGTTGGATTTGCTTTCCAGGAGACGAAAGCAAGTTGTTTCTGGGCAATAGCCTCACCACAAGATTCCGTGTACCATGGATGGGAGGAAGGGTATGACAACTGAAGACGAGATGGGATAAATCTGTGCATGAGAGAGAGAGCAATTTACTTTGGAAGAATTCCCAGGATGAGTTGATGTCAGAGGCGGTAGAGATGGGAGACCAGTCCAGATGATTGATGGCTGCTTGAAGACCGTGCCAGTTGGCCTGAGTGAAATGCCAGACTCGTCGACGCTGAGGAGGCTCTCTGAGAATGGTCAGAGAGATGTCCACTTTAACAAGCACATGATCAGATGAGCCGATTGGAGCAGAAGAAGAGCAGCAGACATTTTCAGGGAAGTTTGTCATAACCAAATCCAGAAGAGAAGATGCTCCGTTGACTGAGATCCGGGTCGGGAAATTGACAAATTGTGTCAGTCCCAGTGAGTCACAGAAGTCCTTTGCTGAAGAGCCATGGCTGGTGAGAGAGGTACCCACACCCAGCCAACTGGCATGGTGACAATTGAAATCACCACATATGAGGAAGAGAGAGTTGGGATGGGTAGATAGAAGTTGGTCCATATTATCAGACAGCGAGATGTAGATGGAGTCATCACTGTTTGGTGGACGGTACAACACACATATGATCAAAAGGTGGGAGTGAAGGGGAAGCCGTAGCCAAAGGTATTCCTGGGGGGTGAGGTGGAGAGAGGGCAGTGCAGGGCGAGTGAGGAAGAGAGTTTTTTTATAAAGATAGCAACCCCCCTCCCCCCCCCCCCCCCCTTCCAGGACGAGGCTCAGGTCTATCATACCGGAGGAGGGAGTAACCTGGGAGAGATACCAAGGAATCAGAGACATCATGAAGGAGGAAAGTTTCTGTTAAGCAGATCACGTCTGGTTTGTCAGAAGAAACCTGTATGGAGAGATCAGTCAAGTTTGAGCGAAGGCCCCGGATGTTTGAGGTCCATACTGTTAAAGAAGAGGAAGGGGGAGCATCGGATACAGAACAGGGGGGGGGGGGGGGAGCGGTAGGGTAAGATGTGGAAGAGGAGGAAGAGGTAGGGAGAGCTGTTGAAGGTGTGTCAGAGATTTCAGAATAGCTTGGAGAAAGGGAAGAATGGGGCGGACAAAAGGTTTGATGGTGATTGGGTGAGGCGCAGTGAGGTGTGATTTGAAGAGGGGGAAGAGTGAGGCAGAAGGTTGAGGGAGATGAAGGTGAAAGTTGGAAGGGGGAAGAAGCGGGGAGGACGCTTTGAGGAGGAGGGGTGAGAGGGGAGTCTAGATGGGGAGAGTCTCGGAGGGGAGGGGTGTGGGAGGAGTTTAGGAGGGAAAGGGCAAGGGGGGAGATCTGAAAGGGATGGGTGATGGGGAAGATTTGGAGGGGAGGGGCAAGGGGGAATATTTGAAAGAGATGGGTGATGTGGAAGATTTGGAGGGGAGGGGCAAGGGGGTGGATTTGGAGGGGAGGGGTGATGGGCAAGTTTTGAAGGGGAGGGGTGATGGGGAAGTTTTTGAGGGAAGGGGTGATGGGGAAGTTTTGGAGGGAAGGGGTGATGGGGAAGATTTGGAGGGGAGGGGTGAGATTGGATTTTGAAAAATGTACGATTAATGGGAAACGAACATTTCTTGCAAAATGAGTTTATTGAGACCTTCGAGTCAAAAATACGTTTGAGGACGCTGAAGGATGAGTGGAGTTCTGGAGAGTTTAGGGAATGTATGAAAGAGGCACTGTAACTGTAAGAGATGGAATTTTTTTTTGGAATGAATAGATTTGGTGAGCAAGTCGAAAGCATCCTTTTATCGAAGAAGAAGAAAAAGGTGTTATAGTATATGACAGAATACAGTTCTTCAGGGGACAGTTGAAACATTTTTTAACGACGTGAACACGTGATCACGAACAACGTGGTTGAAGAACGAACGAACAAATAAGAACGAACAACGGATAAGAACAGAGAAGGGAATTATTATTATTATTATTTTTTTTTTTATAGTTGAGATGAAAACAGAGACAGAGACCGAACGTGAAACATGAAAAATAGAGACCGAAAGTAATTGCGAGCGCAATCGAAGAACGGCTGAGACAGAAACAAAGCCTCAAGCCAAGGTCAGACACGGTAGCCTACTAGTACTACACTAGGCCTCAGAATACGCGACACGAACTAACCGACGATTCTGTACACAGGTATGAAAAACCAACACCAAGAATACTATTAAAAACACACCGATAGTTACACACACCGAAAGAAAGATACAGTTTCGACAAAAACACAATTGTGAAAAGTTACTTAACTTCGAAAGCGTGCGCGCATGGACAGCTTTGAAGAGACGTGACGTGGCGTGACGAGAAGAGACGTGAAGAGACTTTGAAGAGATTTAAAACGTTAGACAAGTGGTCGATGTTCGGGGAAGTTAGGGGGAGAAGAGAAAATCTAAGATATGAGCAATGCAGTGAAGGAAAGAACTTAATTCACAGAACACCTATGGGGGTAGGGAAGCCGAGAGAAACCAGGCCGCGCACGCGGTGGGACAGAAAACGATTAAATTATACAAAAGTTTGCAAGAATTGCAAATCAACACCAACTGGAAAACACACTGCAACACATGCACAATAAAAAGCGAGTAGAAATTTACAGACACGAATGGAAAAAATACTATCACTTTTGCTGCTGTGCAGAGGTCGAAGACGCTTCCTTGCTCCAGGGACCGGAAACGCAAAAACGACTAACGTTTTAGAAATTCGGCCTATGTTTACCTTTTGCCCTATGTTGACCTCAAAAATACTTGGTGGTTGAATTTAGTGACCAGATTTGCAGATTCTATAAAAATTTCAAGTCAATCGGATGAAAATTGAGGATTTTAGAAATTTGACAAAATTGATGACCTTTGGCCTATGTTGACCTCAAGACCTTTTGACCCCAAAAACAATAGGCTTCTTGCCTATATTGTTCTTGCGAACAACTCTACCAGCTGGTGAGGATTTGTGAAGATCGGTTGAAAATTGTGACCTGTAGGTGACTGACATACAGACAGACAGCCAGACAAACAAACAAGAAGACGTCATGCAGAGTGCGATACTTGCAAAATCCACCCACCCACCCCCCCTCCCCCACCCCTCTCTCTCACCTCCCCCCTCCCCCCGAAAATAAGGTTGCAATTGATCCAGCAAATTGTCCATTTCATCAAGATCAAAATTGACGATCTTGATCAAAGCTCTGGTCAAAGGGATGAAAAGTGATGATTTTCCGATGAAAATTGATGATTTTGGAAGTTTGACGTTGAGTTGACCTTTGACCTCATAATAGATGGTTTCCAAATTCAGTGAGGCAATATGCAAATGCTGTTCTATTTTCAAGTCAATCGGATGAAAAGTGATGGTTTTTCAGATGAAAATTGATGGGTTTTTCGATGAAAATTCATGATTTTGGAAGTTTGACCTTTGACCTTTTGACCTCAAAAATAGTTGGTTTCCCAATTCAGTGAGGCAATATGCAAATGCTGTTCTATCCTCAAGTCAATCGGATGAAAAGTGACGGTTTTTCAGATGAAAATTGATGATTTTGGAAGTTTGACGTTGAGTTGACCTTTGACCTCAAAATAGTTGGTTTCCCAATTTAGTGACTCGATATACAATTGCTGTTCAATTTTCAAGTCAATCGGATTTAAAATGGCGATCTTTAAAATGTGACTTCCGGATGACCTTTGACCTAAAAATCAATAGGCTTCTCAATTGTGACGGCCTCTACAACTTGGTGAAGTTTCGTGAAGATCGTTTGAAAATTGTGACCTGTAGGCGACTGACATACAGGCCGACAAACAAACAAACAAACAGATAGACAATAATGCACAAGACCAACCAATATACTTGAAAAATCTTCGATTTTCGCAAGTAATAAATAAATACGAAGCGATTTTAAAAAACGGGACGGCTCATTCTTGACGTGCTGAGGCGGGAGTAGTAAGGGCTATTTATAGTTACTGTCTGACTTTGTTTTTTTCACATTTCCACCCAATTTTTATGCCTCCGTCAATGAATTCGCCGGAAGCATGATGTTTTCAGGTTGTCCGTCCGTCCATGATAGGTTTTCGTTACCGAGATAACTTGAGAACGGCTGAACGGATCTTGGTCAAACTTGGTGCAGGTATGTATAATAAGATAAATATGAACTGATTAGATTTTGGGGTCACGAGGTCAAAGGCCAAAGGTCAGAGGTCATGTCAGGTAAAAATGTGATCTTGTGAACAGATGAAGGGATTTAAATTAAAACTTGGTACAGGTATGTATAATGATGTAAACATGAACTGATAAAATTTTGGAGTCAAGAGGTCAAAGGTCAGAGGTCATGTCAGGTAGAAATGTGATAACTTGAGAACAGCTGAATGGATTTAAATCAAACTTAGTACAAGTATTGTAATGATGTAATTATGTGTGTAATTATGAGGATTTGATGGCAAAAGCTTAAATGGTAAAAAAAATTATGGCCTGGAGACAATTATGGACAGACAGACACGGAAGTGTGTAGGGGTACGGGCTACATATCGGAGCGGGTGGTTTTGACCCCTCCCTATAGACACAATGTATATGCATTGCCTCACCCTCCCCACACAACCCACACTAACCATAACCCTCCATTTTGTCTGTGATAAATACATGCAGACATCTTATTGTGGAGTCTCGAATAGCTATTGTCAGAATGCACATGACCCCAACACACTTGTCAAGGTTAATCGGCCTTATCGGAAGATTCTTTTTCTCAACACAGGTTTAGGCTCATGGAGGATCTCCGAGTAAACGTCAAAGAATGGAAATACTACAGTATATCGAATATTATCAGATATTGTAGTAAAAGGTATAAAGATGCAAACAGGTGAGTAATCCTTTAGTGCTCAGAGAACGGATTGGGGGTGTGGATGCAATGATGAGACAGAGACAGAGAGAGAGAGAGAGAGACAGAGAGAGCTGGAGTCGATGTGAAATGAAAGGAGAATGAATACCTTGATTGCTTGCTATAGCTCCACCGAGGTTATCCGATGTATTGTGCACCAAACAACAAGCTCCTTTGCCTCGTGTTCATTATCCTGGGTTGTGTTTTTCCTATTATCCCACACAACCAATCAATCTACTCAAGGCAGACCTCGTTTCGAGGAAGCTTTCCAGAATAATTGACGTCAATTTTAGCCATCATTTGGAAACTTGATGAGTATGGAGCTGGCCTTGTGGTGAGGACACTCGCCCGGTGGTTTGTTGTTCAAATCCGGCTGAAGGAACAACTTGTAAGGATTTGGATTCGAAGCTTCTGGAACCCGAACCGAGCTATAGTCTGAGCAGAGCTACCACATACATCTTGCTCAATAATGACCCTTAGGGAGAGAGGCACTCTGGCTGCTCCATCCGCTCTCAATGTGATGGCAGCTCACACTGTAGTCGACCTCGAAACCCGAACCAATCAGGAACTAGAAAACATCTGAATATACAAAGTTCGTCCGCGTCCGTTTGTATTCAGTCGTCTTCTTCTTCTTCCGTATGCTCAAAATAGCGTAAACAGTTGTTTTTTTAAATACAAAATGAAATTTAATTATCTTATGCAGCCTTGACCTTTACATCTGGAAAAAAAATAATCATCTTCGAGCTTTTGATTGGTGAACCAATTATGTGACCCAATATGCAAATTCTTTAAATTTCAGGTCAATCGGGTGAACATTGGTGATTTTACGAAACCTTAACCTTTGACCTTTAGATAAAAAAAAAAAAACAATCTTGTAGCTTCTGATTGGTGAACCAATTCAGTGACCCAATATGCAAATTCTTAAAATTCCAGGTCAATTGGATGAAAATTGACGATTTTATGTGATGTTGACCTTTAACCTTTTGAACTTTTGACAAAATTATTAATTTGCTTTCTCTGTATTATAATAACTAGGGCATTGCCCGTACTATATCTATATCTAAAATTATATCCCCCCCCTCTATTTACATGAAATGGTTTGGTCCAAAGCGAACGGCTTGCGAGTACGGTGACAATCCCCCCCCTCTATTTACATGAAATGGTTTGGTCCAAAGCGAACGGCTTCCGGAGTTTGGTAAAGAATAAAAGAAATCGCCATCGCGTGCACAAACGCGCAGGAAAGCGAATGAATCGCAAATTCGTTTTTATTAGTTTTAAAACATAGTTTAACGCCAACATAGTTTGCAAACGTGAAATAAATGAATACGCTCTCAAATGTGCCATCCGAGGCAGAGTGTGTCCTCCACGTTCGGCACACGCGATCGTTCGCTGCTCTCTGATTGGTTGAATCGTTTTTTGGACATAGCTCGGTAAGTAATTGTCCGATTAATATGAAACCTTGAAAAGGCACATCCTCGGGTCCCCAGCAATATACCTGGCAAGTTAAAAGTATATCGGACCCGTGGTTGTCGAGAAACAGCGGTCACAGACAAACAGACGTACAAACGTACAGACGTACAGAGATTACTGGAATTATAGATAGATAAATCTTTGGTGAAAATTTTATGACAAAACTCAAATCGTAAATTGAAATTTCAGGTCGATTGGATGAAAATGGACGATTTTACGCACCCTCGACCTTTGACCTTTAGATCCAAAAAAACAAAACAATCAACTTGTAGCTTTTGATCGGTGAACAAATTCAGTGACCCAATATGCAAATGCTTAACATTTCAGGTCAATTGGATGAAAATTGACGATGTCATGTGATGCTGACCTTTGACCTTTTGACATAATTATTAATTTGCCTTCTCCGTATTATAATAAAGCTTTGATGAAAATTTAATGACAAAACTCAAAGTTACGGTCCGGACAGACACACACACAGACAGACAGACAGAAGTGATTACAAAACCCCGTGTCCTGCTGTGCACGGGACGGGCTAAATATCAGGAGCCATGCTCGTCCGTGTTTGTCCTTGAGCCCCGCGTGTTTTTCTTCTTCTTCCTCTCCCTATGGGCCTCCATTATCACAGGCTACATTCTAACTTTGCTACCACGACGAAAGAGCCCGCCACCCGGCACGTACCGCATCCTCGTGATGCTGCACGATCTGCAGGGATTTGGAGGTGAAGTGCAGCTGCACCTCACTCTGTGTGACTGTATGGGAGGCGAGTCGTGTGCGGATGGGGCAGCCTGGTCGGCAAGCACGGTGTGGCTCAGTCCGGGTGGTCTGGCTGCGGTCTTGGTCAGTTTAGCGATCCTCGCTCTGCTCTTCTGCATGGGTAAGAAACACTAAATGAATTCGGTCATCCATGCCAAATTTCCTTACAAAGTCCTGGATTCAAATCTCCGTATTTGAACTTGGACTCAATTTAGCAGTTAACTTGTCACTTGGTGTGTGTTTCTTGTACACCGCTCCTTTCCGATGCAATCTCCAGGCGCTGCATGACGTCATTGCCGGGCACCGAAGGGGGCTCGGCAACGACGCACGCTGAAAGGGAGTACTCAGTTTTCACTCTGGTTGTTTGTTTGTTTGTTTTCTTGCTTTCTTGTTTGTTTGCTTTCTTGTTTTCTTGTTTGTTTGCTTTCTTGTTTTCTTGTTTGTTTGTTTTCTTGTTTGTTTGCTTTCTTGCTTTCTTGTTTGTTTGCTTTCTTGTTTTCTTGTTTGTTTGCTTTCTTGCTTTCTTGTTTGTTTGCTTTCTTGCTTTCTTGTTTGTTTGCTTTCTTGCTTTCTTGTTTGTTTGCTTTCTTGCTTTCTTGTTTGTTTGCTTTCTTGCTTTCTTGTTTGTTTGCTTTCTTGCTTTCTTGTTTGTTTGCTTTCTTGTTTTCTTGTTTGTTTGTCCGGGCGATATCTCAGCCATCCTTTGAGCTAGGAAGCTGAAATTTGGGCACAACAGTGAGCAAGTACTTTGTCAAAAACGGTATTTTTTGGTTTTTTGATTAATTAATTAATTGATCAATTACTTAATTATTATCGATTAATTAATAACTTATTTATTTCCTTTCTCTTCTGAGCAATATCTCAGGCACCTTTTGAACTAGGAAGCTGATATTTGGACATGACAATGACCAAGTGATTTAGCTGTATTTTTGATTTATTGATTTATCAATTAATTGATTAATTATTTAATTATTCCATTAATGACTTAATTAGTTTTTTTAAGTTTCAGATTCGGATGAAACAGTGGTGGTTTAGGTATTCTATTAGCCAATTGATTAATTATTTAATTATTTGATGAATGACTTAATTAATTATTTTTTAAAAAGTTACAGATTCGGATGAAATGGTGGTGGTTTAGGTATTCTATTGGCCAATTGATTAATTATTTAATTATTTTATGATTATTATTTATTTGTTTTCATTATTAATCATTTATTTCTTTTCTTTCTCATCTGGGCAATATCTCAGGCACCTTTTGAGCTAGGAAGCTAATATTTGGACATGACAGTGACCAGGTGATGTGGCTATAAAGGATATTCTTGATTTATTGATGAATCAATTAATCGATTAATTATTTATTGATTAATCAATTAATTAATTAATTATTATTAATGACTTATTTAATTAATTTTCAAAAAGTTACGCTTTCGGATGAAGCACTCGTGGTTTAAATATGCTATTAGCCAATTGATTAAGAAAATATTTTATGATCATCGTTTATTGATTTTAATTATGCAATTAATCAATCAAATATTGTACACCTGTCCCTCCCAATACTGTCTCTATGAGCTGCATGGCGGTATTGCCGGGCCAGAGGCGCCCCGGCAATGCCGCGCTGGAGGATATTTATTTATTTGGCATGGGGGCGGTGTACTTTGAATGTAACTGTGCTTGTTTATTTTTATTTTTTGTATACAAAACTGAGGCTCGTGGAAGAGCAAATACATAAAACACAAAAAAAAGGAACAGACACATAAAACGTATAATAAAGGGAGCGGGAGACAAGAGGGGGAGAGAGGAGGAAGCACATAAGCACCAGTAGAAACAGGGCAGGCCACAAGGGAACCAGGCCCCAACACACGTTACGAAAGATCCGACTAATACACACAAATTTGCACGAATTACAAAACAATATCGAATTCGAAGCACACAGTAAACATATACACAGCAAAATAAACAGTAGAAATTCAACTAAAACGATCGGGAGAAGCAGTTTTGTGTCACAGATGAATATGTGATGTTAAAAGTGTCTAATATTCCCTCTTTCTCACTCTGTCTCACACACACACACACACACACTCTCTCTCTCACCCTCTTTCTCCATCTATCTGTTTGTCTCACTCTCTCTCTCTCTCTCTCTCTCTCTCTCTCTCTCTGTCTCTGTCACTGTCTCTCTCTCTCTCTCTGTCTGTCTGTCTGTCTGTCTGTCTCGCTCTCTCTCCATCTATCTGTCTGTCTCTCTCTCTCTTTCGCACTCTCTATCTCTCACTCTCCCTCTCCCCCTCTCTCTCTCCATCTGTCTGTCTCGCTCTCTCTCTCACACTCTCTCTCCCCCTCTCTCTCCCTCTCCATTTGTCTGTCTCACTCTCCCTTTTCCTCTGTCTGTCTTGCTCTTTTTCTCTTTCTCTCTCTGAGCCTGGTGTTGGCTTAGCGGTTAGGGTGCCAGCTTGGGATCCTAGGATCCTGGGTTCGAATCCCGGTCGATCGCTAAATTAACACCGGGGGGTTCACTCAGCCTGTCATCCTTCCGAGGTCGGCAAATTGAGTGCCAGCTTGCTGGGATGAATGATCCCGGTGTGTACCCCGGTTTAGAATAGGTACACCGTATCCCTGCGCATCGTAAGAGGCGACTAAGGGTTGGCGCCAGGAAGGGCATCCGGCCATAAAAACATTGCCTCAAACAGGGAACCATGATTGTCATGGCGCCCGCAAGGCTAACCCCTGCTCTAGCGGAGAAAATGGCCTTAAAACGATCATTTCGTCTCTTCTCTTCTCTTCTCTTCTCTTCTCTCTTCTCTCTCTCCTCTCTCTCTCTCTCTCTCTCTCTCTCTCTCTCTCTCTCTCTCTCTGTGTGTGTGTACCCATGCATACGTGCGTTTGTCCCCACATGGTGCAGCGATGAACCTCACGAGGAGCAGAAATCTACAAGCTCCCCCAGCCATAGCCCAGCAATGGGCAACCACCTTCCCAAATGACCGGCATGAACCTGGAGAACTGTTCTGTTACAACCATGAGGGTGGTGGTGAGGAACCACAGCTGAACCAGGTATCGTCTGCTTTTGAAATGCAAAAAAGGCGCTCAATCTAAAGCAAACTTCACTTCATTTATATTGTTCACTTCTCCAATGAACCTCGATTTGCTGAAAATATTGACACTACCTGTCGATGTAAGTGGACATCTTCCTCTCTCCCATAGGTCTTAAATGGTACCCTTTCTTCAAAGTCCTCGTACCTTGGCCCAATGTCAAAAGGGATCACTGCAAATCATGGTTTGATGAGGACTGGGGTACCAAACAGTGCTACACCTGGCTTCTGTGAGGAGCTGAGGCACGCAATATCTCGTCATGCCACAGGGGTGTACAGTGTCAGAGAGGCTCAAGAGAGCGCCTTTCGGAATGGAAAGGTGAATATTGGGGCACAAGAAAGAGAAATTGAGGGAGTCAGGAGCACAAAGGTTGCAGTTCACAGATCCGGTGCAAACCTTTCAGGCCACGACCATGTGACTTTTATGGATAGGACAAGCCAGGAGCAGCTACGAAGTAAGTCGGGCGTATCGGGACGAAGTGGTCAAGGGCTTGCTTTGACGGCAGGCGATACCGCGATATCAGGAAGGTGTCGTGAGAGTGTCCTGAGAACTGAAGAGCCTCCCGAAGGTGGACAACCTCTCTGCCAAACGTACAGACCACGCATGGCAGTGTCAGATGGAGTAAGCCCAGAAGCCATCCAAACTGTCATCACACAGGTGAGAAATCTCCTTCGAATGCACAGCAACACACAAGCGACTTTGATGCAGGAGGAGACCATTTTCCCCATCAATCCTGCACTACAGCAACAGCACATTAATTCGATCTAACAGTTAACCAACTTAAAATTCACTGGAGATTGCGGTATAGGGATAAGAACAATGGGGCAGGCATAAACATCACCAGGGTATATATATATACACACACACAGTGCCTTCAGAAAGTATTCACACCCCTTGACACATTTTGTTGTTACAGCCTGAATTTAAAATAGATAAAATTGAGATTTTTTGCCACTGATCGACATATAATACCCCATAATGTCAGTGGATTTTTCTTTTCTTTTTTAGAAATTTTTACACATTAATTAAAAATGAAAAGCAGAAATGAAAAAGCAATAAGTATTCAACCGCTTTGCTATGACAATCCAAATTGAGCTCAGGTGCATGCAATTTCTTTTGATTGTCCTTGAGATGTCTCTGCAACTTGATTGGAATCCACCTGTGGCTAATTCAATTGAACCAAGAACCACCTTTAGAGGCCATTTTCCCCCGCAGAGCAGGGGTTGGCCTTTATCGGGCACCGTGGTCCCCTTTTTGAAGCAATATTTTATGGCCGGATGCCCTTCCTGCTGCCAACCCTGTTAGTCACCTCTTGCGAAACACAGGGAAATACCAGTGAACTGGTACTCAATTTGCCGACCTCAGAAGGATGACAGGCTGAGTCAACCCCCTAGCGTTAATTCAGCGATCGACCGGGATTTAAACTCAGGATCCTAGGATCCCAAGCCGGCACCCTAACCGCTAAGCCAACACCAGGCTTACTAATATAATTGATTGGACATTATTTAGAAAGAAACACAGAGCCTCCCGAGGGTGGAGATTGATTTCTATATAAGGTCCCACAGTTGACGGTGCATGTCAGAGCAGAAACCCTACCATGAAGTCCAAGGAACTGTTCGTAAAACTCCGAGATAGAATTGTGAGGAGGCAGAGATCTGGAGAAGGGTATAAAACAATTTCTCGAGTTGAAAGTTCCCAAGAGCACAGTGAGCTCCATTATTAGGAAATGGAAAGAATATGGAACTACCCAAACTCTTCCTAGAGCAGGCTGTCCAACCAAACTGAGCAACTGAGCAAGGAGGACCTTGGTCAGATAGGTGACAAAGAACCCAATGACCATTGACAAAACTACAGAGTTCCTTGGCTGAGATGGGAGAACCTTTAGAAGGACAATAGTTTCTGCAGCACTTCACAAATTCAGGCTTTATGGGAGAGTGGCCTGACTGGAGGCAACTCCTGAAAAAAAGGCACATGACAGAACGCCTGGAATTTGCAAAAAGGGGTGTGAAAGACTTTGAGAGCATGAGGAAAAATATTCTGTGGTCTGAGACGAAAATGGAAAATTGAACTCGGCCTGAATGCATCTGGCGGAAACCGATATGTATTTACTATATATATACACAAAGAATTAAGTTAAGCACCCCCCCCCGTTTTTTTACAACCTCGCACATTACAAGTTTGTTGTCGTCAAAACAGTGTAATATACCCATGATATTGCTATATTTTCTGGAGAAGTGATATTATGGTCACATAAAAACATAACAATCATGCCGTTTTCAATATTTTATTCTGAATAATTTAAGGTGAAATTTTTTGGGAATTTTAGGCATATTTTCACCTCAATTTAAGTATGGAGCTATAGGTCCATCACGGACAGTGTGGATGACGTTTATGTTTTCTAACGTACAGTCATTGTTCTGAGAAGACCTCTAGCGATCTTTGCGTCAATAACGTGTGTAGGACCCACGTGATCGTGCTGCACGAGCGATGGGCGTCACAGATGAGTGCACTCATCTGCATTTCATCAATGGATAATTGCTAATGTCATACCAATCATTATTTGATCTCACATACCTTAGAATATATGCCAATGTATACATATACACAAAGAATATATATTAGGGGGTGCTTACCTTAATTCGTTGTGTAGGGGTGCTTAACTTAATTCTTTGTGTATATATATACACATTATATATATATATATGTATATATATATATATATACACACACACACACACAGTATTTATTTATTTCGGTGGGGGGGGACAAAGGACAAACAGTGTTGTAGATTGAGGAATGAACAAACATCCAGCCTTCCTTATGTGGGAAGTGTGCGAGTCAGCATTCGAGCATTGATCTTGTGCACTTGCTTCTGCCTGAAGACTTCATAAGTAAGACAAATCAGCTGAACATGCAGACATTTGTTTGGGTATGTACAGACAAACTAATAGGAATTATTTTTCACAGGGTATTCATAGCCTTATGGCTACGGTACATGAGAAGGGACAATAAACTGTGTCCTGTCTGTGTCAATAACTTGTTTAATCAACGGTAAAGAGTACACATCACTGGGCCAAAGTTAGATTCCGATTTGAATAACATCCACATCATTGCAGGCTTCACACAGCGAGCTTAACGTCTCCTTTACACCACAGCCTTCTCCACAATGCAGCCCCCCCTCTGGCACCACATCAATTCAGCAGTTTCAGGATATTTCTATTTAATGGGGATCAAAGGCAATCTCAGATTCGATTTATATTCATTTTGGAGACGGTTTACTTCCTCCCTTTGAGCTATGTCCCATATACCATGGACATTCTTTACGTTCACATTCCTCTTGGCCTGAAATTTCTGTACAAAAAATGTCCTCGCACGCCCTTCCTTGTTCAGCTTAATCTCCATGATTATGTAATTTTTGGAGGAGACATGCACAGACTGTTGTCCTCCTCTTCATGCATGAACCTCTTGCATTTGTAGCTCTTTCTTCCAAGAATCCTTTTCAGAATCATAAGGAAGCATCAAAATAAAGCCTGCACCATCCCATATGTCCATCCCATATGTCCATGCACCATCCCATATGTCAAGCAAAGATAAGATGCTAAAAATTGCTAAAACAATTGATGATCAAATAAGGAATGCGATAAATAAGTGATATCAATCCACCATCATCATGTTTCCATGCCCTATGTACAGCATTGGTGCTGCTGAAGTAGTTGCTGAACTACAATCCTGGAATTTGTCCTGGATCCTGGAAGTTATACAATCCTGGAATTTGTCCTGGATCCTGGAAGTTATACAATCCTGGAATTTGTCCTGGATCCTGGAAGTTATACAATCCTGGAATTTGTCCTGGATCCTGGAAGTTATACAATCCTGGAATTTGTCCTGGATCCTGGAAGTTATTACAATCCTGGATGTTATACAATCCTGTAAGTTATACACTCCTGGAAGTTATACAATCCTGGAAGTTATACAATCCTGGAAGTTATACAATCCTGGAAGTTATACAATCCTGGATGTTATACAATCCTGGAAGTTATACAATCCTGGAAGTTATACAATCCTGGAAGTTATACAATCCTGGAAGTTATACAATCGTGGAAGTTATACAATACTGGAAGTTATACAATCGTGGAAGTTATGCAATCGTGGAAGTTATACAATCCTGGAAGTTATACAATCCTGGACGTTATACAATCCTGGAAGTTATACAATCCTGGAATTTATACAATCCTGGAAGTTATACAATCCTGGAAGTTATACAATCCTGGATGTTATACAATCCTGGAAGTTATACAATCCTGGAAGTTATACAATCCTGGATGTTATACAATCCTGGAAGTTATACAATCCTGGAAGTTATACAATCCTGGAAGTTATACAATCCTGGAAGTTATACAATCCTGGATGTTATACAATCCTGGAAGTTATACAATGCTGGAAGTTATACAATCCTGAAATTTGTCCTGGATCCTGGAAGTTATACAATCCTGGAAGTTATACAATCCTGGATGTTATACAATCCTGGAAGTTATACAATCCTGGAAGTTATACAATCCTGGATGTTATACAATCCTGGAATTTATACAATCCTGGAAGTTATACAATCCTGGAAGTTATACAATCCTGGAAGTTATACAATCCTGGATGTTATACAATCCTGGAAGTTATACAATCCTGGAAGTTATACAATCCTGGAAGTTATACAATCCTGGAAGTTATACAATCCTGGATGTTATACAATCCTGGAAGTTATACAATCCTGGAAGTTATACAATCCTGGAAGTTATACAATCCTGGAAGTTATACAATCCTGGAAGTTATACAATCCTGGAAGTTATACAATCGTGGAAGTTATACAATACTGGAAGTTATGCAATCGTGGAAGTTATGCAATCGTGGAAGTTATACAATCCTGGAAGTTATACAATCCTGGACGTTATACAATCCTGGAAGTTATACAATCCTGGAATTTATACAATCCTGGAAGTTATACAATCCTGGAAGTTATACAATCCTGGATGTTATACAATCCTGGAAGTTATACAATCCTGGAAGTTATACAATCCTGGAAGTTATACAATCCTGGATGTTATACAATCCTGGATGTTATACAATCCTGGAAGTTATACAATCCTGGAAGTTATACAATCCTGAAATTTGTCCTGGATCCTGGAAGTTATACAATCCTGGATGTTATACAATCCTGGAAGTTATACAATCCTGGAAGTTATACAATCCTGGAAGTTATACAATCCTGGAAGTTATACAATCCTGGAATTTATACAATCCTGGAATTTATACAATCCTGGAATTTATACAATCCTGGAATTTATACAATCCTGGAAGTTATACAATCCTGGAAGTTATACAATCCTGGAAGTTATACAATCCTGGAAGTTATACAATCCTGGATGTTATACAATCCTGGAAGTTATACAATCCTGGAAGTTATACAATCCTGGAAGTTACACAATCCTGGAAGTTATACAATCCTGGAAGTTATACAATCCTGGATGTTATACAATCCTGGAAGTTATACAATCCTGGAAGTTATACAATCCTGGAAGTTATACAATCCTGGAAGTTATACAATCCTGGAAGTTATACAATCGTGGAAGTTACGCAGTCCTGGAAGTTATACAATCCTGGAAGTTATACAATCCTGGAAGTTATACAATCCTGGAAGTTATACAATCCTGGATGTTATACATTCCTGGAAGTTATACAATCCTGGAATTTGTCCTGGATCCTGGAAGTTATACAATCTTAGATGTTATACAATCCTGGATGTTATACAATCCTGGAATTTGTCCTGGATCCTGGAAGTTATACAATCCTGGAAGTTATACAATCCTGGATGTTATACAATCCTGGAGGTTATACAATCCTGGAAGTTATACAATCCTGGAAGTTATACAATCCTGGAAGTTATACAATCCTGGATGTTATACAATCCTGGAATTTGTCCTGGATCCTGGAAGTTATACAATCCTGGATGTTATACAATCCTGGAAGTTATACAATCCTGGAAGTTATACAATCCTGGATGTTATACAATCCTGGAATTTGTCCTGGATCCTGGAAGTTATACAATCCTGGAAGTTATACAATCCTGGAAGTTATACAATCCTGGATGTTATACAATCCTGGAAGTTATACAATCCTGGAATTTGTTCATGGTGGAGGCGAAAGCTCACCTACTCTTCGCGAAAGACACCATGGAGTCTTTAATGTCCATCAACTAATGTCGGCTTGTTAGTTGTGGTATGGGTCGGGATTTGAACCCATGATAGACAGCTTGAAGGCGATTGTGCATATACCACCTCATGGCCAGGCCGCCAGCCACATGTGAATCCACAGTTATGCAAACAAACCTCTTTCTTAAAAATACTTGTTCCATATGGATTGACATTGCCTCAAAAATGGGACCCCCGTGCCCAAAAAAATGGCAACCCCTGCTGTGTGGGGAAAATGGCGTCTCAAGGCGATTCCTTCATATGCATTGACATTGCTGTACTTTGGCTGTTGTTTTGTCAGGCCTTGCGCCAGGCTGACGCCGAATGCCTAGGCCCACCCTACGACGGGCTGCTCATCTTCCGCTACGAAGGTGGTGCCTCACCTCCAGGAAGCCCGGACAGCCTGAGTCCCTGCGCCTCGTTTTCCGCTAACCGCACCTGGACACCCTGAACGCTCGCGATTCGTGCCGCTCTTCGACTGAACCACCCCCTACTTACTACAAGAAAATGAAGGGATTGTTTATATACAAAAGGTTATCGTATTTTATTGGAATAGTCCACATTAGATGAACACGTGCTTTTTGTATTCACTCCCGAAATTCCGGGGCCCACAGAGCGGAGCATTTCCGGCCTGCGTTGCGGTTTGGGTCACGTGGCTTAATGCAAGTCTTGGGCACTTCACTTATCCGGAATTTAAGATCTCAGGCACACCTGGTTCCTGGTAGTCCAACGATGGAGGTCATTCTGTGGCTGAAACGTTGGACTTTCTGAGCCTTTGTCTCTTTGGACAAAACCTCAAGTGCCTCGTGCTTTTGATTCCTGCGCTTGAAGGTTATCACTGGTGATGCCGTATAATTGGATTTTTCCAGGTGCAAACTATTCGTGGAATTTGAGATGTTGGATTTTGTTTTTCTAATGATAAACGAATACGGTTGAAATAGCTTCGTTTCTCCAAACCAATGCTGTACACGTCACCTCGGCAGTGAGAGTTGCGATGCCATTTCCTGGCATTATCGTTTTCAAGATGAAATCTCCTTTCATAATCGATCTTGTTCTTACAAAGAATGCTTCTTTTTGATGCACCGTATCCTATTCTTACAACGAATTGTATTAAATATGTTTGTTGACATTGTGTGGCTGTGACAACGAAGTGTTGCCTCTAAGGTATTAGCTCGAAGCCAAACTCTTCTGGTGAAACTGCCAAAATCAAGACTCTCTGCTCACCTTCACTCCTTCATTCCTCTTTCCTCCCACCTCTGGAACAAACTCCCTCACTCTCTTCAATCCCACTCCACCCTCCAGGTCTTTAAAACAGCTGTTCACCACCATCTCTAATCTTCCCCCATACAAAACCTTGATCTTTTCTACCCCCGTTCATTCACCCCAGATCCACTTTTTTGAAATACCGACTTCTTTCCTGGAAGTTCTAGCAGTGTCCATGTGTTTTTTTTTTCTCTCCCACCCACCCTCCCCCCTCCCCACGCCCTCTCCCTTCTCCCCACGCCCTCTCCCTCCTCCCCACGCCCTCTCCCCCCCAATCCCCCTCCCTCCCACAGATCTCCCGATATCCCTGTTCTCTACTGTTGTACTTGTGTGCTTCCCGCTCTCTCCCCATCTTGTCTCCCGCTCCCTTTATTGTATGTTTTGTGCCTTTTTTTTTTTTGTGATTGATGTTAGCTCTTACACGAGCCTCGATCTTGTATGCAAAAAAAGAAATAAATAAACAAGAAGACGTCAGGCAGAGCACGTTACTTGCAAAATCCGCTCCCCCCCCCCCCCCTCCCCAAGAAAAAAAAAATCCATTGATACAGCAAATTGTCCATTTCATCAAGATTAAAATTGACAATCTTGATCAAAGCTCGGGTCAATAGGGAGAAAAGTGACGATTTTTCAGATGAAAAATGATGATTTTGGAAGGTTGACCTTGAGTTGACCTTTGACCTAAAAAATAGTTGGTTTCCCTATTTAGTGACTGAATGTGCAAATGCTGTTCAATTTTTTTAATCAATCGGATGAAAATTGATGGTTTTTTCAGATGAAAAGTGATTTTGGAAGTTTGACCTTGAGTTGACCTTTGACCTTTTGACCAGAAATAGTACGTTTCCCTATTTAGTGACTCGATATGCAAATGCTGTTCAATTTTCAAGTCAATCGGTTGAGAATTGACGGCTTTTTAGATGAAAATTGATGATTTTTAAAATTTCACCTTGAGTTGACCTTTGACCTCAAAAATAGTTCATTTCCCAATTTAGTGACTCGATATACAAATGCTATTCAGCTTTCAAGTCAATCGGATTTAAAATGGCGATTTTAGAAATTTGATCTCCAGATGACCTTTGACCTCAAAATCAATAGGCTTCTCAATTGGGACGACTTATACAACTTGGTGAAGTTTCGTGACGATCGGTTTAGAATTGTGACCTGTAGGCCGGTGACAAACAGACAAACACAGAGACAGACAAACAGACAGAACCACAAACGGAACCGACCAATACACTGTACTTGAAAAATCTTCGATTTTGCAAGTAATAAAAAGGTAGTTGTGGACGACTACCCGTGACGTGTTTGTGCCCCGAGATGAAGTCAAGCTCCACGTGAGCACAGCAAAAGCCAAAGGCAAACATAATTGTATTATCCATGTCCTGTGCGTGGAAGTCCAAATCAGGAATTCCTGATGAACAAACACCTCGCCCATAACTACGTCACCAGCTCAGGTGCTTTTCGGCCACTCCGTTAAGGTCTCCTTGATCCATGCCTATCGCGAACTACTCCCAAGGACTTGGTGAGTGGTTTCGGTTTCCTAAGGACCTCGATCATCAGTATAAGCTGAAGGTGTTTTCAAGACCTTTACTTGTGGACATGCATAGGTCAAAAGAACATGGGTCGACAAAACTTTACAATGGATAGAAATCCCAGGTTGGTTGTTCCACTAAATCAATTAATCTCAGACACGAATACATAAATGTAAGTGTTCATGCCTGATATATAGATCTACACTATAAAAGTGAATTTGTATATTTATTTGTTTGCAGATGGTATTATTGTGAGGCAGTTGCTGGAGAAGAGGAAGAAGTTGTTTCTTGGGTTTGTTGATATGGAGAAAGCATTCGATCGGGTTCCACGTGAAGTATTGACATGGGCATTGAGGAAGTTAGGAGTGGAGGAATGGTTGATCAGAGTAGTGATGGCAATGTACGAGAGAGCGCGCACAGGTCTAAGGACGAAGGACGGGAACAGTGGTGAGTTTTTTATTTTTTTGTATACAGAATCGAGGCTCGTGAAAGAGCTGACATTTACTTCACAAACAAATCAACCAGACAAACAAAATATATAAAAAGAGGGAGCGGAAGACAAGATGGGGAGAGAAGGGGAAGCACACAAACACAACATTTGAGAGCAGGGAGATGTGTGGAAGGGAGAGGGCTTGGGGGGAGGAGGCGTGGGAAGGGGGGGGGGGGGGGAGGGAGAAGTATAAAACACAAGGACACCAAGGACTTCCAGGACAGAAGTTGGTATTTCAAAAAAGTGGAATTGGGGTGAAATTAGCGGGGGTAGAAAAGATCAAGGTTTTGGATGGGGGAAGATAAGAGATGGTGGTGAACAGCTGTTTTAAAGACCTGGAGGGTGGAGTGGGATTGAAGAGAGTGAGGGAGTTTGTTCCAGAGGTGGGAGAAAAGAGGAACGCAGGAGTGAAGGTGAGCAGAGAGTCTTGATTTTGGCAGTTTAACCATAAGAGGGTTGCAGGCAGATCTTGTGCGACCTGTAGGAATATTTGCGGGACAGAGCCCAGAGAGAGCTTTGAGTTTGAGGTGAAGGTGGGAGTGCATCAGGGGTCTGTACTAAGTCCAAGACTATTTATAGCTGTGATGGAGGTGCTGGCTCAGAACGTAAAGGAGGGTTTACCGTGGTAGATGTTGTATGCAGATGATCTGGTGTTGATTGCAGAAAGTATGGATGGACTGAAGGAGAAGATGAACAAGTGGAAGGAATGTATGGAGACAAAAGTTTTGAAGGTGAATATCGGAAAGACGAAGGTGATGGCAATTGGTAAAGCATGTGGTGAGGTGGAAAGAACTGGGAAGTGGCCATGTGCTGTGTGCAGGAAGGGTGTCGGAGTGAACTCCATTCAATGTACAATGTGCGCTGAGTGGGTTCATCAAAAATGTAGTGGTTTGAGAGGGTCATTAACCAGTGTGGCAGCTACATTCAAGTGTAAGGTGTGCACAGAGGGAGCTGCAGATGGAGGAAATGTTGAGTTGGATCTTGGAGATGGTGTGAAGCTGGAAGGTGTGAAAACATTTTGTTGCCTCGGAGACATGCTGAATGGAGAAGGTGGATCAGACTCGGCAACGGTTGCTCGACTGAGATGTGCATGGAAGAAGTTTCGGGAACCGAGTGGCGTTCTGATGATGAGGGGAGTGTCGTTGAAGCTGAAGGGAAAGGTGCAAGCTGCATGTGTGAGAAGTGTTATGATTTATGGGAGCGAGACATGGGTAATGAACGTAGAGCACCAACAAAGGCTGGAAAGGGTGGAAATGCGAATGGTTCGGTGGATGTGCGGAGTATCGTTGAGAGAGAGGAAGACAAATGATGAATTGCGAAAGATGATGGGAATAGAGCCTGTGATGGATGCTGTGAAGAGAAACAGGTTGAGATGGTTTGGTCATGTGTTGAGGAAGGATGAAAGTGACTGGTTGAAAAGAGTGATGGGAATGAATGTAGAAGGAAGTAGAGGACGGGGAAGAATTCGAAGAAGTAAATGCGGGCAAGGGGGTTAACAAGGGGAGATGCAGAAAATAGGGCAAAATGGAGAACATTGTCATGGGGACCGCAGGGCCAACCCCCGCTCTTGCAGGGAAAATGGCCTTAAAATGCATGTTGTTGTTGTTGTATTTGTTTGCAGATATTTCAAAAACTAAAAATATATATATAACGGCACTCCACTCGGTAGAGAGCAAACCTCTGTCAGGCTGAACAGTTTACAGTTTGTATCCCACATATAGATTCAAACCTGAACCAAAATCAAATCGACTGGTTCTTTTCACATGATGAACTCATCTACCAAGTTTTGTCATAACTCATCCACAACTTTTTTCCCACACATATGATTGCCACTCTCTTTCCGTCAATGCTTCCGGGGCACTCGCTGCCAACTATAGGAGCACCAACGGCCTGAACACGAGAGGGTCTTCTTCCAATGGGGGGGAGGGGAAGGGGGGGGGGGGGGACAATCCATGTCATCTGTTATAAATCACTGGGGGCGCCGTGAAGCAATTAGATTAATGAACAGGATTATAAATAATTTAATTGACATATGTGGGAAAATTATATGCTTAATCAGGGTCACCCAGATAGCTCAGATGGCAGAGCACCAGTGCAGCTTTCTAGAGGACCTGGGTTTGATTCCTGGTGTCAGGGAATTTGTACTGGGGGACTCACAGGACTCCAACGACCGGACACAGGTTACAAAGGTCTAGTTTATTAAACTGTATTCACTTCATCCAATTACCAAAATGATACCGCATAATATAATGGATCAGGTTAACTCTTTTCGCTGGTCCTTCTCGTTCATCCGACACTCCCGTTCGGTCAGCGCTTCACGTAGCAAGTACTCGTTCATTCCATCGTTCCGTCGGGCAGGGCTTCTGAGGACAAGTGTACTTTACTCAACGTTTGCTCTCGTTATATCGCCAAACTGGACTTAATCTCCTCTCCGCTAATGTCCCGAGGTCATGCATCGCACCGAGTCCTGGCATCAGCTCGCTCCCCTCCTGCTGTGTAAATGGAAATCACAGCAGGGGGGGGTGCTCTAGCCTGGGGCCTTGACCAGGTGTTTTAAGAGATTACATTGTTCATACACATAAAATGTATCTGCTTTGTTACCAGGTTAATTAATAAGTTACCAGGGCCAATCAATATGTTACACTGAGTTACACTTCCACAATTCCCTCATCTTTTTGTTTTTGTTTATATTAACCATTAATCTAAACATCAATATAAGTAAACAATCAATCACTACTAGTAAACATCACTGCAAGTATAAGTAAATAATCAATCACTTTGGTAATCAAATTCCCTTAGGCATACACCGTCATCCTGCAAGAATCACAAAACATTTCGTTGGTCATTGACTTCTTCCATATCGTTCAATCTATTGCATTTGCATCACAAATATATTTTCAAAACAACACTTCACCATCACCAAGATACAACAATTTCACTTCATTTTCAAGTTTTGTACAGCATCTGCACCATCTGGCAAAAAACGTTTGCCTCCACACAAATGTTGACTTTGTTTGAAAGGAAGGGCTGATCACTTGTGTTTGAATCCAGGTATGAAGCATTTTCTCCTAATATCTTCATAGCTCCTGCACTACTTCGTGTAGGATTTCGCTGTTGTGGTAACACTGCGGAGTCATAGACTGACCCTTCTCTCCATGTAGCATTCTTGCCACTTTTTGCTGTGAACCATAATGATTCCTTGAACAAGGCCTTCACCGAGTTGTAGTCGACTTGCCTCTTCCCTCATTGTGAGTGGGCAGCAAGTATTGGTGTGACGTTGATTGGCCAGCAAGATGTGGAACAGGGATGCCGGATGCATCCACACTGATGTTGGGACCATGGTGTTCAGGTCATTCATGGTCCTTACCAGGAGCAACCAGCAGAATCGTGCACAGCTGTTGTGACAAGGGCACAGCCGTTTTTTGCAGCTCCATGCTGGTTCCCCGGACGTTGGTGAAGTAATAACATATGTCCCGCATTTCACAGAGGTTGCAGGTAAAATGTCGTTGTCCTGCAACTTCTGATGTGGTGAATGTTCGAAGTCTTCGAACAAGAGTAAGTGATCGCCTTTCTTTCATATGTTGCAGTGTGATCCAGGCAAATGGTCACATAAATTTCCTTGGTGAAGGTAAGCATTCATCTCCAAGTTACACGGGAGAATGTCTTCATCATTCTTTGAGAAAGAGGGTGTATGCCACGATTAACTTCATTTTTTTTTTAGCCACAAATTTTCTTTCTTTCTTCTTCCCAATTCCGTTAGCAATCCCTCCAAAATGTGATCTCGTCTTATCCTTATGCTCAGTCATATCTGAATCTGCTTTCCGCACACACTGAATCAGATAGGGTACATCTTACCATGAAATCAGCATAATCATGTATATCTTCCGACAGTTTCACATTCAACAATTTGTTGTTTTTCCTTAACACAAAAAGTTATATTCATTTATATGCGTCACACAAATAATATTCAATCAGGTATGTATTTTATTACTAAACTAAGAATAGCATTGTATATGATTACAATCACAAACGGGAATACCTAATTCCCAACAACAATTTTCCCAAACCAACAAATTAAGCATAATGTATTATTACCATAATTCCTCTCCACTTTTTCTTTTCCCTCTTTTTTCCTAACAGTGTGTCACTCGTGGTGATATGAGTTCATTGATATTGTAATTGACACAACTCATAACATTGTCGTTATGCCATTATCTTAATTCTACTGTTTATGTCGCCATAAAAGTCTTCCTTTTCTGGTTCCACATTTCTTTCCTCATTTGTCACTTCATGTGTTATCATCGTGTTGTTGGTTACCTTATTCAAACACACCGTCACTAAGGCTTTCAAGCAAGCCACCACTAAAACAATTGCCAATATAACTACTAAACCAACAAACAAGTCTGCTACTCCTTGTATATATTCATATCTATGACATAGTTATATGTCGATGACATTTAACATTATATACCAAACTAACAAGCTTCCTAAAAGGTAAATAAAGAAAATCCCTTAATATGTAACATAATCAGATTATTTGTCTTACCCTGATCCCCCTATCTCCCGGGGTTGAACTCAATCCCCTGATCATGAGTGTAGTTGTGATACATTTTTTCACTCATGCTGTATTAATATCAGCAGGTAATTGTATGTCATGTAGGCAAATAAATGTCACTATTCCAAGTAACCAAAGCTCTACCAAACTATTTCCAATTTGAACAAAAATGCCAGTGAAACAATGATTCGAAGGATTAACTTCAAGGGGTCAATAAATTTATTCTATAGCCAGATCTAATTTTCCCATCCAATAGTTTGCCTTGCCACATGTCATATTATAACACCTTAATAAACCTTCGAAAAAATGTTTCCCATCTCAACAAATTTCCTTTTTTACAAATAGCCATGTGTAACTTACGTATTTAACTACAATTTCCTCTCAATTTGTTTGGCCTAACTGGCCGCAAAAGTGGCTGCCAGCATGCAGTACCGTTTTTATCTACCAAGGAAGTGTTCCACACAAGACCTCTACCAAAATGTTGTTTGTAAAAACAAATCTGGGATTTCTGATTACATGGATGCACACTCTCAGGACATTTTCAGGCTGCTGTTAACAATCCACTACGATGACTTAATTCCTTTACCCACAATCAAATAATTAGTACAAATTGAGGATATTATCCCTATCACATTCTTTTATAGATTCATTATGTTGGATCTAATTTTTTCCAATAATTTTCCACTGCTGTAAGGCGGAACAATAGCTCTCATAAGTCTTAGTAATATCGTACTTAATTTGCCCAGCAGAGAATAATTTATTTACTATCCTTTCTCATCTGTTAACCAGTGACTTTGTTTAAACTCCAGAACTGAAAAACCCACAATAGTTCAAACCAGCAAAATTTTCTTTACTATTTTCCCATATCATCTATGCCTAAAACACATCCATACATACAGCACAATTTATATGCTGATAAAATTCAAGTTTATATATATAAACTCCATGAGCAGAGTATTCTGGGAAGTCAGTGTAAGACCTCTCCCAAATTTGGATGATTTTGTACTTCCTTATTTCCTTTTATGAAGCTCATATCCATAAATAGATGTTATTCTCATATACATTCTATCAAAAATGGAATCCCAAAATTACTCACAATTTTACTATTAATTAATGGCTGCTCATAACCCAGCACATCAAATTTTTTTTTATATTCCATTTCCCTTGACAAAAGAGATAATGTTCATAATCAAATTATATTTCTATTTTATTTTACGGATTCTCTGGATATTCAATCCCATCCACATATCCCAATCCCATCCACATATAACTATCCATTTCCAGACAGGCACACTGTCGGTGTCAACAATCTTGTAAGATTGATACACAAAAACACACACACACATGCATTATGCATATTTGTTTGCGTTGGAACCATTATTTACAGATCAGATGGGTGTCAATTTTATTTCAATTTCATAAAATTTGTCAATCAAATTCAAAATGCTTATAGACAAATAAACCAAAAGTCCATTCTTAGAAAACCCTTATGATGTCAAATTGAAATTACCCTTTCTGCCTTCACAATAATCTATCCAAATTTTGACTACACACCCATTTGCATGTCAGTCGACCATTGACCTATCAATCGTGCGGAACAATAGTCCGAAATTCCCACCTGATCATCATGTGACTCTTGTTACTTGGTTTGCCAACAATTGCAACGCAATTGTTCCAAACTTTGTAAATTTAAAATTGCTGTGCCCAAAATAGAAGATCCAATTTTGGCATTTGATCAATTAATTATTAATTTGTTAACAAGCAAAAAGAAAAATGAATCATTCTTGCTCTGAAAACTTTTCAGACACAAGAATCATTGACAGTTGTTCATGTTTGTCCAGTAATCGAATCTGTTGAGGCCAATCATCATTTGGGATTTGCAGCAATGAAGGCCTAATCATTGTCTGAGGTACCGGTAAGCACTGGTACCCTTGATCTTGGTTTGCCCCATGACCTTGTCTTCCTGTTGACATACGGACATCTTCTTCTCCAATGTCCCATCTTTCCACACTCGAAACACCGGTTTCTGTCGTTGTCTGATCTGTGCGCCTGTGCACTTGTATTGCTGGGCTGCATCTCTACATCCCTGAGTTGCCACTGCAATCTCTCGTTATCTCCTGAAACACGAAAAAATTCTCTGTACCGTCCTTTTTGGGGAGACAACTGGAAATCAGATGGGACAACTGTGACTTTCATACCTAATTTCGAGGGCAGTTGTGCATTTGTCTCCTCCACTGTATCCTGTATCCTTTTTATTTTAAGTTCTAGTTCCGTTATCCGTTCTTGCTGTTCCCGTTGTCTGGATTCACCATCCCAAAGATGGAATGCAAGCCAGTCTACCGTTAGATTCTGTCTCTTCCTGGCTTTCAATCTTTGTTCCAATCTTTCCAATCGACTTCGCTCAAATGTACCATCTCTTGGAAACTCCTCATCATGTCCCTTTGTCCACAAATACCAATTCTCGACCTGCCTTATAGCTTCGGCACCATAACGGTCGTACATATGATGTGTACAAGTACCTTTTTGTGGAATTTCTGGTTGTCCTTGTGTATTCTTGCAGGCTCCATTTCCCATTCTGCCTTTTATCAAAGTAGCGTTGGATGTGTTGTAGCTTGTTCCAGGTTCCTCTAAAGCTTCACTCGTACCTCCAGGAAGGATCTCTCCACCTGTTCGCACGGTGATTTCCAGAGAATCTCCCTCAGCTGTGGCTTTTGCACAATCCAATCTCACAGATCAGTATTTGCAGATGAGCCGGAGGGTCAGTATGAAGTGGGTGAATCCTCAGGTGTCCGCTCTGTTTGACGGGGAAATCACACAATGGTAACCGCACATACATATCTGTATATAAACTCACCACCTTGCTCAATTTTCCCAGGTTGTCTCCACATTGATAATATCTCGCAAAGATATCAAAGCTTCTTTCTTGAGACCGCATTTTCATCAATCAAACAATCAATATATTCAATTCAATTTATTCAGTTCAATTTATGCAATTAAATTCAATCAATTAGATTCAATCAATTAACAATTCAATCAATTATTCAATTTCAATTAATTCATCAATATTCATCAATAAATCAAATTAATCATTTTGAATGACTCCTTGCATAAGCCCTTTCCCCAATGATGTCAGGACAGGTCCATCCATTGACTGAGATCGAATTTCATCGGTCGTCACCTCGGATTCGTACCTCATGTCAATTGATGAATCGCCGTCCTGTCCTAGGGTCATATCTGACATATTTTCCCATTTTGCCTGGTCTCCACAAATTTTTCTTTGCAACCACTAAAGGCAACTCATCCTTCATTCGTGAGACAGCCAAAATGGATGCCAGATATTAAAGTTCTTTGGGAAAATATCTCATCATTTTCCTTTTAATAGTACCCAAAATCTCTTGGCAATATAAATTTCGTAAAACTCCTGAAATGGGACTGTCAAATTCCTTCAATCATGCTAAATTTTGAAACTCCATCGCTTGTAATACCCAATTTATCCCATAGGGCTTGAAAGTTCTTTCCCAAGTTCATGCAATCATTCTGCATTTGAACCCTATGATATCATTCATAATAATCATCATGATTTTATAGTCATGGTCCTATCATAATCATCTATTTAAACGAACATTTCCTTTATCACCACAGCTATGTGGTATAATCAACAATAGAATAAAACTGTACATAGCAACAGGCTACCTCATGGCCACTTAGTATACCTATTGACAAAAAGTCATAACAATATCGAATAATCATTGAACAATTCAAAAATCGCTTCCACTGCTCTAGCCGCAGCATCCGTGATATTTGTTTGCTCATTCCCTATTCCTGATTCGTCATCAAGGATCTCCATCATCACACAGCGTACTTAATTCCGCATTTTAATGAGAATTCAACAGGAATTTACGACTCAAAGGAAAAAGAACGAGCAGACCTTTTGCAGGATGATCGTTACAAAATCGTTACATATATTAAAGTATTTCTAATGTCGACAAATCATATCTTAATTCTTGCAAGATTTGGTTCTTTGAATAAATCACAGCACCGGGAGAACCAGCTCCAAAAATGGATCTTTGTGTTTATTCAGCACCCTAGTAATTGGTTCTTTGTGTACTAATTACACAGCACCCAGGCCCCGCTCATATGGATCTTTGTGCAGCGCTACACAGCACCTGAGCAAAAGGGGTTTCATCTACATTTTCCCTATCTGGTGTACCATCCGTGATATTTGTCTGCTCATTCACTATTCCTGATTCGTCATCAAGGATCTCCATCATCACACAGCGTACTTAATTCCGCTTTTTAATGAGAGTTCAACAGGAATTTACGACTCAAAGGAAAAGAACGAGCAGACCTTTTGCAGGACGATAACTGGAATTAGTCGTGAAAATATATCCAAATACACAAAAATACACACCCACACAAATAAACAACATTTATTCCGTTTAACAGAACAAACATTTCCTCTATCATGACATGCATGTCTTCAAAATTATATGCCCAAGAGAAAAAGTAAAATTAATTAAAACTGCGGGCAGTGATGATCCGGGGACCATACCGCTCCATCCTGATTGGACGAGTGCGTGCTAGAGTCGTTAACAACGACAGTCCAGATCCGATTGTTCAAAATTTCAACTCAATCGATCGAAAAATGAACGCAGGGATGCATTTTAAAGGTGCAGTGGCACTAACTGAGTTGCCACGAATATGGCCATGAAATTGCCAATATGGCCATCACAAAATATTCAATTGGCTCATAGCATAACCAATCTGCAAGTATTTCATCCGAAGATGTGTCTCTGAGGACTTTTAATTAAATAAGTCATTTATAAATCAACGAGTTAATTTATTAAATGATTAATCAATAAATCAAAATTTTCCTTGACAGCCATATCACTCGGTCAGTGTCATGTCCAAATATCAGCTTCCTTACTCAAAAGGTGCCTGAGTTAATGTAATGTAATTACTGTAATAAGATTACTGCAATTACTGTAATGATTACTGTAATTACTGTAATTACCGGAACTGTAATTACTGTAATTACCTCAGGTAATTACTGTAATGTAATTACTGTAATTTAATAAGCAATGTAATTAATTAAATAAGTACTTCATTAATCGCTAATAATGAAATAATTCCTGAATTCTTATCCGATTCACTTAACATTTTGAGTGTCCCCAAAACGTTGGAGCAAAACGTTGCAACAACGAAAGTGAAACGTTGTAGCGACGTTGTGGAAACGTCAGCAAAACCCAACAAACAAGAACAGTACACATTTCCTGTAATTATCTCCCATAATCACAACAAGAACAGTACACATTTCCTGTAATTATCTCTCATACTCACCAAACAAGAACAGTACACATTTCCTGTAATTATCTCTCATACTCACAACAAGAACAGTACACATTTCCTGTAATTATCTCTCATAATCACAACAAGAACAGTACACATTTCCTGTAATTATCTCTCATACTCACCAAACAAGAACAGTACACATTTCCTGTAATTATCTCTCATAACCACAACAAGAACAGTACACATTTCCTGTAATTATCTCTCATACTCACAACAAGAACAGTACACATTTCCTGTAATTATCTCTCATAATCACAACAAGAACAGTACACATTTCCTGTAATTATCTCTCATACTCACCAAACAAGAACAGTACACATTTCCTGTAATTATCTCTCATAATTACAACAAGAACAGTACACATTTCCTGTAATTATCTCTCATACTCACAACAAGAACAGTACACATTTCCTGTAATTATCTCTCATACTCACCAAACAAGAACAGTACACATTTCCTGTAATTATCTCTCATAATCACAACAAGAACAGTACACATTTCCTGTAATTATCTCTCATACTCACAACAAGAACAGTACACATTTCCTGTAATTATCTCTCATAATCACAACAAGAACAGTACACATTTCCTGTAATTATCTCTCATACTCACCAAACAAGAACAGTACACATTTCCTGTAATTATCTCTCATAATTACAACAAGAACAGTACACATTTCCTGTAATTATCTCTCATACTCACAACAAGAACAGTACACATTTCCTGTAATTATCTCTCATACTCACCAAACAAGAACAGTACACATTTCCTGTAATTATCTCTCATAATCACAACAAGAACAGTACACATTTCCTGTAATTATCTCTCATACTCACAACAAGAACAGTACACATTTCCTGTAATTATCTCTCATAATCACAACAAGAACAGTACACATTTCCTGTAATTATCTCTCATACTCACCAAACAAGAACAGTACACATTTCCTGTAATTATCTCTCATAATCACAACAAGAACAATACACATTTCCTGTAATTATCTCTCATACTCACAACAAGAACAGTACACATTTTCTGTAATTATCTCTCATAATCACAACAAGAACAGTACACATTTCCTGTAATTATCTCTCATACTCACAACAAGAACAGTACACATTTCCTGTAATTATCTCTCATAATCACAACAAGAACAGTACACATTTCCTGTAATTATCTCTCATACTCACCAAACAAGAACAGTACACATTTCCTGTAATTATCTCTCATAATCACAACAAGAACAGTACACATTTCCTGTAATTATCTCTCATACTCACCAAACAAGAACAGTACACATTTCCTGTAATTATCTCTCATAATCACAACAAGAACAGTACACATTTCCTGTAATTATCTCTCATACTCACAACAAGAACAGTACACATTTCCTGTAATTATCTCTCATAATCACAACAAGAACAGTACACATTTCCTGTAATTATCTCTCATACTCACCAAACAAGAACAGTACACATTTCCTGTAATTATCTCTCATAATCACAACAAGAACAGTACACATTTCCTGTAATTATCTCTCATACTCACAACAAGAACAGTACACATTTCCTGTAATTATCTCTCATAATCACAACAAGAACAGTACACATTTCCTGTAATTATCTCTCATACTCACCAAACAAGAACAGTACACATTTCCTGTAATTATCTCTCATAATCACAGCAAGAACAATACACATTTCCTGTAATTATCTCTCATACTCACCAAACAAGAACAGTACACATTTCCTGTAATTATCTCTCATAATCACAACAAGAACAGTACACATTTCCTGTAATTATCTCTCATACTCACAACAAGAACAGTACACATTTCCTGTAATTATCTCTCATAATCACAACAAGAACAGTACACATTTCCTGTAATTATCTCTCATACTCACAACAAGAACAGTACACATTTCCTGTAATTATCTCTCATAATCACAACAAGAACAGTACACATTTCCTGTAATTATCTCTCATAATTACCTCTATTTATATATACTAGGGCGTGCCCGCACGTACGTGCTTGCCCGTACGTGCTTGCAAAAAAAAAAGACACATGCGTGCAAGCAACAACAAAACTTTGAAACCACGTGGCAGTTACGACCACAGAACCCTCGCCATTAATATCTATTGTAAGCGTGCCAAATCAATAAGTATCAATTTTTTTTTATTTTTTTTTATGAGCCTCGACCAGAGAGTGGTTGCTACTCACAAAACACTCGTCGCTAGCTGTTCCATTGTCTGCCGATTCCCACTCTGCTGTTTTTGTCTCATAATCAGGATAAATTTGGAACAGCCCTTAAACTAACATCAAGCAGATCAATTTTTATATTTAGGTTGAGGTTTCACACAAACTGGTTAACTAAATAATACAGAATTATTATTATTATTATATCTCCGCCTTGGTGACCAGTTTATGTTTTGTATCCCACTGATAGGCCGGATCTGGATTCGGACCTGAACCAAAATCCAATCATTTCGTCGTGTAGTGATGGACCTGGACAAAATTTTATGCAATTTTTTTTTTCCCATCGCCATCTTTCATCATAATTCTGGACCGGCATGAGGGGGGTTGTCTGTCATGAATTTATAGGCATGGCGGGAAAACTGAAAAAAAATTATTTATTTAAAACGGGTGTACACGATTGTACACGTGTACGGACGGACCTTACCGAACCGGCAAACAAGTCGCTTCATGCACATCAGTGGTGCGTTTCTTCGTGGCGCGTGTCAGAAGAATTACACAGCGCAGGAAAAATACGTATTTACAGAAATCGTTAAAAAACTCGGATAATCGCTAAAATCGTTGTGGCCGGTGTACCATATTGGAAATATATATATATATAAATATAATTCCGTTTCCCGGTTCCCTGTCGCTCGCCAAGCGCCGATCAAGTCAAGTGCTTCGAACAAGTGCAAAAAAAAAAGTAGTACTTTATCCGTGTGCGGGTGTGTAAACGAGTGTACCGGCCTTACACGTCCTTGAAACAAGCGGTCGCAAGGTGCACACTTGCTCCGCCCGCTTCCAGGTCACAGTAAGGCCCTTTAATTAACCAGCGCAAAAATACGTATTTACAGAAATCATTTAGAAAAAAACGAATAAATTGCTACAGTCGTTTATCGAAATCCCATTCGTGATGGCTCACGCCACCTATATCGCGGCATCGGTGCACAAAGAAGCCCCAGATCACCTGCTCCCCCATGTATGTACCCATAACTTCCAAGTTCGTAAATCATATTGGGCAAGACAAGACACACTCACCTTTTAAAGAAGACTTGCTTGTACAATTGATCGCAGCGGTGCCTCCAAGATTGTCAGGGAATTTGTACTGGGGGACTCACAGGACTCCAACGACCGGACACAGGTTACAAAGGTCTAGTTTATTAAACTGTATTCACTTCATCCAATTACCAAAATGATACCGCATAATATAATGGATCAGGTTAACTCTTTTCGCTGGTCCTTCTCGTTCATCCGACACTCCCGTTCGGTCAGCGCTTCACGTAGCAAGTACTCGTTCATTCCATCGTTCCGTCGGGCAGGGCTTCTGAGGACAAGTGTACTTTACTCAACGTTTGCTCTCGTTATATCGCCAAACTGGACTTAATCTCCTCTCCGCTAATGTCCCGAGGTCATGCATCGCACCGAGTCCTGGCATCAGCTCGCTCCCCTCCTGCTGTGTAAATGGAAATCACAGCAGGGGGGGGTGCTCTAGCCTGGGGCCTTGACCAGGTGTTTTAAGAGATTACATTGTTCATACACATAAAATGTATCTGCTTTGTTACCAGGTTAATTAATAAGTTACCAGGGCCAATCAATATGTTACACTGAGTTACACTTCCACACTGGTCTGGGCACATAATTTTCCCACATATACCAATTTAATTATTTATGATCCTGTTCATTAATCCAATATATATATGAACTGAACATCAAAATAAACTTATCACTTTCATTTTTTGAAATGTGCGGCTTTACAAACACGTTTCTTCAATTGTAATGGCTGATTATGTAACGGGAACTTCACTTCAATCACCTGGTTGATCAACAATGGCATGCTTGAGTGGTTCTGTATAGGGATCTTTCCCTTTAAATCATGACCCTCATAATGAAATCCTTCAGTTCTCGTGGTTAGACATTCATTTACTGCTGTCTATAGTCACTCTAGACCTGGAGGCTTCTGACAGAGAAAACAACAAGAAAATTCAGATGCCACGCCTGACATCTGAACAACGTTTATGGGTAATTGGGATGCTTGAGGCTGGTGTAAGCCAGCGAACAATTGCCCAACGTCTTGGTTGCTCACACCCTGGAATTTCCAACCTGGCCAGGCGTTATGGTGGAACTGGAACTGTGAATGATGGTCTACGAAGAGGAAGACCACAGGTAACCACCTCAAACCAAGACCGCTGGATTGTGCTGCAGCATCTTCGTGATCGTTTCTGCCCTGCGACACAAACAGCTGCAGTGACAAAAGGTCGCCCAACAACCGCATCAGTGTTTCTACTGTGCGAAGACGCTTGAGAAGTCGGGGCCTGGTGGCAAGACGTCCTTGCAGAGGTTCCAGTGTTGAACGCAGTGCATCGGACTAAGGTGGTGTCTGCAGCATCGCCGCTGGACCCAGCAACAGTGGAGTGCAGTCTTGTTCAGCGATGAGTCCAGATTTTGCCTCCATGCTGCCGATGGGCGTCAACGGGTATCGCGCAAAGGTGAGGAAAGGTATGCATCATGCAGTATTCACCAGATCAATCGTTGGGGAGGACCCAGTGTGATGGTATGGGCCGGCATTTCCACCCGCTTCAGGACACCTCTGGTCGTCATCGAAGACAATCTCACTAGTCCGCGTTATGTCAATGAAGTTTTGAGACCTCATCTGCTGCCATTTCTCCAGGCTCATCCTGACATCGCAGTTTTCCAGCAGGACAACGCTCGACCCCATGCTGCTCGCCTGACCACCAACTTCCTCCAGGAACAGGGTGTTGAAGTGATGCCTTGGATGCCTTATTCCCCTGACCTCAATCCCATTGAGCATTTATGGGATGAGCTTGGTCGACGTCTTGCATCGAGGAGATCAATGGCTGTCAATCGGCAAATGCTCATTCAAGGCTTGCAGGAGGAGTGGGACAGACTTCCTCAGGACCGCATTAGACGCCAGGTACAGAGCATGCGTCGGAGGTGTGCAGCCTGCATCACAGCTCAGGGAGGACACACACGATATTGAGGACTGCTGTCATTCTGTCCTTGACTGTTAGGAGTGTTGTGTCCATTCCTGTCATTTTGTTTTGACTGTATTCAGGTGCGTGTCTTTGTGTTGCAGTGCTGTGACTTTTGTTGCACCACCCCTTGTGATGTTCATGCTTTTTGTTTTTTTTGTGATTTAGGCAACCTCTTGTTTATTGACGTGTTTAGTAAAGATAGCTGGACTTTACCTGTGTTAAAATATTTTTCATTTTGGTGTGGAGGATTTCAATGAGTGTCCTTCTAAAGACTTGATGAGTTTATTTTGATGTTGAGTTTATATATACAGTATATATATATTGTTACGTGGTCCCCTCGGTGAATACCTGGTCTCGGTGACCCCCGGACCGTGAGAGGAACTTCGCCAGAAAGCTGTATTATATATGCGCTTTCGCCACGCAATCCATATGAATTTCACCCAAGAGACAACTGACGTTCAAGGATATATTTCAATTGTAATGATACCATACAATTTCAATGACACAACCACGGAGATTTTCCCCGAGCAATCAACCATACACAACCATCAACAATTCCCAATTCACAATAAATTCCCTATGAGTAAGATGGCCATCTTATCTATGTGTGTCCCGGTGAGTACTCACGACCCCCTTTTGGTCTCGGTCCCGCACAATGTCTCTGGGCCCCTCCTGACCAAGATGATGGTCGGCGTCGCCGCACTCGGGCGGTTGAACGAACCCCGGGTGGACGTGTTTCCACCGGGCAGGTATCGTACCAGGCACCCCGGCTACAGCCCCTCATGGCCACACGAAGCGGGTACGGGAAAGCAAGCCAAAAGCCCCACGCCGCTTGCCAGGCGTGTTAGGCCCCAACGGGCGACCCGTACGCGTCTTTTTAGACGGTGTCACAAACGGCGCCAAACGCTGGGTCGGTGCACGGCCACACGACAGTTTGACGTCCACCGGGCAGGTATCCGTCCCGGTAACTCCTCTCGCCAGACAGGCTCGGGAACGCCGCTTTTTCACACGGCTCAATCAATCCCACCTTTCGTCGGAGCGGGGCGAGGAAGAAGAATCCTCGTCCTTTTTTCCTCGTGTCTTTTTCCTTCCGTTTCCGGTCACTTCCGTTTCCGGCCACTTTTTTAGAAGGGCTCCTGACCCTCCAACCACAACAACTACACAACAACTTAATATACTACACACGGATAAGCAAAGACCTGAATGGTAATTCACATACATTCACATAAATATGTAACACTCCCCCCCTTCAAGAAAGAAAGTTTGAACCCAGCGAAAACTTTCTTTGCCGGCCAATTTGGAGAAACAAACCAGATAACTCAACCCCCCCCACATTATCAGTTCCCCCCGGGCACAGTTATCACTTAAAAATAAAGCAACCAAAATTTCACCACAACCCCTCCAGATTACTCACTCTGGACTAAGCACCAGCAACGACATTGTCCCTGCCAAATCAAACTCCATCTCATGACCCTCTGACTTTGACCGTCAGTTTCTTGTGAATGAAGGTTAAGGGGTTGATCAAAGATCCAAAGTTAAGCCACTCGATAGCACTTTTTCCGGGAGGCCAAGCCGAGTATTCACTACATGGATGCCTTTAGGAACGTGGAGTTCACGGTTAGTCCGTGCAGGAAAGTTCTCTACATGGGCGCCTTGAGGAACGTGGAGTTCACGGTTAGTCCGTGCATGAAAGTTCACTACATGGACGCCTTTAGGAACGGCGTTCATGGTTAATCCGTGTAGGAATCTTGGCTCGGCGGCTCCGCCGCATTCAGTGCTTCAACTTCTCAGAACTTCCCTAATACTTAGGGTGGGACCACTTGTCCCTGTAGTCCCATGAATAGCGGTCTCCTTCTCGGCCACTACTTTGCCAATCCTTCCTTCGGGAGCGGCCGTAACTCAGGGAGCCTCCATAATAATATTGATTGCGGCCACCACCAAAACTACCGCCCAGTTGTCCTCTCCTGTAGACCTCTCGACGTCTACGAAATGCCTTCCCTACTGTTATGGTCCGACCCTCCAAATCCTTGCCATTCCAATTCTTCTCTGCCTCTCTGGCGTCTTTTGTGCTGGCAAACGTGACAAAGCCGAACCCTCTTGACTGTTGCGTTTCCCAGTCTCTTACCAACCGCACTTCCACCAGCGGCCCATATCTGTTGAAGACAGAGGTCAGAACTTCTTCCTCTGTTTTGAAGTTCAGTCCCCCTACAAATAACTTGGCACTTTTGTCGCCATCCCGAGCTGGTGTGGCGTTATTTTCCCTGCTGGGCTCTTTACCAACCCTCAGGTTACCATAAACTTGACCCCCGGCCAAATCATTCCCGATAACCACAGATACACCCTCTACAGGAAGTGTGGCTTGTAAACCGACGGTGACCGGCCCTGACACCAAATCGGACTCCAAATGGATGACATGAAGGGGAGCACTAACACCGCCCCCGATCCCCTGTAAACGAACACTATCCCCCGTTGCCGTCTCCTCGGACCATGGCAAAATGCCTTCAAGCATTAAAGATTGATGTGCCCCTGTGTCCCTAAATATCCTAACCGGTTTCCGGTTAGTCGAGGCTCCATCCCGTGACACAAACCCCTCTGAAATAAATGGTTGGTAACCCTTTTGATGGCGATTTCTCACAATGGCCATTGCGTTTGGAGTCGTCGTAGTCGGACTCCGCTCTGGGTCTTCGCTTTTCATGCGGTAACAACTGGACATCAAGTGTCCAGGTTTCTTGCAAAAAGCGCAAGTAGGCCCGGAGGAAAAACTCGTGGTCTGCCTCGGGCCCCCCGAACTATAAGTTTGTCTTGGGCCCGCATCCCTCTGATTTCGAACAGGTGGGGTATCATAGTTGTCCCCATAATCATCTCGAGGCCGCCGCCATGTATGGTCGTTCTCCGCACCTGCTGTTCCCCACCTCCCCTGCGGAGATCTAGGCGAGGAGTTAGGTTCGTGGACCCCTATTCGGTGGGTTAAGGCATAATCATCTGCCATGGTGGCTGCGTCCCACAACTTTGGTACTTTCTTTTCCTGCAGGTACACTTTGATGTCCTCGTGGACACACTGCTGGAATTCCTCCACCAGGATCAAGTCCCGCAATGTTTCGAAGTCTTTCCCGACTCCTTTTGACTCACACCACCGATCAAACATGTTTTCTTTCACTCTGGCAAACTCCACATGGGTCTCACTCTCCCTCTTCCTGGCATTCCTGAATTTTTGCCTGTAAGCTTCCGGAACCAACTCATACGCTTTGAGGATGTGCGTCTTCAGTACCTCATAATCTGCACATTGGTCCATTGGTAGCGCCGAATAAATTTCCTGAGCTTTCCCCACCAGCACACTTTGCACGAGTATGGTCCAGGCCTCCTCCGGCCAGTTTAATTGTCGAGCCACTTTCTCAAAGTGTGGAAAAAATTTCGCGACTTCTTTTTCACTGAACGGTGGAACCAGCCTCACATGTCTGCCCACATCCCAGGTTTTCTGGTAAGGTGTCGACCCCGTCAGCAAGGGTGGTGCCTCTCCCCGTTCTCTCATTAACTCCAGCTCCTTGAATTTAATTTCTTGCTGAAGCTCCATGTCACGTTCCTTTAATTCCCTTTCCGCTTTTCTCTCCTCTGCTTCGAGTTCCCTTGTTTTCATCCTTTCTTCTGCTTGTTTCTCTTCTCTCCTCTCTTCTGCTTTCCTTTCTTCTTCTGCTCTTTCCTTTTCTGCTTTCCTTTCTTCTTCTGCTCTTTCCTTTTCTGCTTTCCTTTCTTCTTCTGCTCTTTCCTTTTCTGCTTTCCTTTCTTCTTCTTTAATCCGTTCCTGGCTCCGTAATTGCAACTCCAGTTTCCGGAGCTCAACGTCTTCTGGTTCTTCGGGTAGCCACTCCCAGGCTAACTCGTCCCATGTTCCTAATCCCACCATAGATTCTATCACCGTGGCCTGCAACTCTGCCTTCCTCAAATTAGTTCGGACCTCCAAGTTAAAATGTTTGGCCAATTTCAAGAGGTCCGACTTTAGCAACGCTCGGAACTGTGCCTCACTCGGGGTTACCACAAAGTTCTGTGCCACAAACGCCATGGTGCCTATCGTTAACACCTGTTAACCTTCACCCAAGACTTTACCCCAATTTCTCAAAAAAATTTACCAATTAATAATTAAATAATAAATTTTAATTAATAAAAAATTATTATTTTATTATTTTATACAATTTTAAATCCCGGACGTAGACCCAATTGCGAAACCGCAAATCGTAATTTGGACGAGCCCCCAATTCTGTTACGTGGTCCCCTCGGTGAATACCTGGTCTCGGTGACCCCCGGACCGTGAGAGGAACTTCGCCAGAAAGCTGTATTATATATGCGCTTTCGCCACGCAATCCATATGAATTTCACCCAAGAGACAACTGACGTTCAAGGATATATTTCAATTGTAATGATACCATACAATTTCAATGACACAACCATGGAGATTTTCCCCGAGCAATCAACCATACACAACCATCAACAATTCCCAATTCACAATAAATTCCCTATGAGTAAGATGGCCATCTTATCTATGTGTGTCCCGGTGAGTACTCACGACCCCCTTTTGGTCTCGGTCCCGCACAATGTCTCTGGGCCCCTCCTGACCAAGATGATGGTCGGCGTCGCCGCACTCGGGCGGTTGAACGAACCCCGGGTGGACGTGTTTCCACCGGGCAGGTATCGTACCAGGCACCCCGGCTACAGCCCCTCGTGGCCACGCGAAGCGGGTACGGGAAAGCAAGCCAAAAGCCCCACGCCGCTTGCCAGGCGTGTTAGGCCCCAACGGGCGACCCGTACGCGTCTTTTTAGACGGTGTCACGAACGGCGCCAAACGCTGGGTCGGTGCACGGCCACACGACAGTTTGACGTCCACCGGGCAGGTATCCGTCCCGGTAACTCCTCTCGCCAGACAGGCTCGGGAACGCCGCTTTTTCACACGGCTCAATCAATCCCACCTTTCGTCGGAGCGGGGCGAGGAAGAAGAATCCTCGTCCTTTTTTCCTCGTGTCTTTTTCCTTCCGTTTCCGGTCACTTCCGTTTCCGGCCACTTTTTTAGAAGGGCTCCTGACCCTCCAACCACAACAACTACACAACAACTTAATATACTACACACGGATAAGCAAAGACCTGAATGGTAATTCACATACATTCACATAAATATGTAACAATATATATATATATATATATATATATATACAGTATATGGTAAAAGACTAGGGCGGTTGGGATTATACATTTTTAAAGAAAGGTGCTTCCAACCAGAAAGTAAAAGACTAGATCTACTCCAATTTGCGGGGTAGATTTTTTTTTTACTTTGTGGGTGGAAGCGCCTTCTTTCTTTAAAAAAACAAACAAAAAACAAAAACAATTTGTACAGATGGATTCGATCGAGATATATGTACAGTATACGAGTGGGGTATGCTTATAGTATACATAAGTTATACATTGTAAGCAACAACAAGCTGTGCTTCCTACGCAGGTACATAACACTCGTAAATAGAACCTTTACGATTATAATACCAAGCATCACCGACCTCCTGCGAGATATCAATTTAGATTCATTTTTTCCTTTTTTTTTATTTCACGGACGCGTTTACGGTTTTTAACGTAAATTTACATTTACAGACGCTTTTCGACGGTTCTGTGATTTTTTCCTGGTGTACCGGCTTCGCTGTCCGTCGGCACGCCAAATTTCAGCTTTATTTGACACCTGGAAGGAACTTCCCAAGCTCTTTTCCTTTACCATCCCTTACTTCCCAAGCTCTTTTCCTTTACCATCCCTTACTTCCCAAGCTCTTTTCCTTTATCATCCCTTACTTCCCAAGCTCTTTTCCTTTACCATCCCTTACTTCCCAAGCTCTTTTCCTTTACCATCCCTTACTTCCCAAGCTCTTTTCCTTTACCAGCCCTTACTTCCCAAGCTCGTTTCCTTTACCATCCCTTACTTCCCAAGCTCTTTTCCTTTACCATCCCTTACTTCCCAAGCTCTTTTCCTTTACCAGCCCTTACTTCCCAAGCTCTTTTCCTTTACCAGCCCTTACTTCCCAAGCTCTTTTCCTTTACCAGCCCTTACTTCCCAAGCTCTTTTCCTTTACCATCCCTTACTTCCCAAGCTCTTTTCCCTTACCATCCCTTACTTCCCAAGCTCTTTTCCTTTACCAGCCCTTACTTCCCAAGCTCTTTTCCTTTACCATCCCTTACTTCCCAAGCTCTTTTCCTTTACCATCCCTTACTTCCCAAGCTCTTTTCCTTTACCATCCCTTACTTCCCAAGCTCTTTTCCTTTACCATCCCTTACTTCCCAAGCTCTTTTCCTTTACCATCCCTTACTTCCCAAGCTCTTTTCCTTTACCATCCCTTACTTCCCAAGCTCTTTTCCTTTACCATCCCTTACTTCCCAAGCTCTTTTCCTTTACCATCCCTTACTTCCCAAGCTCTTTTCCTTTACCATCCCTTACTTCCCAAGCTCTTTTCCTTTACCAGCCCTTACTTCCCAAGCTCTTTTCCTTTACCAGCCCTTACTTCCCAAGCTCTTTTCCTTTACCAGCCCTTACTTCCCAAGCTCTTTTCCTTTACCATCCCTTACTTCCCAAGCTCTTTTCCTTTACCATCCCTTACTTCCCAAGCTCTTTTCCTTTACCAGCCCTTACTTCCCAAGCTCTTTTCCTTTACCATCCCTTACTTCCCAAGCTCTTTTCCTTTACCATCCCTTACTTCCCAAGCTCTTTTCCTTTACCATCCCTTACTTCCCAAGCTCTTTTCCTTTACCATCCCTTACTTCCCAAGCTCTTTTCCTTTACCATCCCTTACTTCCCAAGCTCTTTTCCTTTACCATCCCTTACTTCCCAAGCTCTTTTCCTTTACCATCCCTTACTTCCCAAGCTCTTTTCCTTTACAATCCCTTACTTCCCAAGCTCTTTTCCTTTACCATCCCTTACTTCCCAAGCTCTTTTTCCTTCCCATTCCTGACTTCCCTGACTGTTTCATAATCAGTTGGCCGTGTGGCCAAATGGATAAGGCGTCTGACTTCGGATCAGAAGATTGCAGGTTCGAGTCCTGTCACGGTCGTTGTTTTTTTTACATTTTCTGTTGTTATATCTCCGAGCTGAAGGGTCCGTCCCGGATCGGCACTCAAGTCTTGTTCATCTCACGTAACTCATTTCATCATGATCTGTAAATGATCCGTGATCGTTGCGTTATTTAATTAGTTTCGTATTAAATGATTTTATGTTCACAGGTATCTTTACAATTGAATTCCAGCTTCATTTTCCAATGTTGCCATGCCAACATGTGAACCAGTGATGGGATTTTGAACAAACTTGTTGTATGTTTGATGCAAAGATGAACTGATTAGATTTTGGAGTCAAGAGGTTAAAGGTCAGAGGTAAAGTCAGGTAAAAATGTGATACTTGAGAACAGCTTAATGGATTTAAATCAAACTTGGTGCACGTATCGTGATGTAAAGATGAACTGAATATATTTTGGGGTCAATATGTCAAAGGTCAGAGTGAACATTTTGTAACTCTTCTAACTTATGAACCGGTGATGGGATTGGCCAAACTTGATGAAAGTATAAATTAAGATGCCAAGCAAGATGGACTCATTCTATTTCGGCCAAAAAGGTGAGGAGTGATGTGTTTATTTAGTTTGGTGAGGTTAGAGGTAATGTCAGGTAACAATGTAATACGTGAGAACAGACTGACTCACTTACTGATTCATTGACTGACTGATTGATTCACTGGCTCATTCATTGACTGGCTTACTGACTCTTTCATTGACTGGCTCACTGGCTCATTCATTGACTGACTGGTTGATTCACTGACTGATTCACTCACTGACTGATTGATTCACTGGCTCATTCATTGACTGGCTCACTGGCTCGTTCATTGACTGACTCATTCATTGACTGGCTCACTGACTGACTGATTGATTCACTGACTCATTCATTGACTGGGTCACTGACTCATTCATTGACTGGGTCACTGACTCATTCATTGACTGGCTCACGGACTCATTCATTGACTGGCTCACTGACTCATTCATTGACTGGCTCACTCACTGAGTGATTGATTCACTGGCTCATTCATTGACTGGCTCACTGGCTCATTCATTGACTGACTCATTCATTGACTGGCTCACTGACTGACTGATTGATTCACTGGCTCATTCATTGACTGGCTCACTGACTCATTCATTGACTGGCTCACTGGCTCATTCATTGACTGGCTCACTGGCTCATTCATTGACTGGCTCACTGACTGACTGATTGATTCACTGGCTCATTCATTGACTGGCTCACTGACTCATTCATTGACTGGCTCACTCACTGAGTGATTGATTCACTGGCTCATTCATTGACTGGGTCACTGACTCATTCATTGACTGGCTCACTGACTTATTCTTCAGGTGTGTTTTGGGTCTTACTCAGCAGTGGGGTCCTCCTGGGTCTCCTACCATAGAACCCCTTTCATTGAGTTGGCGACGGATGGTGCGAGTTGAAACTGTCGTACCTTGTGTCTGAAGGTCAGCTTGAATCTGTTTGGCAGTTGATCGAGATGCTTTCTCCACCATTCGAACAATCGTTTCCTGCAATTTTCGATCAAGTTTTCTCTTGTGACCACATCTTGTGAGGTTGGCTAAAGTGCCATGGGCCTTAAACTTCCTGATAACATTGCGTATGGTGGACACAGGAACATCAAGGTCTCTGGAGATGGTCTTGTAGCCTTGAGATTGTCCATGCTTGGCTACAATATTGTGTCTGACCTCCTCGGACAATTATCTGGTTTCTTTCTTTTCTCCATGCTCATTGTGGAACACACAGTGACACAAAACAGCAGAATGACTCCTTTCCTCCATTCAAACTGATTGAATGAGTGATTTTTATTTTATATTTCAGGCACCTGCAACTCACCGCAGGTGAGTTCAATTCCAAAGTAAAGGAGAATCCACCTGCTTGAAATCTAATTATTACTGACAATTTCTAAAAGTTGCCAATAACATTATCCGGGACATTTTAGGATTTACGTGTGGAATAAGAAAGGATTTCGTTATTATTTCAGATTTTTTGTTTGTTTTGTTCCGCTGCAAACCAAAAAAATACAAATGCGGATAAGAAAAGATTTTTAAATTTCAACAATTTTCTGGAAGAAATGGTGAATTATTTGAAAAAAGTGCAAGAGTGCCAAATATCTCCCCTGGTTGCGTGAGTGCTTGTCCAGAGGTGGATTGGAAACTGAAGCTAGAATTCAATTGTAAAGACAAATGTTCACTTAAAATAATTTAATAGGAAACTAATTAAATAATGCAACTATCACAGATCATTGTTATATGAGTTGTGAGACGAACAGGACTTGAGTTCCCATCCGAAACAGACCCTTCACTTCATTGTGATAAAAGCAGAAAATGCAATCAAAACAACGACCGTGACAGGATTCGAACCTGCAATCTTCTGATCCGAAGTCAGACGCCTTATCCATGAGGCCACACGGCCAACTGGTACGTGGATCGATAATCACTGAAATGGTAAAAATTAATGTTTTAATAACAATATTTTTGACATAAATAAGATCAGGATTATTGGGGCTCATCTAAAAAATACACATACAGATGATTGAACTTTTTCCCTGCTTTACCCCTCTGTATGCTTTGTCCCCCCACCCGCTCCACATTTCAACCCCTTACTTCCCAAGCTATTTTCCTTTCACATCCCTGACTTCCCAATCTCTTTTCCTTTCCCATCCCTGACTTCCCAATCTCTTTTCCTTTCCCATCCCTTACTTCCCAAGCTATTTTCCTTTCCCATCCCTTACTTCCCAATCTCTTTTCCTTTCCCATCCCTTACTTCCCAAGCTATTTTCCTTTCCCATCCCTTACTTCCCAATCTCTTTTCCTTTCCCATCCCTGACTTCCCAATCTCTTTTCCTTTCCCATCCCTTACTTCCCAATCTCTTTTCCTTTCACATCCCTGACTTCCCAATCTCTTTTCCTTTCCCATCCCTTACTTCCCAAGCTATTTTCCTTTCACATCCCTGACTTCCCAATCTCTTTTCCTTTCCCATCCCTGACTTCCCAATCTCTTTTCCTTTCCCATCCCTTACTTCCCAAGCTATTTTCCTTTCCCATCCCTTACTTCCCAATCTCTTTTCCTTTCACATCCCTGACTTCCCAATCTCTTTTCCTTTCCCATCCCTTACTTCCCAAGCTATTTTCCTTTCACATCCCTGACTTCCCAATCTCTTTTCCTTTCACATCCCTGACTTCCCAATCTCTTTTCCTTTCCCATCCCTGACTTCCCAAGCTATTTTCCTTTCCCACCCCTTACTTCCCAAGCTATTTTCCTTTCCCATCCCTTACTTCCCAAGCTATTTTCCTTTCACATCCCTGACTTCCCAATCTCTTTTCCTTTCCCATCCCTTACTTCCCAATCTCTTTTCCTTTCACATCCCTGACTTCCCAATCTCTTTTCCTTTCCCATCCCTTACTTCCCAAGCTATTTTCCTTTCCCATCCCTTACTTCCCAATCTCTTTTCCTTTCACATCCCTGACTTCCCAATCTCTTTTCCTTTCCCATCCCTTACTTCCCAAGCTATTTTCCTTTCACATCCCTGACTTCCCAATCTCTTTTCTTTTCACATCCCTGACTTCCCAATCTCTTTTCCTTTCCCATCCCTTACTTCCAAAGCTATTTTCCACTGCCATCCCTGTCTTTCCAAGTTATTTCCTTTCCCATCCCTGACTTCCCAGGCTCCTTTCCTTTCCCATCCCTGACTTCCCATGCTCTTTTCCTTTCCCATCCCTTACTTCCCAGGCCCCTTTCCTTTCCCATCCCTGCCTTCCCAAGCTCTTTTCCTTTCCCTTCCCTTACTTCCCAGGCTCCTTTCCTTTCCCATTCCTGACTTCCCAAGCTCTTTTGCTTTCCCATTCCTGCCTTCCCATGCTCCTTTCCTTTGCCATCCCTGCCTTCCCATTCTCTTTTCCTTTCCCATCCCAGACTTCCCAGTCTCCTTTCCATTCCCATCCTCGACTTCCCAAGCTCCTTTCCTTTCCCATCCCTGCCTTGCCAAGCTATTTTCCTTTCCCATCCCTGACTTCCCAATCTCTTTTCCCTTCCCATTCCTGACTTCCTTGACTCATTCATAATGGTAAATTTTTGTGAACTTGACCTGAATTTTTAAGCATTTGCATATTGGCTCACATAACTGGTTCACCAATCAAAAGCTCGAAGTTGATTCATGTTTTTAGATCTGAAGGTCAAAGGTCAAGGCTGCATAAAATCATCAATTTTCGTTTTGTATTTCTTTTTAAAACAATTTTCGTTATTTTGAGCATACCGAAGAAGAAGAAGACGACCGAATACAAATGGACGCGTGCAAGCTTTGGATGTTCACATGCTTTCTGGTTGGATTTAAGATTGTGTTAAATTATTTGTTCCTGACAAAATGTGTTCCCTGAAGAATTGTCTTGTTCATGGTGAATTTAAATTGTGTGTAATACCTTTCAGGTTTACCTCTTGCGAAAGCAGTCCTTGTGGTTCCTTGCCCGTTTCATTCCCACGGGAATCGTTTCCTGTCACCTCCGCAGGATTAATCCACTTGCTACATCGAACTTAATTACAATCGAGATTACTTACCACTCAGCTGATCTTACAACATTGTTGCGTTGAGGCTGGTCCGCAAGACCAGGTTTGCGACAGATGTCAACTCGAACGACCCTCGGTGGAGAGTCGCCTCCGTTTACCTTTTGTATCCACTGACAGGTTGATTCTGGATTCAGACCTGAACCGACATCGAATCGCCTTGTTCTTGTCACTTAACCAATCCATCCACCGAGTTTATCACGAGTCATCCACAACTTTTTGAGATATCCCGCAATGTGTCGTTTTTGGCCTTATCTCTCAATGGTGAAGATTCACTTAAAAATTAAAAAATTATCGTATCCGAATTCATATTCAGATCTTCACCAAAATTGAATCATTTTGTCCTTGTCGGACACCCAACGTGTCCAGCAAATGTCGACCGAATCCGTCCACAACGTTTTGAGATATCCTGTCCACAAACAAACAAACAAACACCGAGGCGTCAGGCGGAAGCCTGGCAGGTATGAAGGAAATAGAATCAGTAATTGATTGATTAATTGTGTAATTAAAATAAATAAATCATAATCGTAAAGTAATTAATTTCTTCATTGATTGGCTAAAGGCTTACCGAAACCACCACTGTTTCGTCCAAATCTGTAACTTAAAAAATTTAAGTAATTAATCGAATAATTAAATTAATTAATCGTTTAATCAATAAATCAAAAATACCCTTTATAGCCAAATCGTTTGGTCTTTTTCATGTCCAAATATCAGCTTCCTAACTGAAAAGGTGCCTGAAGGTATTGCCCAGATGAGAAATGAAATAAACAAGTACTTAATAAATCGGTAATAATTAAGAAATCTTTAATTATGTCTTTCAATCCTGACAAATCTCACACTCTTACGATGTCTCTCCGAAAAGATCGACTGGACAACCCTCCCATCTACTTTCTCAACAATCCTCTCCAAGAAGTTCCGTCACTCAAGCTTTTGGGTCTCACCATCTGCCATGATCTTTCATGGAAAAACCACATTTCCAAGCTGGCCTCCAAAGCCAGTCGCCGACTGGGCATCCTCCGTCGTGCGAAGTCCTTCCTCGGCACACCTGAGCTCCTCACCACATACAAGGCTTTCATCCGCAGCTCAATGGAATACTGTTCTCCCCTATGGGCCGGTGCTCCTGCCTCACACCTAGCTCGTCTTCACGCTGTTGAAACCAAAGCTTTCAGAATCATTGGAATCTCCCACGATGAAGCTATCTCTGAGGGCCTTTCACTCACTCACCGCAGGCAGGTTGGTGGTCTTTCCGTCTTCTACCGACTCCTCTCCGGCCTTGCTCCCCCAGCTCTCTCTGTGCTCTGTCCCCCAAATATTCCTACAGGTCGCACAAGATCTGCCAGCAAGCCTCTGATGGGTAAACTGCCAAAATCTCGGCTCTCTGCTCACCTTCACTCTTTCATTCCTCTTTCCTCCCGCCTCTGGAACAAACTCCCTCACTCCCTTCAATCCCACTCCTCCCTCCAGGTCTTTAAAACAGCTGTTCACCACCATCTCTTATCTTTCCCCATCCAAAACCTTGATCTTTTTTACCCCCACTAATTCACCCCATATCCACCTTGTTTGAAATTCCAATGTCTTTCCTGGAAGTCCTGGCAGTGCCCATATATTTTATACCTCTCCCACCCCCCTTCCCATGCCCCCCCCCCGAAAAGCCCTCTCCCTCCCACAGTTCTCTCGATGTCTCCATGTCTCTCGGTCCCTGCTCTCAAATGTTGTGTTTGTGTCCTTCCCCCTCTCTCCCCATCTTGTCTACCGCTCCCGATGTTATTTGTTTTATGTGTCGGTTTGTCTTTGTGTGTGATTAATGTTCGCTCTTTCACGAGCCTCGATCTTGTATACAAAAAAAACAAAACAATTAATTGATTAATAAAAAAAATAAAAATGCCGTTTTTGCCAAAGCACTTGTTCACTGTTGTGCCCAAATTTCAGCTTCCTAGCTCAAAGGATGGCTGAGATATCACCAGGACAAACAAGAGAACCTTGACCTTTGACGTTTGACCTATATAGTCTAAAAAACATTGACAGCCTCACTTTTGTCCTTCAGAATCCTCTGGTAAAGTTTGATGAAGCTAATTGAAAGTGTTCGCGAGTTATCGCACTCACAAACAAACGAGACAGACCGAAATATGACAAAAAAATTCAATTTTCGTCATAACAAAAATCAGACATGAGTCAAAACATAATCTGCATCCACCTTCGGTGGCGCAGGTAGTTATACTTCGGTCGTCAGTGCAACCGACTGGGACATGTTTGTTTTAGTCATTATTCATTCTTTTATGCACATCATGGTAAATAGAGAATTGCAGTTGGGACCTAGAACGTCACTTCTACTAAACACTGACGTCACTTCTATCAGAACAAAGAGGCTGCGATGACCAGAGACGAGTAGTGGAAGCATGAGGATTTGACCAGGCACCGGCACGCAATGGCCTGCTTTTCCCAAGACAATCTGTAATGTCCCCACGCAACGGCCAGCAAATGGCTCCTCCAAAAACACATTTTTTTCGCAGTTATTGTTTATGAATGATGAAGAGGTTCACGCCTTAACTGGAGGGTAGAGGAGTTTAAATGATTTGTAAAATCTTGGTTTCGTTCATGTTTGACAATAGCCTAAAGGGGGAGCAGTCTTTGCATGTCCAGAGTATTCTACAAGTTTGGTGTCCCATCTTGATGTGTTTTAATCACAGCTTCATGTTCTGTACGAACACCGGATGCCAATGCAGACCTCCATCATCAGGTTTACTTTGCCTGGAGTAAAACACTAGAACAGCACTAGATACAGCGCATGAACAGTTTACTTTTTGTATCCCACCGATAGGCCAGATCTGGATTTAGACCTAAACCAATATCGAAGTGGATTATTTTTGTTACCTACCCAAGACATAAGACATCCACCAAGTTTTGTCCGAATCCATCCACAACGCTTTGAAATATCATGCTCAGAAACAGTGAAATAAACAAACAAGAAAGACGTCGTGCAGAGCACGATACTTGCTACTTGCTTAAAACAAGTTTGACCTTAAAAAAAAAATTGATGGTTGAATTCAGTGACCTGGCGTTCAAATCGTCTTCAAATTTCAAGGAAATTGGATGAAAATTGAGGAGTTTAGAAATTGACATGTTGACCATCTGACCTTTAGACTAAAAAATAATTGGTGGTTGAATTCAGTTACCTGGTATGCAAATCCTCTTCAAATTTCAAGTCAATCAGATGAAAATTGACAATTTTAGAAATGTGGTCACTGTTGACCTTTTAGCCTGTGTTGACCTCAAAAATAATTGGTGGTTAAATTTGCAGACCGGATATGCAAATCCTCATAAAATTTCAAGTCAGATGAAAATTGACGATTTTAGAATTTGACCTATGTTGACCTTCTGACCTTTAGATCCAAAAAACAATTGGTGGTTGAATTCAGTTACCTGATGTGCAAATTCTCTTCAAATTTCAAATCAATGAGATGAAAATTGACGATTTTAGAATTCGACCTATGTTGACCTTCTAACCTTTAGATGTCAAAAATAATTGGTGGCTGAATTCAGTGACCTGATATGCAAATCCTCTTCAAATTTAAAGTCAATTGGATTAAAATTGAGGATTTTAGAAATTTCACCAAAGATGTCGACCTTTGACCTATGTTGACCTCAAAAATAATTGGTGGTTGAATTCAGTGACATGATATGCAATCCCTGTTCAAATTTCAAGTCAATTGGATGAAAATGGATTTTAGAAATTTCACAAAATTGTCGACCTTTTGGCCTATGTTGACCTTTTGACCTTAAAATCAATGGGCTTCTTGCTTATGACCGACTCTACCACTTGGTGAGGTTTCCTGAAGATCGGTATAAAATTGTAACCTATAGGCGATTAACATACAAAGATAATCACAGACTAGACCATACCAACCAATATACTTGCGAATCTTCGATTTCGCAAGTACCAAACTGTCAATACAGGGGTGAGTACATATAAACCTCCATCCACCTTGTTGCGGAGGTTAAAAAAAAAAAATTGATCACTAGAACGCCAAAGGAATTTGACTTACAGTTACTTGGCAACATATCCATACTTTGTGATCTGGAGAAAATCCGATGTCCAATAAATCTTCAGACCTGAAGTGTGAATTTGGGCACCTGTGAACTTTTGGGAGTAGTGAATAATTTGGGAGTAGTGAACTGTACTTTTGAATGTCTTATTCATTCATATAAGGAAATGACAGGACAGCCTAGACTAGACAGGATCAGGATAACCTAGACCGCATCTAGTCTAGAGTCTAGAGGTATGCAAGACTCACCTTGGAGCTCTCTAGCCTAGGTTAACGAATCTAAACCCAACGATAAACTGTCAGCCTGGTGTTTAGCGTGCAGGGCGATGCAACAATGTGCCATCTATAGGAAGGACATTAAGCCGGGGAACTTGTCAGCCAGCACTGGTCATTGGTGGACAAAAAAAGATCCCACCATGTCTTTCTTGATGCGTAGGTGAACCTGGCACACTGAACAAATGACAAATTCCTGATTAAGCTGTGGGTAACAAGTGTTGTGGTCTCCTTTCATCTATCATCATCATACTAAAATACGCAATTTGGCGTCTGTCTGTCTGATGATTTGTTTACGTAATGAATGATGCCATTTGGTCAATATCAGGTTTTATTGTCCCCTGTCGCACCGCGGAGCGAAAGGGGGACTATGGTTTTCCCCTCCGTCCGTGTGTGTGTGCGTCCGTGCGTGCGTGCGAGCGGGCGTGCGTGCGAACGTGCGTGCGTGCGCGAAGGACCGAATTCTAATTTGGTGTGCGGGTGCAACCTACGTCAAAATCAAAGATGGCCGCCGCCATGTATGTCTGACGCCATGTATGTCTGAACCTTGTGAGCGGAATATCTTGAAAAATAAGCGAAGTACCAACTTCTAATCTGGTGTGTGGGTGTATCTAGGCATAAGGGAGAACGCTATTGAAAATTGGGCCGCCACGTCAAAATCCAAGATGGCCGCCTTGTGTCTTCCACTTTGTCAACTCGCATCACTTCAACGACGGGGACAGAGGCGTAACGCTTGTTAAACTTGAATCAAGCAGGATCTAAGAAACGAATACAAATAAAACAAGAGTATATTAAAGATAACAGATTATGTATATTAAGCGAGGTAATACAATCAAGCCATCTCACAGAGTAATATCTCAATCTTACCAGCATGAACCATCGTCTGGCTTCAGCTCACAGCAGACCAGTCTCGCACGAACATCCGTGCAGCTAGAACTTAAATAGCCTCAAGTCCCTAGCGGTCGATACCTTCAATTGTTCTTCTTCCTCACCTTCACCACACATCTATCATCATCATAATAAAATACACAATTTGGCATCTGTCTGCCTGATGATTTTTTGACCGCGATACATTCGGTCGTTACTTATCCAATCTCAATCAAACTTGACAGAAGGACTAAGGGTCACACAATGAAGATTGCAGGAAATTAATTTGCCCCTTCCCAAAGGGGGTTTTCCCTGCCATTGCCGCCAATGGGGATGCGTGTTGAGGTGTATATCCGTGTTAAGTTAGCTTTATCATGGCGTTTTTCCAAGGCCGCTTCTAATAACAAAACGAATGATAATACGATTAGCATAATAATGTTATTACAAAACAATATTAATACCAATAATATCCCACCTCCCCAAGGGGTTTTTCCTCCTTGAACGAACGCCGTGTCAACATTTATAAATAGCGCATCATGGCGTTTTCGTGGGTGCAATGGCCTCCACCAGAAGTAAAAATATTATAAACCACAAACATGTATGATTAGCTTTTTAAACAGTCGCTAATGCTGTTTATAACATTAAACAAAGATATTTGGAGGAATCCAGACATCACCCAATGCTTATCACGTTGCCGAACGAACCTGATCGTCTATCTACTGTAGTCTATATACCCCACAAGGATTAATAACAACCACCCTTCCTGCCACTAACGTGGAGTTCTTCCAAGGCATTTTTTGTGCTGTTTTTTCCAAAGCCGCTTCACATTACAAAAGTAATGACTTATGATTATGGCATAATATTGTCATGTTCCCAGAGTTAACACCCCTGTGGATGGATAGCCGAACGAGCTTAACACTCCGAGGCATTCAGTTCAACTATGGCAGTGTTACTACACACGGGGGGATGAGGGCAGGGAAGCTCTTACCTGTAGGGTTCCCACTGGACATCTTCGACCCTGGTAATAAATTCAAACCGACACCGAATTAAAATGCAACAACAAAAAGGTTTAATAAAATAATGCCAAGAAACAAAGAAATGCACAATAAAACTATGATTCCTACTCGAGGGACCCTCCACATGGACTTGTAAATAATACAAGGGGAAAAATAACTGTAAAATAAATATGTGTGTGTGTGTACTTAGTTCTGGTCCCCTTGATTGTCCCGGATCGTTCCAGGCTTCCGGCGTCCCTGTGCGGGAAAGCACACTGGTTGGCGCGAAGTCCATGCGCGGGAACCAGGCCTTGGCGCACCGTTCATTCACCAGCCAGCCGCAGCACAGGTCGCCGAGTCCGTCGCTCCACAAAGCACGCGGTCTCTCCAAGCTCACACGGCACGGCACCCAGTTGCCGCACCGTCAGCACTAACGAGCCAGGGAAAGGAAATGCGGCCGATCGAACTGATCGCCCGGACCAAGCAAAGAAAATGAAATGCATGGATGCATCCGCCTTCCCCGAATACGGGGAACCGAGCAAGGACGTGCGGCTGCTCATTCTGAAACCCCGAGCCAAAGAGTTCCACGTGAGCTAATAATTGGCAATAATAATAAGGATAATAACATGACTCCCCCTGCCGCTCCCATAGTAAGCGGGTGTACTAGGACACTAAAGTAGCCGGATTCTCTCTCTGTCCATTGATTGGACAGCTGGTCTGACTCCGCCCACAAATGGAACCTTAAAAAACCAAACCATACGTCCACCATTTTGTTCCCCATTTATAAGGTCAATGGGTCTTCTATCTGTTGTAAAAATCAGAGCCAGAGACCTCTCATAGAAAGAAAGGAGGCTTTAATGCAATCGACCTAGTGCATCTAAAAACATAACACCATAAGCATAACATTAGTCTACATGATACAAGAAATACATTGCAATACATTTAAATGAAGCAACTATTACTAAGCAGCAAATCCTTACCGAGCTCTCCTAGAATCATGGAATCAAGTATCAGTCTACCACTCTCACAGCAGGTTACATATGTAACAACGCCCATCTCCACAGGGACCGCCCCCACCAGACAGTAATGGGTATCAGGCCAACAACTCGCTTTATGTCGACTTTTCATCACACTGAAGGAACTGCGCTCCAACGCGAGTCGAAAGAATTGACGCGACCAAAGACGGAATTCGTCCGAGTTGCTTTATTGAAACAAAACAGCTCAGGTATTCTGACAAGCCCGTTTTTCGGGCAACAATATATATACACATTTATGTCGGGAAGTTTGCCCGGCAAAAGCTATACCGGGCATGCCCGGGTATCAAGGGCGAGCCTTGGAAAGGCGAGTCTGGACCTGCCCGGGCGTGTTTGGCTGCGGCCTGGCAAGTCGAGGCTGGGCGTGCCCGGGCGCTCTGGGCGAGCACTGGAAAGGCGATAGCGGGCATGCCCGGACGCTCTGGGCGAGCCCTGGAAAGGCGATAGCGGGCATGCCCGGACGCTCTGGGCGTGCCCTGGAAAGGCGATAGCGGGCATGCCCGGACGCTCTGGGCGAGCCCTGGAAAGGCGATAGCGGGCATGCCCGGACGCTCTGGGCGAGCCCTGGAAAGGCGAGAGCGGGCATGCCCGGGAAAGACGAGACCGGGCGTGCCCGGGAGGTTCGGGCGTGCCCGGGAACAGTGAGTCCGGGCATGCCCGGGAGAGGCGCGTCTGGCCGTGTTCTGGCCGGTGCAAGGCGATTATGTACATCCAGCGGTAACCGCTACACACGCCCCTCCAGAATCGACCTGCACCGGCAGGGTCAATTTAAGGGGGGTCCGGATGACCCGGCCGAAGCGACCCCTGGAGGGTCGTGGGGAGGGGTCTGATGTGGTGGTGGGTGGTCGAGCGGGGGGAACTGTGGACGGGGGGGGGGGCGGCCTCGCCGCGGAGGAAGGGCCAACCGTGGTGGTCGGTCGACGTCCATGTGCGCCGGTTTGAGGCGGTCCACAGAAATCCGGTCCGGCCGGCCACCGAAGTCGACGATGAAAGACTTGTCGCCTCGTCGCAGGACCCGGAAGGGCCCGTCGTACGGCGGCCGGAGTGGCCCCCGGTGCGCGTCATGACGCACAAAGACGTACTCCGCTGTGCGAAGCGCCGGGGGGACGTAGGACTGGGGGCCACCGTGGCGGGACGTCGGCACGGGGGCAAATCGTCGGGCGGCCTCCTGGAGGTCCGAGCGCTGGCGAGCGGCGGACCAGGGACTGGTAGCGTCAGGCACGAATTCGCCCGGGACGCGGAGTGGCTGGCCGTAGACGAGCTCGGCGGCGGACGCCTGGAGGTCTTCCTTGGGGGCCGTGCGAAGGCCCAAAAGGACCCACGGCAGCCGGTCGGCCCAACCGTAGTCCTGAAGGCCGGCCATGAGTGCGGCCTTCATGGAGCGGTGAAACCGCTCACACAACCCATTGGCTTGGGGGTGGTAGGCCGTGGTGCGGTGCAGCATGACCCCCAACGAACGGGCGACCGCGCCCCAAAGCTCAGACGTGAACTGTGGGCCGCGGTCGGATGAGATGTCCGCTGGTGCACCGAAGCGCGCGACCCAGGTGGCGATGAACGCCTGCGCCACATCGGCGGTGGTGGTGGAGGTGAGGGGCACGGCCTCCGGCCACCTGGTGGTCCTGTCCACCATGGTGAGCAGGTGGGTGAACCCCCGCGAGGGGGGCAGGGGACCCACCAGGTCCACGTGGACGTGGTCGAAACGCCGTTCAGGCACGGCGAAAGGTGCCAGCGGGGCCTGGGTGTGGCGGTGGACCTTGGCTCGCTGGCAGGCCGTGCAGGCGTTGGCCCAGTCGCGGATGTTTCGTCGAAGGCCGTGCCAGACGAAACGCGCCGACACCAGCTTCTGAGAAGCTTTCCGGCCCGGGTGAGAAAGGCCGTGGATGGAGGCGAAGATGCGGCGCTGCCAGGAAACGGGCACGATGGGGCGAGGCTGGCCCTGGGAGACGTCGCAAAGCAGGACGGTGCCCGCGAAGGGGATGTCGGCCAGGCGGAGGCCCGTGTCCGCCACGCGGAGTGCCTGCACCGAGGCGTCGGTGGTCTGGTCGGTCGCCATGAGCGTGAAGTCCACGCCGAGATGGACCGCGTTCGCGCTGGCCCGCGAAAGGCAGTCGGCCACGGCGTTGTCTTTGCCGGCGACGTGCTGGATGTCCGTGGTGAACTCCGACACGGCGGAGAGGTGGCGCTGCTGGCGGGCCGACCACGGCTCCGTGACCTTAGCCATTGCGTAGACCAACGGCTTGTGGTCGACGAAAGCCGTGAACGGACGGCCCTCCAGGAGGTGTCGGAAATGGCGAACGGCCAGGAATAGCCCGAGCAGCTCGCGGTCGAACGTGCTGTAGTTTAACTCGTTCGGCCGGAGTTGCCGGCTGAAAAAAGCGAGTGGCTGCCAAACCCCGTCCACCCATTGCTCATGGACGGCGCCCACCGCGTAGTTGGAGGCGTCCGTAGTGAGGGCGATGGGCGCGTTGAGCACCGGGTGAGCCAGCAGCGTTGCATCGGCGAGGGCCCGTTTGGCACTGGCGAAGGCCGCGTCCATGGCCGCGGACCAAACAATGTCATGCTTGGCCGGCTTGCCCCGGAGGGCCTCGTAAAGGGGCCGCATGAGCTGAGCAGCGCGGGGCACGAATCGGTGATAAAAATTCACCATGCCGAGGAACTCTTGGAGGGCCTTGATGGAACGGGGACGCGGGAACGTGGTGATGGCCTCGACCTTGGTCGGCAGCGGCACAGCCCCGGTCTTAGTGATGCGGTGGCCCAAAAAGTCAACGGTCGTCGCGCCGAAGTGGCATTTGACCGGGTTGACAATTAAGCCGTGCTCGCTGAGGCGACCGAACAGTGTTCGGAGGTGGAGGAGGTGCTCGGCGCGGGACGTGCTGGCGACGAGGATGTCGTCCAGATAGACGAAAAGAAACGGCAGGTCGCGCAGCACGCCATCCATCAAGCGCTGGAACGCCTGGGCCGCGTTCTTGAGGCCAAACGGCATCCGCAAAAATTCGAACAGGCCGAACGGCGTGATGACGGCCGTCTTCGGGACGTCGGCCGCCCGGACAGGTACCTGGTGGTAGCCCCGTATCAGGTCAATTTTCGAAAAGATGACCCGTCCCGCCAAACGGGCGGAAAAGTCCTCAATATGCGGGATCGGGTACCTGTCGGGGGTGGTAGCGTCATTGAGACGGTGGTAGTCGCCACATGGGCGCCATCCACCCCCCGGCTTTGGCACGATGTGCAGTGGCGAGGCCCACGCGCTATCGGAGCGCCGCACGATGCCGAGGTGCTCCAACGCGTCGAATTCGGCCTTTGCCACGGCGAGCTTGGCTGGGTCGAGGCGGCGGGCCCTGGCGTAGACCGGCGGGCCCGTAGTGGGTATGTGGTGCTCGATCCCGTGCCGCACCGCGACGGCCGAAAACGTCGGCCGCGTGAGGGCCGGGAATTCCACGAGCAGGCGAGCGAACTCGTTCGTTGCCGGGAGGGCGCACGCCAGTTCGGTCGGCGCGGAGCTGCTCATTGTGCACGCCAGGGAGCTGAAGGTCTCGGCGTGGACAAGGCGACGTCGTTTGACGTCGACCAGCAGCCCGTGCGCGCAGAGGAAGTCGGCGCCCAGCAAAGCCACGGGGACGCTGGCGGTAACAAAAGTCCATTGAAAGCGCTGGCTGCCGAAGCAGAGGGTGACGACGCGTGGGCCGAAAGTGCGTATGGCCGAGCCATTAGCAGCGACCAAAGAGGGGCCGCAAACTGCGTCCGGCCTGTCCTGCTCGGAGGCAGGTATGACGCTCAGTTGGGCGCCGGTGTCGCACAGGAAACGCCGTCCAGACGCTTTGTCCCGAATAAACAGCAAGTTGCCCGAGTGGCCGGCGCTCATGGCTGGGAATGAACGCCGGCCCGGCCGTTTCCCGACCTGCCGAAAGTGCACGGGGGCCGGCACGTCCGAGCCTTGTGTCCGAACCTGGCATGGTAATAACACCACGCCCGGTCAGGTGGAGGCCGCGGCCGTCGTGTCGGAAGCGGGCGGTGCGGCGTGGTGGCCGCCAGTTGCACCGGCAGTTCGGCCTCCAACCGCGCAGGGCGCTCGGGCGTCGTGGGCGTTGCCTCGGACGGCGGTGGGCTCCAGGTAACCGCGCCGATGTGCTGGCCCGCCGAGGAGATCTTATCGGCTTCCCTGGCGAGGGCGCGGGAATCCGTGATCAACGTGCCAGCCAGGGCGAGGCGTACCGGGTTAGGCAGCTGACGGAGGAACAGCTCCCGGAACAGGAATGCCGGAGAGTGCTCGCCGAGCAACGAGAGCATATAGTCCATGCGCTCGGACGGGCGCGTGTCGCCGAGCTCGGGCAGGTCAAGCAGGCGCCGTGCGCGTGCTGCCGGTGAGAGGGCGAAAGCGCCGAGGAGGAGCGTCTTCAGCGCGTCGTATTTGTCAGCAGCCGGCGGGTGCTGGAGGAGGCTCAAGGCGCGGGCCGCGGTGGTGGAACCGAGCGCCGCCACAACATGGTGGAAGCGGGTGTCGTCCGCGGTGATGCCTCGCAGGGCGAACTGGGAGTCCGCCTGGGCGAACCAAACAGCCGCGTGAGTCTCCCAGAAGGTAGGCAGTTTAAGCGTCACTGCCGTATCCATGTCGGTAGGTCACCAATGAAGGAACTGCGCTCCAACGCGAGTCGAAAGAATTGACGCGACCAAAGACGGAATTCGTCCGAGTTGCTTTATTGAAACAAAACAGCTCAGGTATTCTGACAAGCCCGTTTTTCGGGCAACAATATATATACACATTTATGTCGGGACGTTTGCCCGGCAAAAGCTATACCGGGCATGCCCGGGTATCAAGGGCGAGCCTTGGAAAGGCGAGTCTGGACCTGCCCGGGCGTGTTTGGCTGCGGCCTGGCAAGTCGAGGCTGGGCGTGCCCGGACGCTCTGGGCGAGCCCTGGAAAGGCGATAGCGGGCATGCCCGGACGCTCTGGGCGAGCCCTGGAAAGGCGAGACCGGGCGTGCCCGGGAGGTTCGGGCGTGCCCGGGAACAGTGAGTCCGGGCATGCCCGGGAGAGGCGCGTCTGGCCGTGTTCTGGCCGGTGCAAGGCGATTATGTACATCCAGCGGTAACCGCTACAACACTATCATTAAATAAAAGTACGTTTTGAGGAAAGAAAGGTACGTTTTGATTACAATGCATGCAGAAGAAATGAGGTAAGGCATATTTTGGTCGGGAGATATTGAGGCAGCGGTCTACTATACACCACCCAAAGAAAACTTTCATACTTGTGCAAAACATGGGTGAAAAGAATGGAAGGTTGTTTACGTAGTTTTGATTTCTGCCCGAGTTTTCAAGGCTGAATAGTGCGCAATGTAGGATTTATAAACAAACCGTGTTTCGCTTTGATGTGTAAACCACATAGTATGTGAGGTGAAGAGATGTACCTGGCAAGTGGGAGGTGACGAAAAGTGGGTTGGTCGGAATCGAAAGTGGGTACTATTTTATTTTATTTATTTTTAGCAAAGAGCAAACATTGTTGTATATTACGAATACATATACAATACACTCCAGCATTGGGGGGGGGGGGATGAAAAATACATTTAAATGAAACTTAAACAGTGAGTGATTCCCATCATTCTCTAAGGGGCCATTCAAATATTACGTAACGCTTTTTTTCCCGAAATTTGACACCCCCTCCCACCCCCTCGTAACACTTCGTAACGCTCCGCCGTACACCCCCCCCCCCCCACCCCCCATAGCGTTACGTAATATTTGAATGGCACCTAACAGTTGTTCATCATCGGAGAATATGGGAGACCGAGGATCTTATTTTGAATCAACATTTTCTTCTCTTTTTTTGCTAAAGTAATTGTTCATGGGTAAATAAGCAGAATGACATCCGATTGACAATAGTGCGGAGTCGAAATATGAAAGTGTTTTTGGCTGCAAGCCCTTTCAAAGCAAGATGGAGCAGGTCAATACAAGAATAATGACAACCTTCAAAATGGAGGTTTATTGTAGCCCCAGGAAGCGAAGTGACATAATTGGGTCAGACAACTGCAAATGTATCTGCTGGGAGAAACAAAGATAATGATCGAAGGGAGGGATGTAGGAAGAGAAAGGGAGTTCAACGAAAGTAGAAAAAATGCACAAATGATGGAGAGGAACATTGAACGGAGTGCGTTAAACACCATGCGGAGAAACTGCAATGGCGTGGGAGAAAAGCCTCAATCAAAACAGGATTTAAATCCTCAGAGACCCAAATGTTGGTGTACAAGGGAGGGACCATATTACAAAATGCTTATATTAATAATTATCAATCGGTCCTGGCCAGCTGTTTCATACAAACCAAAGGGGCAGTGTATATTTGGAAGGAGCCATCTATTGATTACATCGACACCGAGTTGGACGGGTGGGGTTGTTCATGCATCCATGGAGGAATGGTGAAAGGGTGTGGTGGGTGATGGTAGTTTCACAGCATCTGCCATATTTGATTACTATATTAAATAAATGCCCCGAAGGTGGAAATGCAAAAGCTTACACCAACATTCCGGTTTGTACAACCGCTTTGCTGTTTTTTTAACATAAATCTATCTCAGAAAAATAAAACCATTCAAGCAACCATGCCTTACGGTTGAGCCAGGAAGCACCACAACAATAGCAAATGCATCAATAGCAAAATATTGTAAAGGTCGCCGGACTTGAACTAGTGTCCTAATCTGAATCCCGAGGAACCAAGACAGATCTCCTGGTAGTATACACATACATACATACATACATACATACATACATACGTACATACATACACATACACATATACATACACACACATACATACATACATACACACACATACATACATACACACATACATACACACGCATACATACATACACGCGCATGCATACATACACACTCATACATACATACACACTCATACATACATACACACTCATACATACATACACAACATACACAAACATACATACATACATACATACATACATACATACACACATACATACACACACACATAGACATGCATACATACACACGCAAACATACATACACAGTACACACGCATACATACATACATATACACACATGCATACATACATACATACTGTTACGGACTCGGTTTGGATGTTATTTTTGACCGAGCGGTTGGTATGACCGCGACCGAACAGTTATTCCCCGACTAGACCCCGATTCCACCCAGACGTTGACCAAATCGCGCTATGCTAAATCAATGATGGAAAGGACACAACGACTGGGATAGATGAAACGACGCAAGGGTACAGTTCTCAAGACCTCCGGAGGAGGGTATAATTACAGTGGTGGAGAAAAGGGGGTAGATTACACGGTAGTGAGGTAAAGACACAGAAGAGATAGGCACTTAAATACAATCTTATCTTATCCCAGACAGACCACAGACAAACGGAACAAGGCTGACTTACACAGGGATTGATGGCAGGAAGGGACAGGTAGTCGATAGCACAAGGTGCACCTTGGCTCGGGGACAGGATAAAGCACGGTCCAGTCCAGAAGATGCGGGGAGGCCTCACAGCGCTCGGAGGGTACGTCTTGCTTGCTCCAAGCTCAGCGCGCATCTGACGTCACCTCCCTCTTCCTGCGCATGCTCAGCGGGGAGTGACACGCCCTCGGCTGGTTGGCTCCGCCCCCCTGGGGCCGGTCCGCCGCTTCCATTGGGTGCGGGGGTTACCGGGCTCCGCCCTTGACGAGGAGCTGACAGGGAGTCCCTATTTGGTAACCCCGTCGAGCACATGTTCGATGGCGGCTCGTTGGGAAGGCCTCATGCCCTCCCAACACCCCCTACCAACCAAGCCGGAGTGAGGACGCGCACTCCCTGTGCACGCCGCCGATGTTGCTGTTGTTGTTGTTGTTGTTGCTGAACCATGAGGAAGAGCTGCCGGGAGGTATTGGGAGGTCCTAAACTTCCTAACGGTGCCATACAATCACATTCTGGTGCAACGAAGGGTCAGAATTAATGGAAACGAGTCCTTAACTGACATAGACTAAGAATAACTAGCAAGATGTCCTATAGTTGTCTACGTGAGATGCGGTGGACCTGGATGTGACATTTAATGGGGGAAATAGGGGGAGGTCGGGTCTACAGAGAGTTGTTTACAGAAAATGGGACTAGGGAATGGGGGATTGGGGATAGTTGGGAAGTATTGAGGAAATAGGGGAATATTTACAAGCGGATATGGATGGATGCAAATCCCATATCCGCAACATTGCACCCTTCTCTACCTCGGGGCGGCCCGACCCGATAAATTTTTACCTACTTTAGTGTGGCACTCAGATGTAGTTCCCTCTACTATTAACTCAACCCTGAGTGCGACAGTTTTACAGATATTCACAAATGAGTAAATATGTCCCGCTGTGACGTTGCACCCTTCTCCTAACAGAAACACACCCACAGGATAACCGAATCGCGGAAAGCATCCTCAAACTAAACATACAGCCGGTAGGGAGCATTATTTACAGTTGACACTACTTTTATTTACAAAACTAACCCAGGACCTGCGATTGTTCTTTCTGGCGGGAGACAGTCTGCTCTGCATCGACGCACCATGAAAACACCCAAAACGCACCAATACATTCTCAAGCACCAATCAGTGCAGTCACCACTGTTCATCAATAAAATAAAACCAACAAACCCAAACCCTGCAGGTGTCTCTTGCTCTTCGGCTCCCTCTGCTGGCTATTACTTTCTTCCAGATGTTGTCATTTCCTTTCATTTTCTTACTGGCGGCCTATTTGAGCATAAAATGAAATGCACCCAACGTGTCCATTTTTATTTATTTATGGCCCACAGGGCCGACTAGTGTGGTTCACCTGTGGGGCATCGGTGCCCTGTGGCCAAGGTCCGCCAGCAAGATTTCGGGCCCTCATGGCCGGTTCCAGCAGAGGGGCCATGCCCCAACCCATGGGGTCCATAAGTGGTGCTCGGCCACAGACATGTGGTCCATAATGTGGTGCATCGATGCAGACAGCTGGTTCTGAGAGTTCCGGGCGCACAATGGCCGACTCACGCACGCTCCCCTTGGCGCCCAATGGCGCACAGGTCATGTGGGAGACAAAAGAGACAAATGAGCGAGGGGTAAGGTCACAAGGGTACACATCAATAAGGCAATGCAAGGCGAAATGCGTACGGAGAGCGAAATGAGAAAGCTCGTCCCTACCGTACGTCACCCCCCCCCCTGTCACCTACACTACCCTTGCCCTTACCCCATATTTACAAAATCTACACATTTACAAATTCGTCACTAATGTCTCGTCTCCCCATATTTCTCCAATACCAAATTCGTCACCACAATCCCTCTACTTCAAAATTTGCCATCACCCAATTCATCATCAATCCTCATAAGGAGGAAGAGATGGAACAACAAAGCACAATGTCACACCCACGTCATGATGCGTCTCACATTCCAAACATCTGCACAATAAAATAACAAAACATGGCATGGTGTGGAGGTACGTCATCTCAGGTGAGTGGATGCAGATGGTGCGAGGAGACTTCAATCCTAACTATCCTCTAAATGACTTTAACACACTTTACACTACCCGGGGTCTCTCCCTGCCAATCCATTGGCCAACTTACACTCTGGGTTCTAAAAACCAATTCCCATTGACCAAACTGTGGTGCTTCTCAATTTGGGGTCTCACTCCCCCGATTCATCTCCCGGTGCCCTTGCACAATTTCTGGGCTGTGACGTGTAGCTCTCCCAGCAGGTCTACCCACCTGCACACCTCCACCACTGCAGTTGCCACCCGAGCTTACCTGCTCCTCACCCTAACCTAACTAACTGGGGAAGGCCCCTCCTGGCTCTGTCACCCCACTCGGTGCCCTCTGGCACTGGGCTACCCGGGTCCGTCCTCCGGATCCTCGGGCCCCATCCACAACTACCGGCTCCCAGAGCCCACCTGCGGCCTCACCTGGCCGACATCCTCACAGTGGTGGAGTGCCCAAACCAACTACACACACTAACAGGCTACACGCCCAGCCATTTCCACCACACTGATGCACCCATCCAAATACCATTCTTCCACCCGCACCACAGATGCCAATATCCAACCACAATTTACCTATACCCTCTACCTAACACTTACACTACCCGCCCCGGGTACTCGTGAAAGGGGTCCACTCTTCCCCCATCCACACCTTCACACCATGCACACCACTCCGTACCACTTACTCCAACTCTCTCCACACCACTCATTCCAATACTCCATGTATTCCACACACCTGTACTTGCACACCTGTGCTCTCATACTTGGTGCCGCCTGCACCCTTCTCTCCCCCAAGCGCATTCGCGCTGATCCACAACACTCACTACTCATACAATGCTCCACACACCTGTCCAGTTCTCACACAGCATCATCTCATCTAACTACTCCCCTCTGAAACTTGCGCTTCCCAGTCGTCCCTTTAAACTATTGCGCTCCCTCGTCATTATCATCCACTCTAATCTACCTGCGTCCCCTCTACAGGTATCCTTGTCACTAACTAACCTTAACGTTGCCTAATGTCATCTTCTAGGGCCCTAGACACAATATCCTAACCCACCCGGGCTAGTTTTCACTGCCATACACCCCATAATCTAGCGCTCCTTTGCCCCCCCCTCGCTGTGAGGGATGGTGGATTGCCCATCCCACCACATCGGGGAGGTCCCACTATCAATTTTGCTCGTCCAAATTCCAACCAATTCAAAAATTTTCCATTTACTGCCAATTCTACCCACTATTATAAATTTCGTATCAAATCACTACCATCATCATCACAGTCCGCTATATCCTAGCCTCGGTGCGTCATGACATCATTAAACTCGGCTTCGCAAAGCCGAGCAATGAATTCGGGTGGTTTGGTCGCCTGCAGGTTGAATCCGTCCGGCTTTCGGTTCAAGGGAGGTGGTTTGGTTGGGCCGAGGTTCCACGCACCATCTCGGCGCGGCACCTTGCGGTCCCGGGCCCGATGGCTCAATCTCCCTCGGTCGGAACCCCGTCCCCGCGAGGGGGCACCGTACCGCTTCCTCCCACTCGCCCTTGAACCGTACCGGTCGCCTCGCCCGCCAAGGCCCGGACTCGACCGTGCGGGGCGGGGCCAAGCCCGATTCGGCAACGACGCTTCGAAGAGAAACAACGCAGCTTCGATCCGCGCCGGGCCTCGCATCCAACAAAGCACACCGCGCCCCAAGTGCTCGCATCGGCTATCCGTCGCCCTAACCGCTAACCCGGTTACCGTCGATGCTTCACCTGCATGCTCACACGCATACGCTACCCCTTTTACCCTCACAAAACCCGGCGTTCCAACGCCGTCCGTACATTCCACCAACGCTCTCCCTGTTACAAACCACACCTCTCGCGCACACTCTTGCGCACACTCACCGCTCGCACACCTCGGTCCACACCTCTCCTCCGTTACGTCCTCCGTAACACTCACCATGGGCGTGCACTCTGGCATCCACCCACTAACGCGTTCACATGGGCTCTCCCACACTCGCGCTACCACCAATTCAGGTGTGCTTTCTCGCACACGTTCCACCACCACCTTACTCTCCGTGTCACACTCACCCTTGCACGTACACTCCGTATTGCTCTCACTCCCTGTGTCACACCCCGTACACACCGACGTGCATTCTCGCTCGCACTCGGTTTCACTCCCACACTTTATAACACACCCACTCGCCGACGCACACTTTTTCCTCACACGCGTGCCATTTTTACTCACACGGGACCCTTCACCAACGCCCGGGTGCCATATCGATCCCAATCGCGTGACAATTCTTTTGTCGCTAAACATCCTTTTACAAAATCTCCCAGCACCATACACAGCACGTCTCACCTTCGGGGTTCTTCTTCCTCCCTGCACTAAAACCTGCAAACTTCCATTCGGGTTAAGCACAGCATCGTGATGTGAGCAGGGACTTTCCACATATTCCATCTTTTCCTCCCGCCGCGAGTGGTTTTCTAAGTCCCCGGTCTCTTCAATTTCAATGCCCATTTCCACTTTTTCTTTACTCACCTCGACGACCGTTGGCTTTAATAAAATTCCCTCTACCTCATCGGTCGCCGGCTTTTCCAAACCCCGTGTCGCGATTTCTACCCCGGTCCGGTTACCCGTGCTTTCCTCCACTTCGCTCAACCAGCGCTTCTCGACCCGCGTTACCTACTCGTGCACCCCTGGGACCCTTTCGCCCACCATGCGATCCATGGTCTCCCCATATTTTTGCATGCGGTCACCCATTCTGTTGGTTATTGCTTCAATTTGGTTTCCCAATCCGTTCGTTATTGCTTCCATTTTATTACTCAATTTCTCCCCCTCTATTCTCAGCATCTCGGTGAATTGCGCCATGAAGTCCCCCATATCAAAGCCCGCTGCTACGGTCACGGGCGCGGCAAAATTTGGTGCTGCTGTAACCACGTGCGCGAGAGCGCCATTTTGTGCACCTGATACCCCCTCAACCACACCTTCTTTACTCTCCTCCACCATTTTCCCCACTTCTTCCCTGGGGTCCTGGGTCGATTCTACCCCACTCTCCTCTACCGGAACCCAGCCGTCTTGATCTGCCATAGCGCGACTTTCAAAATTCGGGTTTTTGTAAAACAAAAGCAAATTTCGGTACTTTATAATTTTGACCAAATTTTTGGTTCGGGCCTCGAATCTCACTCCTCGACACCAATTGTTACGGACGCGGTTTGGATGTTATTTTTGACCGAGCGGTTGGTATGACCGTGACCGAACAGTTATTCCCCGACTAGACCCCGATTCCACCCAGACGTTGACCAAATCGCGCTATGCTAAATCAATGATGGAAAGGACACAACGACTGGGATAGATGAAATGACGCAAGGGTACAGTTCTCAAGACCTCCGGAGGAGGGTATAATTACAGTGGTGGAGAAAAGGGGGTAGATTACACGGTAGTGAGGTAAAGACACAGAAGAGATAGGCACTTAAATACAATCTTATCTTATCCCAGACAGACCACAGACAAACGGAACAAGGCTGACTTACACAGGGATTGATGGCAGGAAGGGACAGGTAGTCGATAGCACAAGGTGCACCTTGGCTCGGGGACAGGATAAAGCACGGTCCAGTCCAGAAGATGCGGGGAGGCCTCACAGCGCTCGGAGGGTACGTCTTGCTTGCTCCAAGCTCAGCGCGCATCTGACGTCACCTCCCTCTTCCTGCGCATGCTCAGCGGGGAGTGACACGCCCTCGGCTGGTTGGCTCCGCCCCCCTGGGGCTGGTCCGCCGCTTCCATTGGGTGCGGGGGTTACCGGGCTCCGCCCTTGACGAGGAGCTGACAGGGAGCCCCTATTTGGTAACCCCGTCGAGCACATGTTCGATGGTGGCTCGTTGGGAAGGCCTCATGCCCTCCCAACACCCCCTACCAACCAAGCCGGAGTGAGGACGCGCACTCCTTGTGCACGCCGCCGCCGTTGCTGTTGTTGTTGTTGTTGTTGCTGAACCGTGAGGAAGAGCTGCGGGGAGGTATTGGGAGGTCCTAAACTTCCTAACGGTGCCATACAATAACATTCTGGTGCAACGAAGGGTCAGAATTAATGGAAACGAGTCCTTAACTGACATAGACTAAGAATAACTAGCAAGATGTCCTATAGTTGTCTACGTGAGATGCGGTGGACCTGGATGCGACATTTAATGGGGGAAATAGGGGGAGGTCGGGTCTACAGAGTGTTGTTTACAGAAAATAGGACTAGGGAATGGGGGATTGGGGATAGTTGGGAAGTATTGAGGAAATAGGGGAATATTTACAAGCGGATATGGATGGATGCAAATCCCATATCCGCAACAATACATATACACACATGCATACATACAAATATACACACACATGCATACATACATACATACATACATACAAACATACACACACACACACATACAAACATACACACACATACATACAAACATATACACACATGCATACATACATACATACATACACACATACATACATATACACACATGCATACATACAAACGTACACACACATGCATACATACATACATACATACATACATACATACATACATACAAACATATACACACATACATACAAACATACACACACATACATAGGGGAGAACGGGGTAAATACGGACACGGGGTAATTGCGGACAAGGCTGTTACAGGAATTTCGCGATAGCTGGCGCTGTTCCGTCATCACTCGTGAGTGGCCTAGCAGGTAACAAGGTAAATACCAGCTAACTTCTATTATTTGCCTCATTTAAAGAGAAGTACTCAGTCAGAGAGTTAAGTACACCCCCTAAAATGTGTTCCTAGATTTTGCTGTTTGGGTTTATTGCTGTCAGTCGTTTTGGTTAATCATCGATTTTATTAGAAACGTGTATTCAGTTTGAAGCATGGTTTACGTACATACAGTGTCAATTGATGTAATGAGACAGTGTTGTGTGGAGGAAAGTATCGTGTGTCAAAGGTTAATGTGGGGGTAATTGCGGACGGGTGGTCGCTATTGCCCCGATGATGTCCGGTCTTACCCCATTCATGTTTTCTGCGGTCTATATTGAATTATAATGCATTTAATGTTAATTGCTGTGTATATATAATATTACAGAGGGAATAACTGATACTACTAAAGCTGTCATATGTATCATTACATCTAGCTTTGTTAATAAAAGTATTATTAACTGTACCGATTATGAGATAATGAGATAATTTCATATCTCATGAAAACTGTACCGATTATGGTCGTCGTGAATCACGTTCCCTCGGATATACTTGTGACTTCTGCCGTTAAGTTTGGACTGTTATCTGATGATAGATTAAGCTATGATAATTCCAAAAGTTAATTAGTCGTTTTGACAATTAAATGCTGATTTCGTTTTATCTGTGTTCTTTTTTATCCAGATTTCGAGTATTTTCTGATAGTTTATTATTCTTCAAGAGTGCCATATTAAAATGAACAGATTTTAACAGAAATTCTACATCTCAGAAAGTTGAAAGTAAACATATATCTTACAATGCTTTGACCATTGTCACTTTATGCAGCTTTAACACATTCACCCCTGATAACTTCCTTGTATTTGTGCGTCTTACAGTTAAAATTGTCCTTTTGCAGAAACATGTACCAACTCACCAGTTGTCTGACTGGAACATTGATGGGTTCCAGATCAGGAATGAAAGTGTTTCACAAATCTCGTTTGTTTTGTGTTTCGATTGTCATTTGTTTTCTAAAGTTGCATTTTATTTTGTTGTGTGATGAAGGCTTATTAAAATTGTTTATGTGTATTGGTTTAAAAGACCTTGTCCAATAACTTCATCAAGTTAAAGAAAGGAAACACACTCATTAGTGCAGGACTTGTAACTCGAGTGATCACTTCATTAAAAAAAATAACAATATACGACAAACAAATATTACACATTTCAATGTTAATCTATAGACGAAAATATTTCATTGTAGGCCTATTGGGAACATTTCATTGTATTGAGAAGATAACTACTTAGCATCTCTGGTGTCCTAAATGGTCGTTTAGCCTGTTTGAAAAGGGGAGGGGGCTTATGCAAGACCCTAAAAGTCGACTTCTTCACTTGTCCGTAGTTGCCCCACCAGGTGTCCGGTTTTCCCCGCTAGCGGGCGGGGAATTGCGGACACTTACGAAAATGGTTTCTTAAAGATAACTTATATATAGAAAAACGTTTTAGGTATGTATCTATCTCATATTGAGGGGATGCCTCATATGTATCTGCTACCATGTTAATTTGAGAGTTATACTACTCGTTGTGCAGATACAGAGGTTTAAAAATCTGTGTCCGTATTTACCCCGTTCTCCCCTACAGTCGTGGCCAAAATTATTGGCACTCTTGCACTTTTTTCAAATAACTCTCCCAAATAACAATTCTCTCTAAAAAAGAAGTTGAAATTCACAAAAGAATTTGGTCTCCACAATTCTTTATTTTACTAATATTACAGAACCTATGTTTTTGATTCAGAACTTAATATATCATTTTAAATCAGAAAATAAATAGAAATGGCGTAGACAAAATTATTGACACCCTAAACTTAATATTTGGTATCACGGCCTTTGGACAAAATAACTGCAGTCAAGAGCTTCCTATAGCCATGAATGAGCTTCCTACACCTCTCTACTGGCAGTTTGGCGCACTCTCCTTGTGCAAACTGCTCCAGTTCTCCAAGATTTGAAGGGTACCTTCTCCCAACTGCTGTTTTCAGATCTCCCCACAGATGTTCAATGGGATTTAGATCTGGACTCATTGCTGACCACTTCAGAACAGTCCAGCGTTTTGTCTTGAACCATTCCTGGGTGCTTTTTGAAGTGTGTTTGGGGTCATTGTCCTGCTGCAAGACCCATGACCTTCGACGGAGACTCAGCTTTCTGACACTGGGTTCAACATTGCTCTCCAAAATGCCTTGGTAATCTCCCGATTTCATGATGCCGTGCACACATTTGGGGTACCCAGCGCCAGAGGCAGCACAGCAACCCCAAAACGTCAATGAACCTCCTCCATGTTTGACTGTAGGGAAGGTGTTCTTTTCTTTGAAGGCTTCATTTTGTTTTCTGTAAACATAGAGATGATGTGCTTTATAAAAAAAAAAAGCTCTAATTTGATCTCACCTGTCCACAGGACATTCTCCCAGAAGGATTTTGGCTTATTCAGGCGTGTTTTGACAAACTCCAGTGGCACTTTCGCATATCTCTCTCAGAAGTGGGGTCCTCCTGGGTCTCCTACCATCTCCTGAATCATTTCATTGAGTTGGTGATGGATGTTGCGAGTTGAAACTGTCGTACCTTGTGTCTGAAGGTCAGCTTGAATCTGTTTGGCAGTTGATCGAGGTGCTTTCTCCACCATTCAAACAATCCTTCGCTGCAATCTTCGATCAAGTTTTCTCTTGCGGCCACGTCCAGGGAGGTACAGTGCCATGGGCCTTAAACTTCCTGATAACATTTCGTACAGTCGTCACAGGAACATCAAGATCTCTTGAGATGGACTTATAGCCTTGAGATTGTCCAATGTCCATGCTTGGCTACAATCTTGTGCCTGACCTCCTCAGACAATTCTCTGGTTTTCTTTCTTTTCTCCATGCTCATTGAGGTACACACAGTGACACAAAACAGCAGAACAACTTCTAAAAGGTGCCAAAAATATTGTCCGGGCCATCTTAGGATTTCTGTGTGGAATAAGCTAATATTTTGTAATTTTTTACAGTTTTTTTTTTTTGTTCCACTGAAAACCAAATAAATGCATGTGGATACCAAAATATTTTTTAATTGCAACAATATTCTGGAAGAAATGGTGCATTATTTGAAAAAAGTGTCAGGGTGCTAATATTTCTGGCCATGACTGTACATACGCATATATACAACAATGTATGCACATACATACATACACATACAAACATACAACAATGTATACACATACATACATACATGCACACATACATACATACATATTTACATATACATACATACATACTGTTACGTGTATGGGGGTAGGCAATGAAATACCTTAGTCCAGATAGTATTGTATAGATTAGCGTGTGCCGCATGCCGTGTAGGCACCTTCATGTATCTAAGTCAGGGCTGAATTTCCGGGTAAGTGTTATGTGTCTCTATGCGGGGGGTGGAGCTATGCTAATTAGTGAGGGTAAATGGATAAAATTCCGTGTGTAAATTGCCCTTGTGATTTTTCCCTTCGTTCTTATAAAGCACTCTCGGCCAGCTATGCGATCGGCACGTAATTGCAAATAACACAAGGACCGACGATAACCATACGCAATTACACCACCTAGCCCTAGCCAAATCATCTCGTTGGGTGCCAAGAGTGGCCGTAACGCCATGCCCCAAAGACCAATTGGTTAAAGAACGATGGGGTGAGCGGGTGGTGCTCGGTGAATGGAGCAAGTGTGACGTCAGAGAGAACATTCGAGACCGAGGAGTAAAAGGGAGAAGTCCCGCCATTTTCTCTCTCTCTCTCTTGGTCCTGGCTTTGGTCGCAGGCGGATGCATTTGCATTCTCTCTCTTGTGCTGGGTTTCATCGCGAGCAGTTGCATTCACCTTCTCTGTCATGGCGTTGGTGGAAGCGGCAGCATATTTTCCCTCTCTTTGGTGCTGGCTTCGTGATGGCTGCGCCTCGTGCTGTGTCACCTGAGAGAAACATTGGAGCTTTGGGAGCATGGGACAATCGGAGGAGGAGGGAGTTTGGCCGTCGCTCCGCGGGTCGGTGGCTGCTCTGGGTGTGACTGCGTGGCATCTTGTGCAGTTCCCACGTGGTGGTTCCGAGTCCGGTCAAGGACGCTAGGCGGAGTATCAGCCAACGGACCACACTACACATTTATTTTTGCTTTCATCATCCCCTTGTGTTGTATACGAGTCCGTTGGAGGGTCCCTCAATATAGGAATTCGATTTTACCGTACATTTTTGTTATCCTGGCATTTATTTTCATTAAACCATTATTTGTTACATTTTCAATTTATTGTATTGTATGTTTTTTCATTCGTGGGTTAGCGGGAAAAACCCAAGTTGTGTCCGTCCGTACAGGTAAGGACCTTGCTACCCTCCACCACCCCCACGCGTGCACAAGGTACCACCATAGTTGGGTATTCACCTAAGAGTTCAAGCTCGTTTGTTCAACTGTCGCCCTGAGATCTTCACTACAGGGTAGACGCAACAATACTTACATATACGTACATACACACATACATACATGCATACATATACACACATACATATACGCACATACAGACATACATACATGTACACACATATATACGCACATACATACATACATACATACATACATACATACATACAATGGCCTGCAAAAGTATTCACCCCCTCCAAAGTTTTTACATTTTGATACCACCTGAGCTTATTTCTTGATGCTTTCAAATTAAATTTAATATATCGAGTCTTCACAAACAACTCCAAAGTCATAAAGTTCAAAATTACAGATAAAATGTGAATAAGTTGGATTAACAGAGAAAATCAGATGATTCTCATTTACATAAGTATTCAAACCCTTTGCCTAATTAACCCGAAATCACTTCAGGAGCAAATTTTTTGAAAGGTGACAAAATAAGTGTAATAAGTTTCACCTGCACGTAATCAGTGGTTTAATTAACAATTAATCTCCCCACTTACTACCTCCACCATCGAAGGTGGATGGAGGTTGTGTTTTCACCTCTGTCTGTTTGTCCTTTTGTAAACAGAATATCTCAAAAGTTAGAGATGGATTTGAACAAAACTAGGTGGACAGGTTGGGTGTGTGATAAGAAAGAACCGATTCAATTTTGGTGAAGATCCGAATTCGGATCCGGATATGAGAATTATTAGAATTTGTAAGTGATTCTTCACCATTAAGTGATAGGGCCGCAAACGATATGTAGCATGATATTTCACAAAAAGTTGTGAACGACTCATGACAAAACTTTGGTAAGTCATGACGACACATGAGTTGGGTAAGTTCTTGACATGAAACCTCCTTCAATTACAAGTGTTTAGTTTGATCTCTTCAGTTATGAATAAAAAAGTTCATTTGGAAAAATTGTTTCTACGTAATTCGTAATTCATCTAAATGTTGCATTAATTATTGGTAGAGGGTGAATACTTTTGCAGGCAACTCTCTACTACATATTAATGAGGAGGAGGAGGAGGAGGAGGAGGAGGAGGAGGAGGAGGTGGAGGAGGATCACACCTTAGTCCTGAAGGAGAGAGGGGAAGAGGGTGCAAATGATTGTAAAAGCTTGAATTCAGCCATGTTTGACAAGAGCCTAAAGGGGGAGCAGTCTTCTAGTGACAAAAGTATTGCTTAGGTTTGGTGTCCTCTTGTGCTGTGTTTGAATCACGGCTTTCATATTCTATACTCAACGTGACGCCACTGTGGTACACGCACTGTGCCAACACTGTAATCCTTGAATAGTACTTCCATCTTTAGGTTTACTTGGCTCAGCAAACGGATGGAAAAAAAAAGAAAAAAAAACTATTCGTTCACTGGAAAAGCAGTGGAATTGGACATACAGGTAGTTGCTCAGCAACATATTCATACTTTGAGATCTGGACTCTCGAGGAAAATCCAATTTCTTATAGATAGTTTTGGTCATCCCAGTTGCCTGGTTCGAAATCAGCCTGACCGTAACGGTCAACGGGTACTTCCCTGCCGAATCACGCATCCAATGCTGCAATACCGTAACGATTGGAAGTCCGGAATCGGTCAAGCATTACCCAAATTAGGTGTCGCACTTCTCAATTACAATTAGGCCGAGCGAGCCTGAGACACGCGATGCAACTGGTCTTATATGTGGTGTGAAGAACCGCAGCCAATGAATCCCTCAACAGGTCTTTCTGAATCACCAAATGAAACAATCGTGACAGCCGGAATTCACCCCAAGACCAGGAATATTTGATCAACAATAAATGGACATACAGGAAGGGAGCACAACGAAGGCAAGCAATAACGGGTATGCAACAAGTACGACACTCTCGGTAGAGCACATAACACTGCCAGGCTGAACAGTTTATGTTTTGTATCCCACTGATAGGCCGGATCTGCATCTGGACTAAATCTGCAACAAGCCGATGATATCGAAATCTAATCGGCTTGTTTTTCTCACCTGACCAACGCATCGGCTAAGTTTTGTCATAATCCCTCCACAACGTTTTGAAATATCATACTACATGTCGTTGTTGGCCTGATCTCTCAATTGAAAAGAATAAGTTTAAAAATATATAATAATTCTGGTATTCAAATCTGGATCTTCACCAAAGTCAAATCAATTTGTCCTTGTCATACAACCAACCTGTCCACCAAGTTTCATCCGAATCAGTCCATAACCTTTTGAGATATCCTGCTCACAGACAGACTAACAAAACATAACCTCCATCCACCTTTGGTGGCGGAGGTAATAAATAAATGGCAATACAAACCCCTTAGCCACTACCAGACATACGGGCCCACGGACCTTAAACCTCGAAGTCAAGTCAAGTCACTTTGTTGTCATGTGTTTAAAGACCAGGGTTAAGAAACAATGAAATTCTTATTCACAAACAACCATCTCGTTTTATACATACTGTTGCGGATATGGGACTTGGCCTCAATATCCGCTTGTAAATACTCCCCTATTTCCCCAATACTCCCCAACTATCCCCAATCCCCCATTCCCTAGTCCCATTGCCTGTAAATAACACTCTGTAGAACCGACCTTCCCCTTTTTCCCCCATTAAATGTCGTGCCCAGGTTCACCGCATCTCACGTAGACAACTATAGGACATCTTGCTAGTTATTCTTAGTCTATGTCAGTTAAGGACTCGTTTCCATTAATTCTGACTCTTCGTTGCACCAGAATGTGATCGTATGGCACCAGTAGTGAGTTTAGGACCTCCCCTTACCTCCTCCCATCTTCCCCATAAAACAACAACAACAACTACAACAACAACTACAACAACAACTACAACAACAGAGGGGTGCGGCGCGGCGTGCGGGGAGTGTGCGTCCTCACACCGGCGTGGTTAGCCGCCATTGCCCATGCGCTCCACGGGGTTACCACGAAGGGGCTGGCTGTCAGCCCCTCGTCAAGGGCGGAGCCGGTAACCCCCCCGCACACACCCAATGAGAAGCAACGGGCCGATTCCATCTGGGGCGGAGCTAACGAGCCGAGGGCGTGTCACTCCCCGCCGGATATACGCGGCGACTTACCGGATGTGAAGTGAGATGCGCCCCCAGCTTGAGAAGACAAGTCGCGACCTCCAAGCGCTGAGCGAGCTCCACGCATCGACCCGGTATTGCAGTACCTCCGAGAACGGTGCACCCCCTCCGAGAACGGTGCACCTTGAGCCATCGACTGCCCGCTTTCCTTGCCATCAATCCCCGTGTGAGTCAGCCTTTGTCCTGTTTATCTGTCGTCTGTCGGGGCTAATATAAGAGTGTGTCTAAGTGCCTGCCTTTCTATGCTGTCCCTCTTGTCGTTGTAATCTGACCTTCCGCCCTAATATAACCTCCTCCGGAGGTCTTGAGAACTGAACCCTTGGTGTCGTGTCATTTGAATCCCAGCCGTTGTGTCCTTTTCCTTCATTGACCTAGCATAGCGCGACTCGGCCAAGGTTCGAGTATAATCGGGTAACTTGTGCGGACACGGCGGCCATTCCGCTCGGCCCACCATAACATCAAAGTCGTGTCTGTAACAATTGGTGTCAGGAGTGGGATTCGGACCTGGGACTAAATTTATTAGGCCCAAATTTTGGAACACCAATTGTACCACTAGGGTAACAATTGGTGTTGGGGAGGTAGAATTCGATCCGGAGCGCGTTTCCCGCGCTCGAAATTATAACGACGAAATTCGATTGTGTTTTACCAAATATAAAAACCCGAATTTTGAAAGTCGCGCTATGGCGGATCAAGACAGCTGGGGTCCGGTAGGGGAGAGTGAGGCAGGGTCGGTCCAGGACCAAATTGAGGGACGTGAGGAGAGCGACGCAGTGAGGGTAGCAGACGCACAAAATAGCGTCGTTGCGCCCGACGTTGCGGGAGCGCAAAATGGCGCCTCGCTGGTCACCGCGCCCGCGACCGTGGCAGCGCCCCTGGTGGATTCGAACCTTTTCCTCCTGCAAATGAGGGCCCTTATGGAACAAATGGGTGAGCAATTGGGAGACCAAATTAGAGGTTTGAAAAGCAGTATGGGACAAATGGGGAACCGGATGGAGGCTCAGAATGAGCAAATGGGGGTAATGGGAAACCAAATGGGGGTAATGGGAAACCAAATGGGGGTAATGAGGGACGAAGCGAGGGGTACCGGTGAGAAGGTAGACAAAAATTTTGAGGGGTTAGACAATGGGATAAAAGAGGTGAGAAATGGGTTAGAGGGGTTAGAAAACAGGATGGAAGGCAAATTGAGGGACATGAGGGACCAAGCGGAAAGGGAAGTTAACCAAATGGGGCAGCAGATAGAGGGGGTCAGAATGGGGGTAGAAACCAAACTGGATGCTCACAGGGAGGAAATGGAGCAGATGAGGGTGGCATCTGGGCAGGAGATGCAAGTGATGGGAGAGGAGATCAGAAGAGGTGTGAGTGAGGAGGTCGGAGGAGTGCGCGAGGAGGTGAGGCACTGTAAGGAGCGCATGGAGAAGGAGGTGAGAAAGGGGACTGTAAAATTACAAGGGGGCATAGAGGACCTGACGCAGGAGGTGGAACAGCTGACGGAGGGACAAAAAGAACTAACGGACCAGGTAAAGAAGAACACAGCGGTAATAGGAGGGTTAAAAGCGACACAAAATGACCTAAAAGATGACTTGATAGCGACGAAGAGGGAATGTCAGATGGTACGTGAGGGATTGACAACGAGGTTGGACGAGGTGATAGAGGTAATGGAGATGAAGGACCGGCAGGTGAGGATGCACATGGAAACGGTCAAGGTAGCCTTGGAGGACGAGCTTGAGGAGACGTACCGGGGAATAAAAGAGGTGAAGCAGAAATTAGAAGAAGTGGAAGAAGGGGTGAGCGAAATTAAGAAGCGACGGAGAGAGGATAAGAAAGAGATAAAGGAGGAAGTAAAAGAATTGGTCCAAAGTCTGTGTTCGAATCGTGATGATGTGCTCATTAACCGGATGAGGGATTCGCAGGTGATGGAGGAGAAGCGAAAAGAAAGAGGACCCGGTGTAAGTGGTGACCAATATGGTCGTGCGTATGATGCGCCAGGGGATTTAAGGAGCTTGGGGGTCGAGATGGACCCGGGTGTTCGTGAGAGGCCGTTGGTGAAGTGTGCGACAGGTCTGGTGTGCGAAAAAGGAGGTGTGCGAGAAAGTCCGACTCTGGGGTGTGTGAGGAAAAAGTGTGTGCCAAGGAGTGAGGGTGCTGGCGAGAGTGAGTCTGTCGAAGCGCGTGTGCGAGGGAGCACAAGGAAGCGCGGTGTGGTAAGTGTTACAGAGGGTGTGACGGGAGAGTGTGCGCAAGAGTGTGCGCGAGAAAGGTGTGTGACGGACGGGTGCATGGGGAAAGAGTGCGCTGTCAAAGGCAAGGAAGAATGCACACCTGTGGTGAGTGTTACAGAGGGTGTAACGGGAGAGTGTGCGCGAGAAAGGTGTGTGGCGGACAGGTGCATGAGGAAAGAGTGCGCTGTCAAGAGTAAGGGTGAGTGCGCTGTCAAGAATGGAGGTGAGAGCAGTGAGAGTGAAACGGAGAGTGAGTTGGTTGTGACAGGTGAGCGAGGATGTACACCTGGGATGGAAGGATGCACACCTGGAATGGTAGAGCGTGAGTGGGAATGCACGCTGGAGTTGGTGGTGAGGCACGTGGTTGGGTGTGCGAATGAGAGCACACCTGTGATTGTCACAGAGGAGGTGACCGAGGAGGGGGCGCGAAGAGGTGTGTTGGTGAGGTGTGCGACCAACGAATGTGTGCCAAAGTGTTCGGTGGTCAGGTGTGTGACCAAGGCTGTGAGTGGAATGAGGGTACCTGGGTGTGTAAGGAAAGGTACGAGGAGCATGGGAACGGCTGGATGTGTGAGCAAGGAACGGGCTGCGGGGTGTAAGCGTCCAGGTGAAGCATCGACGTTAGACGGGGTAGAGTTTAGAACGACTTATAGCCGAATCGGGCCCTCGGTGCGTGCTGGGCCTCGCTTTGAACGGCCGCGTCCGTGCTCCACTAGGCGGAGCGGGCAGCCCGATAGAAAGGGTCGTCATGGCGACCACTTTTTGTTGAGGCGTTCCGGCAGGTCGAGATCGGGACATTGGATGGCTCCACGCCGAGATGGTGCGTGGGATCTCGGCCCGGGTAAGCCCCCGTCCCTGCACCGAGTGCCGGACGCATCCAGCCGCTGGCACAGAACAACCCGCATTCATGGCTTGGCTTTACGAAGCCGGGCTTTGGACAGGGATTGGCGCACCGAGAGGCAGTAGTGAGTAGACTGGGTGATGAGGTTAGTGTTTTGGACCCAAAATTAGAGAAAAACAAAATTTGATGATTGGCAAGGGATTGGCAGTAATGATTGGCAGATGATGGGCAGTGATTGGCCAAATTTTTGATTTGTTGAAATTTGATGTGCAAAATTGGTAGTGAGCAATGGGCCCGGTGGGTAAGGGTGGCATCCCTGCCACCCTGCCCATAGTGGGGCAAAGGAGCAATAGCTTATGGGGTGTATGGCAGTGAAAACTAGCCCGGGTGGGTTAGGTTATGTTGATAGGGACCTAGCGAAGATGACATTAGGTGACGTTAAGTTTAGTTAGTGACTGATACCTGTAGTGGGGACGCAGGTAGATTAGTGTGGATGATAATGACGAGGGAGCGCAATAGTTTAAAGGGACGACTGGGAAGCGCAAGTTTCAGAAGGGAGTAGTTAGCTGAGATGATGCCGTGTGTGTGAGAATTGAACAGGTGTGATTGCACAGGTGTGCAACTGGACAGGTGTGTGGGGCAGTGTGTGAGTAGTGAGTGTGTGGATCAGTGCGAATGCGCTTGGGGAGAGAAGGGTGCAGGTGGCACCAGGTGTGAGAGCACAGGTGTGCAAGTACAGGTGTGTGGAGAGAGTTGGAGTAAGTGGTACGGAGTGGTGTGCATGGTGCGACTGTGTGAATGGGGGAAGAGTGGACCCCCATCACGGATACCCGGGGCGGGTAGTGTAAGTGTTAGGTAGAGGGTACAGGTAAATTGTGGTTGGATATTGGCATCTGTGGTGCGGGTGACAGAATGGTATTGTGGATGGGTGCATTAGTGTTGTGGAAATGGCTGGGCGTGTAGCCTGTTAGTGTGTGTAGTTGGTTGGGCACTCCACCACTGTGAGGATGTCGGCCAGGTGAGGCCGCAGGTGGGCTCTGGGAGCCGGTAGAGTTGTGGATGGGGCCCGAGGATCCGGAGGATGGACCCGGGTAGCCCAGTGCCAGAGAGGGCACCGAGTGGGGAGAGCGCCAGAGGGCCTTCCCCAGGTAGTTAGGTTAGGGTAAGGAGCAGGTGAGCTCGGAGGCAACTGCAGTGGTGGAGGTGTGCAGGTGGGTAGACCCGCTGGGAGAGGTACACGCCACAGCCCAGAAATTGTGCGAGGGCACCGGGAGATGAATCGGGGGAGTGAGACCCCAAATTGAAAAGCACCACAGTTTGGCCAATGGGAATTGGTTTTTAGAACCCATAGTGTAAGAGGGCCAATGGTTTGGCCGGAGAAAGACCCCGGGTAGTGTAAAGCTGTTAAAGTCATTTAGGAAATAGTTAGGATTGATGAACCTGTCGCACCATACGCAGCCACTTGCCTGTGGTGATGATGATGACTCCACACCTGTGTTTTCTTTGTTTGTGTTGCAGAAATGAGAATTGCTGTGAGGATTTGTGAGACGCATCACGACGTGGATGAGACATTGGGGTGATTCCATCTCTCCCTCCCTAGGAGGGACTGATGATGAATTGGTGATAGCAAATTATGATGTTGAGTTGGAGATGGCAAATTTTGATGAAAGTTGAAAATGGCAAATTTGATTGGTTAGGAGGGAGAGAAGACGAATTTGGTTTATGGGAGGAACGGGGAAGACAGTAGGGATGTTTGTTGATTTGTAAAATAGATGTTTATGGGTAGTGTTGTGTTTTGTGGATACAGTAAGGGGTAAGGGAGGGGCCATGTAGGTTACCTGGTGGGGGGGGGGGGGCGTACGGTAGGAACGTACCTGTCTCACCTGGTTCCCATGTGCCCCCAGTGTGCATTACCTTACATTGCGTGCACTTTTGCGCCCTTACCACCTTACTCACTTGTCTTCTTCTTTTGTCTCCCACCTCCGAGGATCTGGCTTTGGGGTAGAGAGAGAGGAGAGAGAGGTGCTGGCTACGCAGTTGGGGGCCTGCACTTTCGCTGCTTGCTGCCTGGATCGATACACCATATGGACCGCAATGTTGGTGGCCACCCACAATGGACCGCAGTTCTTTTGCGGCCAAGCACCACCCATGGATGGACCTATGGGTCAACGTGGCACCTATGCCAAACAGGTGAACCACTTATAGTTGGCCCCCTGACGGCCACAATAAAGAAATGGACGCGGTTGGCGCCTTTCTTTATTTTTGAAAGAAGCCAGAAGGCCAAGTGCACCACACGAAGAGCAAGAGACACCTGCAGGGTTAGGGGTTGTTGAAGTTATTTTTATTCATTGAACAATGGTGACTGCACCGGATGGTGCTGACGGTGTGATGGGGTGGTGCTTTTGGTGCTTGGATGGGGTGCTCTGCACATTATTAAAGGCCGTAAGGCCACAGAGCACTCGTGGGTTGGTGTATCGATGCTGGCATGCGTGCTCTCTCTATGCATAACATCTGCATGTGTTCCTCCAAAAACAGGTCCTGGATCGTAGTGTAAATATCAGCGTAGTCTTGTAAATAATGCTCCCTACCGGCTGTATGTTTAGTTTGCGAATTCTTTCCGCGATTCGGTTATCCTGTGGGTGTGTTTCTGTGAGGAGAAGGGTGCAACGTCGCAGGGGGACATATTTACTCGTTTGTGAATATCTGTAAAACTGTCGCACTCAGGGTAGAGTTAATAGTAGAGGGAACTACATCTGAGTGCCACACTAAAATAGGTAAAAATTTATCGGGTCGGGACGCCCCGAGGGTAGAGAAGGGTGAAATGTTGCGGATATGGGACTTGGCCTCAATATCCGCTTGTAAATACTCCCCTATTTCCCCAATACTCCCCAACTATCCCCAATCCCCCATTCCCTAGTCCCATTGCCTGTAAATAACACTCTGTAGAACCGACCTTCCCCTTTTTCCCCCATTAAATGTCGTGCCCAGGTTCACCGCATCTCACGTAGACAACTATAGGACATCTTGCTAGTTATTCTTAGTCTATGTCAGTTAAGGACTTGTTTCCATTAATTCTGACTCTTCGTTGCACCAGAATGTGATCGTATGGCACCAGTAGTGAGTTTAGGACCTCCCCTTACCTCCTCCCATCTTCCCCATAAAACAACAACAACAACTACAACAACAACTACAACAACAACTACAACAACAGAGGGGTGCGGCGCGGCGTGCGGGGAGTGTGCGTCCTCACACCGGCGTGGTTAGCCGCCATTGCCCATGCGCTCCACGGGGTTACCACGAAGGGGCTGGCTGTCAGCCCCTCGTCAAGGGCGGAGCCGGTAACCCCCCCCCGCACACACCCAATGAGAAGCAACGGGCCGATTCCATCTGGGGCGGAGCTAACGAGCCGAGGGCGTGTCACTCCCCGCCGGATATACGCGGCGACTTACCGGATGTGAAGTGAGATGCGCCCCCAGCTTGAGAAGACAAGTCGCGACCTCCAAGCGCTGAGCGAGCTCCACGCATCGACCCGGTATTGCAGTACCTCCGAGAACGGTGCACCCCCTCCGAGAACGGTGCACCTTGAGCCATCGACTGCCCGCTTTCCTTGCCATCAATCCCCGTGTGAGTCAGCCTTTGTCCTGTTTATCTGTCGTCTGTCGGGGCTAATATAAGAGTGTGTCTAAGTGCCTGCCTTTCTATGCTGTCCCTCTTGTCGTTGTAATCTGACCTTCCGCCCTAATATAAACTCCTCCGGAGGTCTTGAGAACTGAACCCTTGGTGTCGTGTCATTTGAATCCCAGCCGTTGTGTCCTTTTCCTTCATTGACCTAGCATAGCGCGACTCGGCCAAGGTTCGAGTATAATCGGGTAACTTGTGCGGACACGGCGGCCATTCCGCTCGGCCCACCATAACATCAAAGTCGTGTCTGTAACAATACATATAAACAACAATAGTCACAGCAGGCAACAATATTGACAATTTTAACAAAAAAAATGTCAATTTTACAATATACACGTGACATAATTGCATGTAACACATAACCTAAAGGCAGGGGATGAAATGAGACCATGTGCGGGATGGGAAGAGTCTTTTATGATGCAAAGGGCCTTTCTATGGCCGCAGTTGGTGTATATGTCCTCAATGGATGGAAGATCTGTGCCTATAATTTTTTGTGCAGTCCTAACAATCTTTTGTATGGCCTTGTGGTCCTGCGTCATGGAATGGCCACACCAGACTGAGATGCAGCCTGTCAGTATATTCTCAGTGGTGCAGCGATAGAAGTTCACACGTGTGGAAGTATGCGGTCCGAAATTGCTCAGCCGTCTGAGAAAATAGAGGTGCTGTTTGTTGTGATTTTGTTATAATGGATCCGATGTTGTGGCACCATGTCATATCATCAGAGATTTGAACACCCAGAAATCTAGAGCTGTTCACAACCTCCACAGCTGCCCCATTGAAAGTGATAGGGACGTGGCCTGTGCTATTCCTCCTAAAGTCAACAATAAGTACTTTAGTCTTGTTAAAAAAAAATCAAGGATCCAGTTACATACAGAGTTACAGAGACCCAAGGTCTGTAGTTTCATGACAAGTTTAGAAGGAACAAATATCATTCTGACATATGTGTTCCGCTTGTCGAGGTGTTCTAGGACAGTATGCAAGGCCAGAGATCGATTTGGTTTGTTAGGAAACTGCAGTGGATTGAGGGACACAAGAATGCTACAGTTTATAAAGGACATAACCAGTCTTTATAGATACTTCCTGGGCGGTAATCATTTAAGCATGACACCTTAGATTTTTTAGGGACAGGAATAATAACAGATTTCTGTTACAGAGTAACACGTCCCGTGCCACAGAGAGGAGACAGAGAGAAGGTTGTGGCTCCGACTTCGGTGGGGCATGACTATGATGTTCAGCATGAGCAGTCTTTACACAGCCTTCCATGCACAGCCCTGGGGTGTCTCCTGCTACTTCCTGCATTGCCCTCACCTTTATTGCCTCGGCCCAGCACGTCAGCGATAATGCGCTGCACACTCCCCTCTCACTCACCATTGGCCAAGGGGCCCATTTGATGATTAAAGGACCACCCCGCCACCTGCTGCAAGACTCTGGAGACGGACGGTGTTATAGGCCGTCACATTTCCTGCTTAAATTTTGTTCTGGGGTCCTATCCAAACACAAAAAGGGACATTTAAGACAGGTTACAGGGATAAAACAGCAAAAATTGGGTCCAAAGGTTTGATAATTCATGACACCGACACTGGGGTAGGTGGACATCATTTGACTATGACACAAGTGACCAATTTATAATATCACAATTATTGCATCACCCTTACACTATTACATTTACTAAGGAAATAATTGCACTACACCAAATATTATTAACCGTTTTGGAGCCATTTCCACAACTATATATATATCAACGACATAACAGTGTGATGAGCGCGATCCCGATCTCCTTTGGACCGAAGTCCGAGAGCAAAGCGTCACCTCCGTCCCGGAGGCCTCAGCACGGCCACTCTGTCGATAGACAGAGATTTCATTCTTTGGGTCCCATTGGCTAAACATCAAGCAGAGCTGCCAATCCAGATTTCGGGCTTATTTGCCCTCATCAGGACAACATACTGGCTGGGCTGAGGCCTCCGGGACGGAGGTGACGCTTTGGTCTAGGACTTTGGTCCACAGGAGATCGGAACAGCGCTCGTCACGCTGCTATGTCGTTGATTGTTATCTCCGCTGATCGCACCACACCCCCTGGTTTTGCTTTGCACTGGCAGGAACGATGGTCTGGGTGGCAGACAGGCTGTTGGTTCCTTGCGGGTTATGCGGTTTTTACCATGTGAGACATAATCCGTGGCTGGTGCTCACCATTAAAGCTAGGAGGTGCCTTGATTCATATATATATATATAGCAGTGGAGATATATATATATATAGCAGTGGAGAGATATATATATATATACATACACATACAGACTTGGCATTTAATATGGAATTTTTTTTTTCTTGACTTGGGTTTACTTTCTAAACTCAGTATATCAATCTGGTGAATGTCTTTTACACTTTGGTGATTTATTTGTTAAAAGAACCATGTCACTGATTGTCTGTCGCAGCAAGAAGTCAACAACAGGATTATATCACAGGTGGTGTGGCAAAATGTACGGACAGGTGCATTTGATGATTGGCTTCACAGTCGGGTATACAAGGGTTGTTGCGTTCTGTATTAGTGGAAAACAACTGCTGCACGTCTCCAAAAGTTATTGCCGCTTCCTCTGGAGATGGTCCGTCCACTCGACAATGCCGTTTGTCATGGAGTGGTGGCTTTACGAAATTACGGCATGAAACAGCATGCTATTGCTCGGCAGTATGGCATCACTCAAGGTCAGGTGTCAAAGATCCTGAAACAAAATGCTCAGAGGGGTGTCCCTACGCCAATACCGAGGCCAGGACGTCCCCGCAGAACCACAAGGAGGGATGATCGCCAGCTGCACCGGTTAGTCTGCAATGGCCATACCAAGTCAGCTAATCGGCTTGGGGCTGAGTGGCAGCAACTGACAAATGGGCCTGTATCCAGAAGGCTATTCAACCAATGACTGGTTCAAGCAGGCTATCGTGCCAGGCATCCCTTGAGAAAGCCACGCCTGACCAGACAACACTGCCAGCGCCGATTGCAGTGGGCCAGAGAGCACCGTCAATGGCAGCCAGGACACTGGAATCACGTGATCTTCAGTGATGAGTCTAGATTTCTGGTCTATCGTCAAGATGGCCGCATCCGAGTGCGCAGACAAGTCCATGAAGCCTACAACAAAGATTGTATAGTGCCAAGAGTCCAAGCTGGAGGTGGTGGGGTGACCGTTTGGGCTGCTTTTCATGCAGGGGGCAAAACTGACCTGGTTGTTCTGAATGGAAACCTGAACCAGTTCAAGTACAGGGCCATTCTGGAAGAAACATTGCTTCCATTTGTTCGTGCAGCCTTTCGAGGAAACTTTGTCTTCCAAGATGACAATGCACGGCCTCATCGTGCTCGCATGATCCAACACTTTCTTGCTGACCGTGGTGTGGAGCATATGGAGTGGCCTGCCATGTCCCCGGATATGAATCCGATAGAGAACTTGTGGGCAGAATTAACGCGTCAAATCGACCACTTGGACCAGCAGCCGACCGCTGTGCGTGAATTGCAGCAGGCTATTGTCACTGCATGGCAAGCGATTCCTGTCCAAACCTTGGCAAATCTCGTGAACAGCATGCCTCAACGTGTACGTGCCCTCCTGAATGCTCGTGGGGGTTACACGAAGTACTGAACTGTAATTTTACTGTCCGTAATCCCAGTCGTAATTTAACTTTTGTTTTTGTTAAAAAAATTTTTGCCTAATGTGCAAAATAAAGAGATACTTCTGAAAAACGTACAGAAGTTTAACACAGTACTGTCCATGAATTGAATTCGATATCAGTTTTCATCACTTTCAAGGATCAATTTATTTGTTTCGAAATGTCAAATGTGGTTTTTGTTTCTTTTAAAGGTCACATTAACAAAATCTGGAATAATTTCAACATAATTCCAATGAACTTTTGGTTCTAAGACATCTTGAAAAGTAAGTTCACCCCCAGAAAAAAATATTCCATATTAAATGCCAAGTCTGTATTATGGGTGATTTTTCAAAATGAAAGGGTCTTCCCTAATATATATATTAGGTTCTTCCATTTGGACTAAATCTAGGGGTCGCACACGGAGTTTGTAATTTCACATATTTGGCTCACATAAATGTTTGGAGTTGATTATTTATTCTCCACTGCTATACTTGTGATTTTGACCATTACAGTTGACCTTGCTATGTACTGCACATTTTGAAGGTTGTTTTTAAGTTAATTGAATACAGTACAGCTGTACTCTGGTGTATGCAGACCATTTGGACAAATTTGTTAATTTAATTAGTATTATAATTTATTTATTATTTACTGTCATTTTTTTCATTAAATCCTAATCAATTTCATGCATTCTTTTTTTTACAGAATAATCGATACCTATCAGTGATTTATCATGACAACTCGTTCTAAGGATTACCTTTGCAAACCAGAAGATGGGATTGAAGGAACAAAACTTTCATTCTTTCTTTCAAGAAAGTTCTTTCATTCTTTCTGCACCTCAACATTCAGGAGGGGAAGACAATTAGGGAAAGTGCCACAACAGTAATCATGCGTGTAACAGAATTCTGGGAGAAAGCAAGAATTCCAATGATCCGCAAAGATAATGCAATTACTAAAGTAGAGAGGCTGTACACAGTTTATCAGAGTTTGAAGAAAGGGAAAAACAGAAGATCAACCTCACAGATACAGAAGGAGATAAACTTCGAGGCAGAAATCTCCAACTTGTTTGACATAGCCACCTCCGATTCCCTCACAATAATGACAAATCATGAAGACCGAGAATTCCTGATTGCTCAAAGGGAAGCAGGCCGTAGAGGAACAATGGGACCAATTGATGTCGAGCAAGCTGCAAAAGAGAGCCGATCTCTGAAGAGGAAGATAATGGAAGCAGAACGAAGAAGTCAATGGGAGAAGGAAGTCGCAGCATCCTCAAATACAGTACAATTGGAGTCATCTTCCAGCAGCAGCACAGATGAATCTGCAAATGATGAGGAAGGTTCTGCTGTTGCTGTTGAAAGAGCCAGCCTTTCAAAACGTCTCAGAGCCAAAAATAACATAATATCTACATCACTGTCTGTGGCTCTTGACAGGACAAAGCTGTCAGACAGGTCTGCTACTTATGTTCTTACAGAAACAGGACGCTCAATTGGTCAAAATGCTGAAGAATTCAACATCAACTGCTCCTCCATCCAGCGCATGCGTCAGAATCACTGAAAATTGTTCACAGAAACCCTAAAGGTGATTCAAGATGTGATGTGTGTTTCAAGCTGATGTTCCTTTGATTGTCCACTGGGATGAAAAACTTATCAGGGCCTTGACAACCAAGGAACATATTGACCACCTACCATTTATTGTTACTGGCAATGGGGTCTCCCAGTTGCTGGAAGTTGCCAAGTTAGCAAATGGGACAGGATCAGAACAAGCTAAGGCTGTAATAGCAGCTCTTAAAGAATGGGGTTTGAAGGAGAAGGTTATAGGATTGCCATTTGACACTACAGCTGCTAATACTGGGCGAAAGTTAGGTGCATGTGTTCTCATAGAACAGGAGCTGCAGAAGGATCTTTTGTTTCTGGCATGCCGCCACCATATCTTGGAGCTTCTTGCTGAGACAGCTTTTTACCACACTCATGAGTACTACCAAAGGACCGTATGATTAGATTTTTAAAAGGTTTCAAGATCAGTGGGAGTTTATTGACAGAAATTCATATGTAACTGCAGCTGATGACAATGAGATAGCTGATCTCATAAATGACCCAGAGCTAGTAGCTTGGGTTGAAAAGTCACTGACAAAGCGAAAGGACCTTCGTGATGACTACCGGGAATTCATAGAGCTCTCAATGATCTTCAGGGGAGTCACTCCTCCACGGGGCATCCACTTCATGGCACCTGGTCCCATGCACCATGCTAGGTGGATGGCCAAGGTAATCTACTCGCTCAATATCTGGCTTTTTCATCATCAGTTTAAACTGACAGACCGAGAGAAGAATGGTCTTCAGCAGATGTGTGTCTTTGCAGTTAAGATCTACCTCAAGGCATGGATTGAAGCTCCACTATCTGCATCAGCACCAAACAATGACCTGAATCTTCTGAAGGCTCTCCATGCCTATGCCTCTGTCAACACTGCTGTATCAAAAGCTGTTCTAAACAAGTTCTCATCACACCTCTGGTACCTGTCAGAGGAGCTGGTGGCCCTTGCCTTTTTTGATCCATCTGTGTCCTCTTCTACAAAGAAGCTTATGGCAAGGGCAACAAGGGAATGTGAAGCAACAGAAGATGCACCCAAGCGACAGAGAGTCAATCCAGCAGCTATTGAACAGCTTCAGCTCTCTGATCTTGTGACTAGAGGGTCTCTATCCTTCTTTGAAAAGCTTCATCTGTCCACTGACTTCCTATACCAGGACCCAGACACTTGGCCAGCTAGACAGCTAGATAGGGAGGCTCTCAAGGTTGTCAACAGCCTCACTGTCATATATATATATATACTGTATATCAATTATATATACTAAAATTGAATCTATTCTTCTTTGTCACTCACAGAACCTGTCCACCAAGTTTCGTTCAGCATATCTAAAAAAAAGTTGTGGATGGATTAGGACGAAATTTGGTGGACAGGTTGAGCGTGTGACAAGGAAGAATTGATTCGATTTTGGTCAAGATCCGAATCAGGATTCTAATAAGACAATTTTGCGCTCGCCCTTAGTCAGGTTTCTTCAATCCTGCAGCACATCCACTCATCTCATGCCGGAAGCACAAGGTTCGCAAGCCGGACACGTATTTTCCACCACACAGTGGCCTTGGGTACGGGCGTGGATGGCCCACACGCAAGAACGCACACCACACACACAGGCACAAAAACCGGCTCATACACCTCCCTGTGGAGAGATCCTGAGCAGACCCCACACTCCCATTTGTACCATGTTTCACGTGTGCTCCTACGTATCTGTTTGTGCTGGTGCCATTGACCACTGACCCCACTCCACCATCTGGCCACTCCACTGACCCCTCCGGTGCATGCATCCCACATGAATTTCCTCCCGCACGTGCCTCAACCTCCTCTCTTTCCTACACACTTTATTTTCTCTACTGGCGCTACACATAACCAACTCTCTACCTCCCGTACTATCTTTGTCAGTTTATTTTACCCCCATACTGGTACTTTTTATTTTACTCTTTTCTTCCCCTCTACTTTACCTCTGGCCTCTCTGCCATTTTCCCCTCTGTGTCCAGCACGTCTGCATATCCGGTGTTTCTCGTCCCATACGCCACATCCATAGCCCGCATTAGTCTGTTGTGGTCAGCCTTCGCCTTAGCCTGCCCAGACATCATCTGGTTAAACATGGCCATTGTCTGTTCTGCCATAACCGTAACAATATGTCCCCTGCTGCTGTGGGGTTTTGGCCTATTGCTTCCCGCTACTTGTTCTTTGGACTGCACCAGACTTGCTAATTGGGGAATCAGAAGGGTAAACGGGCATTAAGGATGACTACAGTGCCCCCAGGTCTTGCTCACCTCTTCATGATGTCCTGACATCATGGCTAGCTCTGAACAAAATTGACAAAATCACTCGTACCTTGAGTTCAATCCCACACAGCGGCCACAAATGTTGTGGTCCTTGACTCAAATCCGGTGAGTCACCTAGTGACCATGCCAGCACCCCTCACGTGTGGGGCTCACATACCGCACACAGGCAAGCAGACCTCACTGTGGAGAGATCTTGCCCAGACCTCCGTTACCTGACCATTTCCCTGTGTGTCTACGTACCTGATTGTTGCGGCATCAATGGCCGGCTCTGCCTCACAATCGTGCTTCTCCGTCAGCTCCTCTGGCAAGGCTTCCCATACCACATGTGGTGTCATGCATGCATCGCACATCCATCAACCTCCTCGCCTCCCTCCAACCTCCTTGCTATCTCTTCATTTATTTGCTCGCCTTTATTTTCATTTTGTCCTCTTATCCGCAGCAAGAACACATAAAGGACAGATTCCAGAGGGAAAATGGTAAAAATGTGGTCAAAAGGGTTGATAATTGTAGAAACAGGCATCAGGATGGGTAGACGTCGTCCAACTATTACATAAGCGACGCACGTCTCATATCCAAATTGATTACTTTACACTTATGCTAGACATTCACTAAGGAAATAACTACACTATAATACCTGTCTCCTAGTCCATGTACATGTAATTGACATAGGATTTTGTTTTTTACAGTCAAGGGAGATGAGTAGACTGATGAAGTAGAAGAGACAAGGTATCGAGAAAAAGAGGAGGGAAACTAAGAAAGCCTTTGGCCCTTTGTGGGGTAAGGTATGCTGCAGCTGTTAAGACGGGATCCTGACTGCGGCTGCCTGTCCTGTGATCATTATGTCTTGCCTCGCAGCTCAATGTGCCTGAACCAACTTCGCAAGGCCCCTGTGGGGCCTCACCGTCTGCCCATCTGCTCGACAGCGACGACATATCAGAATTTTTTTTTGTTGTTGGTCCCTTAAGATTTCTAGCTACGCCCAGCTGCACAACTCTTTTGGAAGTCACTCTCGCTGTATCATTAATGACTGAAATCACAGGATGGGCTCATCCTGAGGCTCGCACCCAAATGTGCTAAAGGTATCAGAAGATAATATTTATATGGATATGGAGGTATGCCCTCTACCGAGTACCTGTCTCGTTCCGTTTGTTCATTCACTCATTGTTTTCCTGCTAACAAATTAGTCTTGTAAACCCAGTAGGAGCTCTTTTGTAAACATATCTGCTTCATTCTTCCCTATCTTCTCTATTCTGTACCTCTGCTTCTCTTTCATTGTGTGGTCTGTGTGTTTTACAAAGAGGGGGTGAGGGCCAGGAGGACATCTTTATAGCATGACAAACGTTCAGGTCACAAGGCCGCAACTCTGTTGGTGAAGTTAACCCCGAATCACTGGAGAAATAATTTGCGACTTTACATGAGTGAGTAGTGCTCCACTGCTCCACTGCTCTTGCCATCGACCATTTCCATAATGACCGGCGTCGGTGCTTTCTGCACCGATCGCTTGTCTTCATGTCTCTCCATCACACATTAAGTCTCCATGAGCCTGACAACAGCCACCGAAAGACCCATGGGACTACGGCAGGAATTGCAAAGTTATTTGTCGCGTTTCTTTTTTTCTTTGCTGCAGCGAGTGTGGCTCGTGAAACCGCTTGGGCATTTTTAAGCGGAGGACGATGACATTTGCGCACGGTAAACTCAAGGACGAGGGATTCAAACACGTACCCTTCGGACGTGGGAGTACCACTTAGTTACTTTGACTTTGGGATGTTTGTTAGAGCCCGTCCCGTGCACAGCACGAGACGGGGTGTGTGTGTGTGTGTGTGTGTGTGTGTGTCTCTCTGTGTGTTTGTGTGTCTCTCTGTGTGTTTGTGTGTCTCTCTGTGTGTTTGTGTGTGTCCGTGTCTGTGTGTGTGTGTGTGTGTGTGTCCATACTTTTTTTTTTACCATTTGGGTTTTTTCATCAAATTTCACCAAAGCTTTATTATGAGAATATGGAGAGGGCAGACTAAAAATTCGGTCAAAAGGTCAAAGGTCAGCGTCACATAACATTATCAATTTTCATCAAATTGACCTGAAATTTAATTTACCATTTGAGTTTGATCATCAAATTTTCACCAAAGCTTTATTATGAGAATATGGAGAAGGCAGATTAATAATTCAGTCAAAAGGTCAAAGGTCAGCATCACATAAAATTATCAATTTTCATCCAATTGACATGAAATTTGAGTTTACAATTTGAGTTTGATCATCAAATTTTCACCAAAGCTTTACTATGAGAATATGGAGAAGGCAGATTAAGAATTCAGTCAAAAGGTCAAAGGTCAGCATCACATAACATTATCAATTTTCATCAAATTGACCTGAAATTTAATTTACCATTTGAGTTTTATCATCAAATTTTCACCAAAGCTTTATTATGAGAATATGGAGAGGGCAGACTAAAAATTCGGTCAAAAGGTCAAAGGTCAGCGTCACATAACATTATCAATTTTCATCAAATTGACCTGAAATTTAATTTACCATTTGAGTTTGATCATCAATTTTCACCAAAGCTTTATTATGAGAATATGGAGAAGGCAGATTAATAATTCAGTCAAAAGGTCAAAGGTCAGCATCACATAAAATTATCAATTTTCATCCAATTGACATGAAATTTGAGTTTACAATTTGAGTTTGATCATCAAATTTTCACCAAAGCTTTATTATGAGAATATGGAGAAGGCAGATTAAGAATTCAGTCAAAAGGTCAAAGGTCAGCATCACATAACATTATCAATTTTCATCAAATTGACCTGAAATTTAATTTACCATTTGAGTTTGATCATCAAATTTTCACCAAAGCTTTATTATGAGAATATGGAGAAGGCAGATTAATAATTCAGTCAAAAGGTCAAAGGTCAGCATCACATAAAATTATCAATTTTCATCCAATTGACATGAAATTTGAGTTTACAATTTGAGTTTGATCATCAAATTTTCACCAAAGCTTTATTATGAGAATATGGAGAAGGCAGATTAAGAATTCAGTCAAAAGGTCAAAGGTCAGCATCACATAACATTATCAATTTTCATCAAATTGACCTGAAATTTAATTTACCATTTGAGTTTGATCATCAAATTTTCACCAAAGCTTTATTATGAGAATATGGAGAAGGCAGATTAATAATTCAGTCAAAAGGTCAAAGGTCAGCATCACATAAAATTATCAATTTTCATCCAATTGACATGAAATTTGAGTTTACAATTTGAGTTTGATCATCAAATTTTCACCAAAGCTTTATTATGAGAATATGGAGAAGGCAGATTAATAATTCAGTCAAAAGGTCAAAGGTCAGCATCACATAAAATTATAAATTTTCATCAAATTGACCTGAATTTTAATTCACCATTTGAGTTTGATCATCAAATTTTCACCAAAGCTTTATTATGAGAATATGGAGAAGGCATATTAAGAATTCAGTCAAAAGGTTAAAGGTCAGCATCACATAAAATCATCAATTTTCATCCGAATGAACTGGAATTTAAAGAATTTGCATATTTGATCACTGAATTGGTTCACCAATCAAAAACTAGAAGCTGATTGTTGTTGTTTTTTAGATCAAAAGGTCAAAGGTCAAGGTTGTGTAAAATCACCAATTTTCATCCGATTGATCTGAAATTTAAAGAACTTGCATATTGGGTCACATAATTAGTTCACCAATCAAAAGATAGAAGCTGATTATTTTTTTAGATCTAAAGCTCAAAAGGATCGAAAGCTCAGATCATCAATTTTTATTTTGTATTTTATTTAAACAGTTTTTATTATTTTGAGCATATGGGAGGAGAAGAATAGGACTCCTGAATACAAACAGACGCGGACGTGCTTTGCATTTTCAGATGCTTTCTAGTTTTTTTTAATACCTTATTGTATGTAAAAGAACATGGACGTGTATCACATGCGTCTTGATGGATTTCAACCAACGGAATGGAATGTCAAAACTCTAAAAGGATCTTATTTTAGTTTATTAATTTATGTATAACAGTGAGCTGATGCTCATGGAGGAGCTTATACACATTCTTGCATGCAGGACATCAACATATGAGTTACAAGGACATTGGTAGACAATAGTCAACTCGATAGAGCATAATATAATTATAACCTTGGAACTTTTCAGAGCAGTACAGATCATTTTTAGGTAAAATTAGGTTAAATTTCTAAAATCCTCAATTTTCATCCAATTGACTTGAAATTTGAACAGGAATTTCATATCACCTGACTGAATTTAAACACCAACTATTTTTGAGGTCAGCATAGGCCAAAAGGTCAATATAGGCCGAATTTCTCAAATTGTCAATTATCATCCGATTGACTTGAGATTTGAAGACAATTTGCATATCAGGTCACTGAATTCAACCAAACGCAATTTTTCAGGTCAACACAGGCCAAAAGGTCAGCATCGGCCGAAATTTCTAGAATTGTTAATTTTCATCGGATTGCCTTGAAATTTGAATAGGATTTTCCTATCAGCTCACTAAATTAAACCACCAATTATTTTTGAAGTTAACAGAGGCCAGATTTCTAAAATTGTCAATTTTCAACATCGGCCTATGTTGACTGACATTGCGAGATAAAGCGAATGCTCCCTTCTGATTGTGGTTTTCGGAGGGATGCATTAATTATTTAGTCTTGGTCCGTGGTGTCCCGCTTTTTTAAGGACACCTTTTCCATTATTGTTTTTTTAATTTAATTTTTTACTTTTCAAATATGTATATATTTTTTCTCGATTCTCACTCATTTCATTTTTAATTATTATATTTTTCCAATCTTATTTATTTATTTTTCAATTATTTAATTTTACCCCCAATTTTCAATCATTTAATTTTTCTGATTTTGTTTTTCATTATGAGGTATAATTAATTGCAAGTGCTACCAACTGGTTAATATTATGTGTTGGCTATAATGGGAACCATCATTGATCTCCGGTCGCAGCAGTCTAGTTTCTAGATAAATTCCCTATCCAATACCCCAACTCACAGTACTCGGTTAGTTGAACTGCTGTGGCGTGAACGGTCGCCTCCAAGAATGTGCAAATTTCACAGCTTGGTGTTTTAACTTCAACAACACCTGTAACGAAAGACTGTTCGGTGACTGTCCAAAAACATATATGCTCGAAAAATAATTATTTGTGCTTGTGCTCGCAGTGAATGGGCTCAGTAGTGGATAGAGCACATTTTTTAGGTCAGGGTTAGGATTAGGGTTAGGGTTAGGGTTAGGGTTAGGGTTAGGGTTGTTAGGGTTAGGGTTAGGGTTAGGGTTAGGGTTAGGGTTAGGGTTAGGGTTAGGGTTATGGTTAGGATTAGGGTTAGGGTTAGCCGAACCCTAACTACCCTGGAAATTTGACTGGAAGGCCAGGCCTATAGTTACCCTTTGCCCCTCTCACAGAGCAAGACCCAGCAGGTATGGCTGACGGTAATTTTTAGAAACCCCTGAACAAAAAAAAAAAAAAAACCTAAAATGATCGGATGGATGAGCTCAGCGAGGCAAAGCCATGCATGGGATTTAAATCCAAAAGCGGTCGCATCACCGCGGTCCTTCCGCCACACGTCAGCCCAGCTGTCCTGCTGGTAATCTCGTTCGACTCATAGTGCTCTGTTCACCACTGGGCGCATTTACTGAGAGCACGAGTGCAAAGAATTCTTTTTTCGAGCATATTTTCTTTGGACAGTCGCCGATAAGGAAGGCCTTTTATTACAAGTGCTGCTGAAGTTAAACAACGACCTGTCATTTCACCCGGCAGTTCGACGTCATAGCTCGCAAGACTTATGCAATGTGGCACACAAAGGTATTTTGCCCGGGTAAAATGATAGGCCCCAGAGTGATGGAATGATTACGGGGCACCGAAGTAATGACCCGTGGCAGGCCGCAGTTTCAGCCTTACTCGGTCTCATCAGGAACGGCATAGCTGTTTTAGAATACCAAAGTTGTATCCAATCGTTCTACTTAATAGGAAGTAGAAAATGGAATAGAAATCTACTGACTTCCTGTTTCCCCCCACAATTCTCTGTTACTTACTAAATGAGGTCACAATAGACGTGGCGCTGCAGTGAAGAAGTGTTAATTGTTAGGTCTGGGTGGAGAGTCTGGGGTGTCATCTTCGGGGGGAGATGTGGGTGATATTTCTTGCAACATCGCCCTGCACCAGACAATAGAAATCTACAAAAACGAGTGAAAGACAAAGCTCCGCAACGTTGCAGCAAAGGCAAGATTGGCATTTCTGCCTCGACGTTATGCACCTGCTTCAATATCTCCAACTACCCCCCTGTGCTGTGCGGCAGCTGTGGAGCCATGATGGGCGACCACGAGCAAATGCCATTTGGTGGCGAGCCAAAGACGTGCTTTCGGCCAGAGCTAAAACCGAGCGGCTTGAGATTCTTTCTCCATCCTTGAGATTAAATGGCCAAAGCAATATTGCTTGGCAGAGAAGGCAAGAGGGAAGCAGGAGGTTAGAGGGCAGATACAGGGTTGGAGGGAGATTTGCAGAGACCTGTTTAGTTGGACTTTGAATCTGAAGGCTTTGAGTTCCAAGGGATTTCCAGGGAAAGAATGTGAGCCTCAGAAACAGCTGCTTGCCATTAACCACGGTACGGCAACTGATTCCATAATAGCAGAAATAACGGGAGAAGTGTGAAGCTTCATTTGCAGATTGGAAGTTGTAATGAATGGCGTGACAATTTTTTTCCCCTTTTTTGACGTCATTCCCCAGGAAGGTGAGATATGCTGGTTAGAGGAGTTTTCATGGGCAACACCGACTGCGGTCATCAGCAAGCAATCTCTCTCAAAGGAGCATCAATGACGAGTACCGTCAATGGTCCATTGGTCCAGGTCCTTTCAGGAACTGGCCGGTCAGTCTTGACTGTTCGACTGAAGGTGATTTATGGTTTGTTTTCTGGTGCAGGGGATACGCTAAAGACAGCGCATGATATTTAACGTCCACCAATGACCAGTGCTGCCAGACCGGGTACTCCGGCGTTAGGTCCGTCCGATAGAGGGCGGACACACTGATCCGTCACCTTCACTGCAAAACACCAGCATGACAGGTAATAGCTGGTGCTGGGATTCTAACCCAAGAGAGACAGCTCCTAGATGGGTGTGCATATCCGCAACCTACCCTGCCAACCTCAGCAATAACTCAAACAATTTACAAATTATTTTTCAATAATATTGCTGAATGTCATACCAAGGAAGCCTGGTGTTGGATTAGTGGTTAGGGTGCCGGCTTGGGATCCTAGGATCCTGGGTTCGAATCCCGGTCGATCGCTGAATTAACGCCAGGGGGTTGACCCAGCCTGTCATTCTTCCGAGGTCGGCAAATTAAGTACCAGTTCACTGGTAATTCCCTGTGTGTCGCAAGAGGTGACTAACAGGGTTGGTGGCAGGAAGGGCATCCGGCTGTAAAACATTGCTTCAAAAAAAGGGGCCCATGGTGCCCGAAAAAGGCCAACCCCTGCTCTGTGGGGAAAAATGGCCTCTAAAGGTGGTCTAAAGGTGGTCAACGTCATACCAAGGGTGGAACAAACAAAAGTGGTAGCTTGAGATAACATTAGACTTAGGCAGATGTTAAGAACAAAGAGTTTGAGTGAAGCGCACAATGTGATTGGTTCTTCGATTTGAGGGAACATTATTTACAGATAATCATTGGACGGGTCTAGATAATCATTGGACGGGTCTGCTTGAATTGCCCCCCAAAGAAGCTCAAAATAATTCAGACCCTGCAGCTTCAGACTCACACTTCAGACAGATCGACCATTTCCAAGAAGCTGCGCTACATGGATATCAGGAAGCATCACAGACACATCCAATGTGGGTCTAATGGCAACAGCAACTCAATTCAAGGTAAAATATCAACTGCCAACAATGTCTGTCACATCTCTCATGTTTGAGTTTGTGGCTTCCCAACAAGTGGCACCACCATTAATTTTCCAATGCGTGTTTTTGTAACGAGGTTTGAGGTTCAGGGGTTTAAGTTGACGCTCTTACGACATTAATGCTTCACGGGTGCACGGAACACAATTATGTATGTGTATGTACGAATCCGGTTTGAACAAGGCATGGCGGGCTGTGATGTCCTTTGATTCTAGACTCCAGTATAGCAAGAACTAATATTTTTACAGGTTTACGCCTCCGACCGTGTCCTTCATGAAATATATGTCTTACTGTTGAATACTCAAACGCAACAGTTACTCAGAAAGGAATTGGGCAGAAAAGGGCAAGGGCTCGCGTGATTCATCTCCTGTCGGCCTAGTTTTGTTTTTAGGCCTTAGGCGGCCTGAAGTTCAAACATCCGTTCTTCTCTTCCTCAGTTACCACCATTTTGTTTCATCCACTCTGCCTTCCCTCCGACACCATAACTTCTCTCCCTCCTCCCCCACACTCGCGCTCATATGCTTAATTGTGCTGGTGATCAGGGCCTGGATATTTGACTGGGAAGGCCGAGGCGCTCAGCTCACTCAGCAAGTGCTTGTTATGCCAAAGAAATCGATGGATCGATCAATCAGTCCCCTAATCAACATACAGAATCACCATCTGTGCAGAAATTCGAATGCTTTTGAACAAGCCTTTGTTCCCTGCCGGAGCTTCACCATGCCTGGGTTGCTGTCCAGGATTTCGGCGCCAATCGACGTGCACTAGGTAAGGTCGGAAGCACCGAGATAAGAGCCAATGGCAGAGTGACCGATTTGGCAAGGCAACCAATGGTGCACATATCTCTCTGGCTGGTGCTGTTCCGCAGGAGCAACAGACAACAGGCCTGTTAGCATGCCTCATCGAGCCTACTTTTTGAGACCAAATATTTGGCACATCCTATAGGAACGATGAATGCTCGGGAGATTTGGACTAGCTTGCTCTGTTTTCTTCCTGCAATGAAATAACCCAGGATATGCTTTGAAAAGAGCAGGCCATCGTGTGCCTGTGCTCCGGCCCAATTCCCTGCTTGGGTTTACCTGCATATAATTCGTCATATTTGCAGAAGATGGGACTGATCGAGTGAGAATATGGCACAGGCACGATGAGAGAAATTGCCTTTATCCATCTTCATTTCGTCATGAATAAACTTCTCCATTTGTTGAAACCTCCATTTGTAATTCCTTGAAGTTGTAATGACCCTTTTTCATTATTATTATCGTACAGATACAGTACAGATATTTTATGCCAAATTGGGCCATCCTCAGTATTCCCATCTCAGCCCCATAACGCTCCGACACAGGTTCAAATTCCAAATTGATTTGCCTCTTGCCTATATCAATTGCCTTCTAATTTACATAAAAGAACAAAGATGTCCTTCAATGTCCTTCAATGGATCAATGAATATTTTTGTTCCTTTGTTGCAGTCCTTGGAGAGATTGTCTCCCTTTGTAGGCCCTCACCTCACGAAACCCTCTCCCCACCCACCTCTTTCTCCCACCACCTCCCCCAAATGTGATTGAAGTGGGGTGTTGGTGAATGAAGTCCAATGCGGTAATTTGTCCGGAAAGAACATCCATCAGAAATGAGCACTTTGAAGGGGGGGGGGAAGAGAAGAAAAAAAAAACTGTCAAAGCACCCCTGGTGTGGAGTTGGAGGATCAGGGCTGGGCTGTCACACCTTGCATTCCAATTTCACTCATGCTGTCGTCCCTCCAGCCAGTGGCAAACTGTTTTGTAGTGGAGTCTTGGTAAGCCGAGTCCAATCTGATGATGTATTTATAAAGTTTAAAAGGCAATAGTCTAGTAGGAAGACTAGGTCCCCCTGCACCCCCCGGAGATATACTTCTAATCAGTGTTTCTAGATTGGAAAAAATGTGTAGAAAATGACTAGCTATGGCCCCAAGCTGAAAAAATGTCCCACATACCATTTTTATGCAAATTACTGCTGCCATTATCAAAAAAACGATTTTTGACATATCTCAGCCAATATTGCAGATAATTGAAAAATGAAGGTGTCTAGACCCATGTTTTGAAGGGCATAGATCATGATAGAACTATTCATAACATGATTACATGTGTCTATGGTATACTAGTATGCTAATTAGTGCTTTATTTACAAAATAATCACAGTTTTACGAAATAATAGACTCATATTAAGGTCCGTCTACACAGACGTTAACACAAAGTTTTATTTTTCTAAATATTACAACTGTCAAAATAGTCCTAGCACTCAATGTGACCACTCTTCTCTTGCTTGTTTTAGATAAACATCATTAGCATTAGTGATTCTACACTGAGTCAGTCATCATCATTTTCATCGAAATCGTCAGAGTCAAACTCTTCTTCTCCTTCCTCTTCCTCCTCCTCTTCGTGCTCTCCTGTGTTCAGAAGATCCACCAGTGAGGTTGGTAGGATGGGACCACTGGACCACATTGGTTTCAACAGTCCTTCATCAGTCCTTATCCATCCTTGCTCCTCATAAGGTTTTGGCTTTTCGATGATAGGTTGATCGGCTCTTTTGTACAATGCTACGCGGTGGTTCACACGCTGGATGTGCGGCTTCAGGGCAGACTGGCATGGAGGAAGGCGAGCCAGATCAACCTTGGACTTGGATGTGAGGGTCTTGTCCTCTCCCACCATTTTTCGTAGCAGCTTGGCACGGACAATGTCCACTGATGACTCGCGACTCTGGCCGTACATCACACAGGTGAATTTTTCTAACTGCCTCTCCACCTCAGGGTTGGCATCCCAGTTGTCACCCAGTTCACCGAATGCCCTGTGAAACCTGGGATTCTTCTCCAGCTTTTTCAAGGGCTGCTCTTTCAGCTCTCCTTGCTGCTCTCGAACCCGGGCTTGACCTCCTGCACCATGATTCCTCCAGCACTGTTTACAATGTTGCTGCCGTGCACACTGGTAGTGGTTTTATTCAAGTTGTCCCACTCACAGTGGAATACAAGGTTGCCCTCTCCTGTCACAATTTGTGGTGTACGATAAGTTGAGACTTCATCCAGGACCTTGGCGAGAGCAGTTTCCAACTCCAAGGCGAAATCGTAGCTCTCAGAGTGTCCAAGCCTGTGTAGTATTGTGGTGAGCTGTTTGCTTCGGAACAGGTGCCTTACAGTCACACAGAGGAGAATGTGCTTTGGTAACTTCCATTTTCCATCTGACACTGCACGGCACAGATCTTGTCCAATGGAGAAGACCAGACGCTTCACCTTTTCTGTCTCGATGCCTTCCTTGCCAGTCATTAGCACGCTGAGAAAGCGGACAAGGTCTGGAGGTAGGATGTCTTCAGGATTGAGCTCCATGTCTTCAGCTGTTGGTGGCCATGGTTGGTCTTTACACTCTCTGAAAGCCTGTAGAATACCCTGGCGAAGTTGGAGGGCAACATTTTGGTTCTTGTTTGTGCTTCCGAGTGTGAATGCTCGTGCGAGAGCATTGGAAACTGTTATGTTTGAGCTGTGCACAAGCCAGAAAGAAATGACATCACATTTGTCATGATCAACCTTCGTGAAGTGGATATGCTCCTTGATTGGGTCATTCTGTAGGCGTTTCAGTAGTTTCTCTGACCGATAATTTGAGTTCTCATATCCATTCAGTTTCAGTTCCTCGACATAGAGCAAGCGCAAGGAAGAAAGCTGTAGAACTTTATTCTGCTGGATGACCTGGGTTTGAATGTGTTCCAGTACTGAGTTGAATGCCTTTTCATGGGCGGCTGACATGCAAGCCTGCTCCTTTGGTGCTTCGGCTCTGTGAATCGCACGCTCATAGTTGTAGAATGCTGTGCGGAAAGCTTTAAAACATGACGGATGGTGTTTGGCCTCACATGCAAAGAGGTCTTTGTTTTTCACCTTTCGATGGAGTCGATAGAGACCCATTTTCTCAGCCCGTGTTTCGATTTGCTCCCATGCATTTTCTTTGTTTTTAAAGGATGGGAAGGTTGTAGGCCTCTCAGTATTGCGATGAGCATCTTTGGTCTCAACTTTCTCACAAAATATACACTCTGGCGGGAAGATGGGTTCAGCAGAACCTCCTGGTTTACGAGGAGAGTGATGCCATGATGAGGTTGATGGCCCTGGTTCTGTATCATCTCCCAGACGATGAAAGTGGCGGACAAAGTGCTTATAACACTTGCTGTGATATCCTACTCTTTCTAGGTCATCAGGAAGAGTTGCCGGGATCTGATCACATACTGATTGCATACGACATGGGGAGTCATGCGGTTGGTTGAGACGTCTATCCCGGATCTTTTGAAGCAGTTGCAGTTTTTCTGAAGCAGATCCTTTAATTTTACGGAGGGGCGTGAAATCCCCATGATCAGACATGGATGGTACATGAAGGATGCATGTAGGAGGAGAGCTTTGGGCTGCAGGTTCTACACTCCGTTTTCTTTTGGGCATGCTTGCTGTCGATGTCTACCATCACTGTTAAATGACAAATAAGAAATCACGAATGATGTTAAAAGTGCCTGTGAAAGGAGGCTCTGAGTTTTCAGTGAGGTAACAGAGGTTCTGAGTCATGTTCTACACTAGGGTACTTTTTAGCTGACTAAACCATGTTTAGTGGCATCAAAAGTGCTAATAGCTAAAACATCTAAATTCTTCCACACTAACGTTAGCTATCTAGGCCAATGAAACATTGTGCTAAGTTACTGTAGCTAGCTCAGCTGTCGTGCCTCTTTCTGGTTCAATTCATATACAGAAGTCAACAGATATGTCTCATGTTTGGCATTAACAAAAGTTTAAGTTACACCGACATTAGGAACATACTGTACATAGATGAGGCTAGCTTTAACGTTAGCTAACATGGTGCTAGCTGGCTCAGCTGTTATTCTGCCTGTTTATGATTTCATGCAGAAACTGAAGTCAAGAGTGTGAGTAACATTATAGTTAGCATCTTACCTGGCTAGATTGGAGGATGAATACCAAGAACAACACACAGATGGAATGGAAGACTGAACTTTCAACTGAGGTATTCAATAACATCAACGTTACCAATTGATACGAGCGCGCGACATTACCAATTGATACGAGCGCGCGAGCGCGCATGTTACATGGATGGAAATGTAAAATGGCAGCTATAGCAGCACTAATTTGGATCTCTAGTCTGTCATTTCTGCACTGTGATTGGATAACATAAAAAAATATGTTTGGGAGTTAACAGCAGGAGTTGGTAGATTTTACGTGGGCTGGGTGAGAAACCTTTAAATAAGCAAGTGAAAATCTCTCGCAATACAAAGTCAATGGTGGGAAGAAAAGTTGAGTGGTACCAATGTTACTGCCAATGTCCCGCCCCTATGCAAGACTCAGGAGCATCTTGTTGACATTTAACCTTGAAAATACCTGGGTTTAGACCCCTTATGTACCATGTTAAGTTATCTGCAGTATTAACGTATCCTTATCATTTGTAAAACTGATTATTTTGTAATTACAGCATTAATATGCATACTAGTATACCATAGACACATGTAATCATGTTATGAATAGTTCTATCATGATCTATGCCCTTCAAAACATGGGTCTAGACACCTTCATTTTTCAATTATCTGCAATATTGGCTGAGATATGTCAAAAATCGTTTTTTTGATAATGGCAGCAGTAATTTGCATAAAAATGGTATGTGGGACATTTTTTCAGCTTGGGGCCATAGCTAGTCATTTTCTACACATTTTTTCCAATCTAGAAACACTGATTAGAAGTATATCTCCGGGGGGTGCAGGGGGACCTAGTCTTCCTACTAGACTACAAAGCTAATGCAATGATACCATTATGTTGTCCAATAAATAGCTATACACATCAAAAAAATGACCGCCGCTCAACGATCTTTGATCAGATTGTGAAATAAATGAACAACATGGCCGCCAGTCGGCCATCTTTCATCAGATTGAGAAAATAAATATTTTGCATATGTATACTCCCAGGTATTGTCTTTGTGCCAAGTTTGACAAAATCGGTTTTTTAAAACGAAAATGGCCGCCAGTCTACCAGTTGGCCATCGTGGATGTGTTCGCAAAATAAAGTGAGGTGCATGTGTATGCTATCATTTACTGTGCTTGCACCAACTTTGAACAAAATCGGACCATGCATGTCCGAGAAGTAAAAAAACAAGGGTCGGAGTCCGCGCCGCTTTTCAGGGTCGGTGTCCATCGCCGCTTATCAGGGTCGGAGTCCAGCGCCGCTTATCAGGGTCGGAGTCCAGCGCCGCTTATCAGGGTCGGAGTGCAGCGCCGCTTTTCAGGGTCGTAGTGCAGCGCCGCTTATCAGGGTCGGAGTCCAGCGCCGCTTTTCAGGGTCGGAATGCAGCGCCGCTTTTCAGGGTCGTAGTGCAGCGCCGCTTTTCAGGGTCGTAGTGCAGCGCCGCTTATCAGGGTCGGAGTCCAGCGCCGCTTATCAGGGTCGGAGTCCAGCGCCGCGTATGGGGTCGGAGTCCAGCGCCGCTTTTCAGGGTCGGAGTGCAGCGCCGCTTTTCAGGGTCGTAGTGCAGCGCCGCTTATCAGGGTCGGAGTCCAGCGCCGCTTTTCAGGGTCGTAGTGCAGCGCCGCTTTTCAGGGTCGTAGTGCAGCGCCGCTTATCAGGGTCGGAGTCCAGCGCCGCTTATCAGGGTCGGAGTCCAGCGCCGCGTATGGGGTCGGAGTGCAGCGCCGCTTTTCAGGGTCGGAGTCCCGCGCCGCTTTTCAGGGTCGGAGTCCAGCGCCGCGTATGGGGTCGGAGTCCAGCGCCGCTTTTCAGGGTCGGAGTGCAGCGCCGCTTTTCAGGGTCGGAGTCCCGCACCGCTGTTCAGGGTCGGAGTCCCGCGCCGCTGTTCAGGGTCGGAGTCCCGCGCCGCTTTTCAGGGTCGGAGTCCCGCGCCGCTGATCAGGGTCGGAGTCCCGCGCCGCTGTTCAGGGTCGGAGTCCCACGCCGCTGTTCAGGGTCGGAGTCCCGCGCCGCTGTTCAGGGTCGGAGTCCCGTGCCGCTGTTCAGGGTCGGAGTCCCGCGCCGCTGTTCAGGGTCGGAGTCCCGCGCTGCTGATCAGGGTCGGAGTCCCGCGCCGCTGTTCAGGGTCAGAGTCCCGCGCCGCTGTTCAGGGTCGGAGTCCCATGCCGCTTTTCAGGGTCGGTGTCCCGCGCCGCTTTTCAGGGTCGGTGTCCCACGCCGCTTTTCAGGGTTGGAGTCCAGCACCGCTTTTCAGGGTCGGAGTCCAGCGCCGCTGCTCAGGGTCGGAGTCCAGCGCCGCTTTTCAGGGTCGTAGTGCAGCGCCGCTGTCCAGGGTCGGAGTCCCGCGCCGCTTTTCAGGGTCAGAGTCCCGCGCCGCTGCTCAGGGTCAGAGTCCCGCGCCGCTGTTCAGGGTCGGAGTCCCGCGCCGCTGTTCAGGGTCGGAGTCCCACGCCGCTGTTCAGGGTCGGAGTCCCGCGCCGCTGTTCAGGGTCGGAGTCCCGTGCCGCTGTTCAGGGTCGGAGTCCCGCGCCGCTGTTCAGGGTCGGAGTCCCGCGCCGCTGTTCAGGGTCGGAGTCCCGCGCCGCTGTTCAGTGTCGAAGTCCCGCACCGCTGTTCAGGGTCGGAGTCCCACGCCACTGTTCAGGGTCGGAGTCCCACGCCGCTGTTCAGGGTCGGAGTCCCACGCTGCTGTTCATGGTCGGAGTCCCGTGGCGCTTTTCAGGGTCGGTGTCCCACGCCGCTTTTCAGGGTCGATGTCCCACGCCGCTTTTCAGGGTCGGTGTCCCGCGCCGCTTTTCAGGGTTGGAGTCCAGCGCCGCTTTTCAGGGTCGGAGTCCAGTGCCGCTTTTCAGGGTCGGAGTCCAGTGCCGCTTTTCAGGGTCGGAGTCCAGCGCTGCTTTTCAGGGTCGGAGTCCAGTGCCGCTTTTCAGGATCGGAGTCCAACACCGCTTTTCAGGGTCGGAGTCCAGCGCCGCTTTTCAGGGTCGGAGTCCAATGCTGCTTTTCAGGGTCGTAGTCCAGCGCCGCTTTTCAGGGTCAGAGTCCTGCGCCGCTGTTCAGGGTCAGAGTCTCGCGCCGCTGTTCAGGGTCAGAGTCCCGTGCCACTTTTCAGGGTCGGAGTCCAGCGCCGCTGCTCAGGGTCGGAGTCCAGTGCCGCTTTTCAGGGTCGGAGTCCAGCGCTGCTTTTCAGGGTCGGAGTCCAGTGCCGCTTTTCAGGGTCGGAGTCCAACACCGCTTTTCAGGGTCGGAGTCCAGCGCCGCTTTTCAGGGTCGGAGTCCAATGCCGCTTTTCAGGGTCGTAGTCCAGCGCCGCTTTTCAGGGTCAGAGTCCTGCGCCGCTGTTCAGGGTCAGAGTCTCGCGCCGCTGTTCAGGGTCAGAGTCCCGTGCCACTTTTCAGGGTCGGAGTCCAGCGCCGCTTTTCCGGCTGGAGTCCCACACTGTTTTTTGAAGAATCACTGCACGCATTTTTCCAATAGTGCATGCCTCACTTCGTAGCTAGCCACACTGTCATTTCAAGGCCGGCCAATGCTAGTAGTAACCCGTATTACATGTGTTTGTGTGTCCCGCAGCACATTGAAATATGTTACCTTGAATACCTTGAATAGTGTTCGCATTACCTTGAATAGTGTTCAATGAGTACACGCAATCTCTTGACCTTTGATTTGACAGATGACAAAAGTTTGAAATTTTAAAGCATTTTAATGAAACTGTCCATTGGAGAATAAAAATATCATGCATAAATGCAAAAACGAAAATATCACCCAGGAAACAAAAAATGTTAATTGTGGAGGTACAGTACAAAATCTTGTTTTGACTCGTAATAAAAAGTCTAACTGTGTGCATTTTTTGTTTTGATTTGAAAAATCTGATTCTGGTTTTTTCCTAAAATAAAAAGTTTAAAATTATTCCTTTCAGGGGAGGGATGGTGGGTGGTCTTGAAAAGTTTGTTGTAATATTGTGAAAATGTTGATAATTTTTGACAGCCCCTTACCCTATATTCTAATTATTGCTTCCAAAGTGTGCTTTTAGTAAGAATACTTTTACTGAATCGCATCATACTTTGTGTGTAAAATATTAGTAAGAGTGGGCTATAAATGGGTCATTTTTTGTTTTGCTTAGGTGACAGTTTTTTTGTATTCCATTTGACCTATCTCAACATGAAATGACAAAATTTTCGGCCTGGGGTCCAAGAAAACAGTGTGCAGGGCAAAAATCCAAAATGGCCGCCGTTTTCCCTGAAAAATCACATTTTTAGCCATAACTTTGTCATTTCTGGGTCTTTTTACTTGGTTGTGGTGTCTAACCCTATGTTTATGGGGTCAGGCAATCTATTTATGCAATTATAAGTAGTGTCAAACCTTCAGATGTTGAGTTAAGACATATTTTTGCTGTATGTTTTGAGTTAAGACATATTTTTGATGTTTTCGATGTTGAGTAATCATATTTTTATTAAGACATAAGTTATATTGTCTATTTTTATTTCACATTGTCTATTTTTGACACAACAATTTTTGCCTGTACACTTTTTTCTTGGACCCCAGGCCGAAAATTTTGTCATTTCATGTTGAGATAGGTCAAATGGAATACAAAAAAACTGTCACCGAAGGAGAATAACAATAAAAGTATTTTTGACCCCCATATAGCCCACTCTTAATATTAGTCTTTTCGCTCCTAAATCTGTGCCAGCTGAAGCAGGAAATTCACTTAATTGTTCCAATCCGAACCATATTCCTACCATAACACACCTTCCTAGTTGTTTATTGCATCATTGTTTGTATTTAGTTATTTTGTATCGCATGTATTGCTCAACGTATGTGAATTATGAACCGGTGGACGTAGGTTATGTCTTCAACCCTGTTTGTTTATCTGTCTGTCTGTGAGCAGCACATCTCAAAAAGTTGTGGACGGATTTGGACGAACCTTGGTGGACAGGTTTGGTGTATGACAAGGACTAATTAAACTGTTCAGCCTCGTGGAGGTATGCACTCTACTGAGTGCCGTTCTCGTTATATTGTCGTGCGGCCGCCTTCGATGAAAATCAGGCGATCACGGAAGCCGATCGCAAAGGCCTTAGCTCTCGAGGCGAAAACTCAATGGCGGACTCAAAGATAGAAAGCTATACACAATTGCGTGGGGTGGAGGGGCGGTGCAAGACCCCTGCAGTCTTACCTGTTCTCGGGGTGTCTCCAATGCTGCTGCAAATTAAATAAATCACACGGAAAACTGCGTTCAAGTATATACAGAAAATAATACAACGATTTATTAATGGTCAGAGAACAAAGAAATGCCGCGCTATGATGCTCTAAACCCCCTATATGGAGTACTCCCACTCGACAGACTTATTAAACAAACAACAGAGCAGACGACGAAATGAACAAGGAAATGCGTGTGTGTGTGTGTGGTGCGTTTTTAGCTTTGCTCGCTCGGGAGCGTGGCGTGGAGATGGTGCAGGCCTCCGACAGCTAGGCCCCGACACGTGGGCGGGAAGGGGGTCTCCCCGACGTGACTTGCTCGCCGGCCCCGGTCCTCTCGCACCGCGACTCTCGAACGCTCGCTCCGTCCGGAGGACCACGGTTCCAGCCACTGTCGTCTCTGCTCAGCGCTCTGGAGATGGTGGGTGGTTGGCGATGGTACACGTGAGGCCACGAACGCAGCCACCGACGGGGTGAACCTCGGCACAGCCGTCGTCCACGCAAGCACGCGATCTGATCACAGGGAAGATGGAAGAGAAGGAAGGAACGAGAGGGAAATGTCCAGTGCACTTGATCACTGCTGAATTCTATGAGCTCCCCGAAATGGCGTCTGCTCTGCCTCGTGTCCAACGTCGAACTCTTCTTCTTCTCCTTCGTGTCATCACTCCCCTCACGTCACTGTCTCGCCCTCTCGTGACGTCCATCAGTCCGCCTTCCCTCGTGACGTCAAAATATCTGCCCCCTTTCCATCGTGTCTCCGCAGGGCGTGTCTCAGCCTGCCCATTTTGGTTGATGTTGTTTTATTGATGCGAAAGGGAAGGGAATGAATTAATATGGGTGCGCTAGGGGCATGAATTCCTACTGTCTAGGTGCGGTGCCAAAAAGGACATTGGATTCACCACAGAGGTGGGAAAACACACAAAGTTACCCTTATCGCCCTGCCTACTTAGCACTTCCTGTCCTCGTACAGGAAACACATATGCAATTAGCCCGACATGCGCCTACACATACTAACTTTTAATCTTGATGAATTCTAGCTATCGCGACATCCCGGAGTATTCTACCTGCACAGATCTACCATCTATGTATTGCTCTACCCCAATATTCATAACAATATTGTTCTAGCAGATGTACCTGGCGTTACCCGGTGCTGTTCTAATCCTGTTGGCATATTGAAGAAATCAAATTTTTTTTTTCCAATTTATGTAGGGGCCTAAAACACTTCCCTACGCCCACTAAAGAATGGGGTCAGGGATCATTTAATATTATATTTCACATAGCCATGATGGCTTAGGCATGATGGAGCAATTTTTTTTAAATCCAAAAAAAGCCAACTGTTTTTTAATATTTGAATTTTTTTTGGCTAAAACACTGCCCAACACTCACTGATCAACATCTGAAAGTTTGATGAAGATCCGTTTGCCCGTCTCTGAGAAAAATGATGACACATAGACAGACAGAAAAACATCTTATAGTATTGTTACGGATTCGGCCCTAATAATGGTTGTTATTGTTATCATTGTTGGTTCTAGATATTATGCTTATTGTGGCTTAAGGGAAAGGGTTATTGTGGTTAAAAGGTTTAAAAGTGCTCCTAGTAAAATGTGGCCAGAAATCGGATCGTGACCCGGAAGACCAAGGGAGCGAGGAAGAAGAGCGCGTGAGAGAGAGAGGTGAAAGGAGGCGTTTTGTAACAGCTCTGGACCCAGGGTGGTCGAGCGTCCATGGAGAAGGAACTTTGAGGCATGGAAAGGAATCTCGTGCGATCGTTCTTTATCGCTGGAGTCGTGGAAGCCTGCGAAGCCAGGTACACGTACAGGTGTGAGATTCCGGAGAATCTTCGCCTAGCGGCTGCGGCCCGAGGAAGAACCGACCGCCATTTCGGGGACCTCGCGCGTCGCTCACGGACCCTTGGTGAGTCGTGTCGGGTGGGCTTATCCTCGGGTGGTTTTGCCGGGGACGGCTGTGCAATAGAGCGGCATCTGAAGATTGCCCTGCGGTTCGCCGATTGAACGGCAAATGTGTACGCGCGCGTCTTTGGAGATTTCCTTTTCTACCACGAGTGCTGGGTGTTGGACCACGTGACTTCTGTGCCGCTTCGGCCGTCTACGCCTCGGTTGCTCTTGAGCGGACATTGGTTCAACGATCGCCGGAGCGCATCAACTTTGCCTTGGAGGGGTATAGAGACATTGTGGAGGGCTCGGTTCCATTTCCTGGGAGGGCCGTGAGTTTGGGGTTACGTTACCATCTCAAGATATTTATTGCATTGTATTGTATTGTGTTATTCCCGTGTGATTTTTAATATATTCTTTTGTTGATAACCATTGGTGTGGTTTCCTTATTGATTTGGATTGCTTCCTTTGGGGATTTCATGGAGGGTTTCAGTAGGGATTGATTTCGACACGGAATAACATATATATCTTTCTGCCGGGGTTCCTCTCGGGGTTCGGGGGTTACCGAGACCAGGAGATTGCAGAGGACCCCGTAACAGATATTGGGGGCTCGTCCAATTGACTCGTGGGCTCGAAATTGGGTCTGCGTCCGGGATATAAAATTCCCTAGATTTAGTCCGGGAAAGAATTCCCAAACATTCCCAAATTGGGAACTTGTTCCAACATTCCTAAATTTTGCCCCCCCCAAATTTTTTTAAAAAACATTTCTTGTGTGAATGTTAACAGGTGTTAACAATAGTCACCATGGAGTTTGACGCAGAGAAGTTTGCAGTGACCCCTAGTGAAGCACAGTTCAGAGCGTTAGTAAAATCGGACCTCTGGAAATTGGCCAAACATTTTAGCTTGGAGGTCCGAACTAATATGAAGAAGGCAGAGATGCAGACAGTGGTGATACAATCTATGGTGGGATTAGGAACATGGGAAGAGGTAGCCTGGGAGTGGTTACCAGAAGAACAAGAAAATGTGGAGCTCCAGAAACTGGAGATGCAATTACAGAGCCAGGAAAGGAAAAAAGCAGAGGAAAGGAAAGCAGAAGAGAGAAGAGAAGAGAAACAAGCAGAGGAAAGGAGAGTGGAACGAGAACTCCAGGAAAGGTTAAAAGCAGAGGAACGAGAACTCCAGGAAAGATTAAAAGCAGAGGAAAGGAAAGCAGAAGAGAGAAGAGAAGAGAAACAAGCAGAGGAAAGGAGAGTGGAACAAGAACTCCAGGAAAGATTAAAAGCAGAGGCAAGGAAAGCAGAAGAGAAAAGAGAAAAGAACAAGCAGAGGAAAGGAGAGTTGAAAGAGAACTCCAGGAAAGGTTAGAGGAGAAAAAGACAGAGGAGAGAAAAACCGAAAGGGAGTTAAGGGATCGTGAAATGGCGCTTCAGCAGGAAATTAGACTCAAGGAGCTGGATGTAATGAAAGAACGGGGAGAGGTACCATCCATGCCGACTGGTTCGACACCTAGTCAGAACACCTGGGATGTTGGCAGACATGTGAGGCTGGTTCCACCCTTCAATGAAAAGGAGGTAGCCAAGTTTTTTCCACACTTTGAGAAAGTGGCTCGACTGTTAAACTGGCCTGAGGAGTACTGGTCCATACTAGTGCAAAGTGTTCTGGTGGGTAAAGCTCAAGAGATTTATTCGGCTTTACCGATTGACCAATGTGCAGATTACGAGGTATTGAAGAAACACATTCTCAAAGCCTATGAATTGGTCCCAGAAGCCTACCGGCAAAAATTCCGGAGTGCCAGGAGGAGGGAGAGTGAGACCCATGTGGAGTTTGCCAGAATGAAAGAAACCATGTTTGATAGGTGGTGTGATTCAAAAGGAGTTGGAAAAGACTTCGAACTATTGCGACAATTGATCCTGGTGGAGGAATTCCAACAGTGTGTCCACGAGGACATTAAAGTTCATCTGGAGGAAAGGAAAGTACCAAAGCTGTATGAGGCAGGAACCATGGCAGATGACTATGCCTTAACACACAGGATGGGGTTCCACAAACCGAACTTCTCGCCCAGACCTAGCCAGGGGAGCTATGGTACATCAGGGGCGGAGAATGAAAATCCATGGGGCCAGCCTCGAGATGAAAATGAGGACCACTCGGACACCACAACTTCTAGAAATCAGAAGACTGCGGTTCCAAGACAGACCTATCGTCCGGGTGGCTCGAGGCAGACTGCCGCCCCCATGCCTTGGCAGACCACGAGGTTCTCCTCTGGGCCTACTTGCACTTTTTGCCATAAACCTGGACACTTGAGGTCCAACTGTTGTGCTCTGGGAAAGGAAAATCAGGAGCGGAGTTCGACTAGTACGACTCCAAATGCAATGGCCAGTGTGAGAAATCGCCCTCAAACGGGTTACCAACCATTTATTTCAGAGGGGTTTGTGTCACTGGAGGGAGCCTCGACTAACCGGAGACCTGTTCGGGTATTGAGGGACACAGGAGCACATCAATCTTTAATGCTTGAAGGCATCTTGCCATTGTCCGAGGAGACGGCAACTGGGGATAGTGTTCGTTTACAGGGGATTGGTGGCTGTGCTAGAGCTCCACTTCATGTCATCCATTTGGAGTCGGAGTTGGTGTCAGGACCGGTTACCGTAGGTTTACAAGCCACTCTTCCTGCAGAGGGAGTATCTGTTGTTATTGGGAATGATTTGGCCGGTGGTCGAGTTTATGGTAACCCGATGGTTGTTGAAAAGCCCAGTAGGGGAAATAACACAACCCCAGTTAGGGATGGCGACAAAGGTAGCAAGTTATTTGTAGGTGGACTGAACTTCAAAACAAAAGAAGAAGTTCTGACCTCTGTCTTCAACAAATATGGACCGCCTTTGGAAGTGCGGTTGTTAAAAGACAGGGAAACGCAAGAGTCAAGAGGGTTCGGCTTTGTCACGTTTGCAAGCACAAAGGACGCCAAAGAGGCAGAGAAGAATAGGAATGGCAAGGATTTGGATGATCGGACCATAGCCGTAGAGAAGGCAGGCCGTAGGCATCGAGGGGGCTACAGACGAGGAAAACGTGGTAGTAGTATGGGTGGTGGCCGCAATCGGTATTATTATGGAGGCTCCCAGAGTGGCGGCAGCTCCCAAAGGAAGGATTGTTAGAATAGTGGCCGAGAAGGAGACCGCTATTCAGGTGACTACAGTGACAAGCGGTCCCACCGTAATTATTATGAAAGTCCGGAAAAATTGAAGCACTGAATGCTGCAGAGCCGCTGAGCCAAGATTCCTACACGGACTAACCGTGAACGCCACGTTCCTAAAGGCATCCATGTAGTGAACCTTCCTCCACAGACTAACCGTGAACTCCACGTTCCTAAAGGCATCCATGTAGTGAACCTTCCTCCACAGACTAACCGTGAACTCCACGTTCCTAAAGGCATCCATGTAGTGAATACCTCCAGGCCTCACCACCCAACCACCATGGAACCTGGCTTTCAGGTCGGCCTCCCGGGGAAAGTGCTATAGATTTGGTGGCCTTTGGGTTTTTTTATCACAACCCCTTAACCTTCATTCAAGAGAAACTAGAAGTAAAAATCAGAGGTTGATTAGATGGAGTTTGGCTTTGCAGGGGTAACTTGGAAATTGAACATGTAAAGGGCAGGGACAATGTCGTTGCTGATGTGTTGTCCAGAGTGAATTAACTTTGGAAATCTCTTTAAGTTGTTCAAAGTTTTGTTGCTTTATTTTTGGGGAAACATTGAGTACTTGTGTTGGTTTCAAGAATTTGCCTACAAAGAAAGTTTTCGCTGTGTTCAAACTTTCTTTCTTGAGGGGGGGGGGGGGGGGGGGGAAGTGTTACGGATTCGGCCCTAATTATGATTGTTATTGTTATCATTGTTGGTTCTAGATATTGTAACGAATTTGAGAAGTGTAACGGTTTTGAGAAGTGTAACAATTTTGGAGAAAGTGTAACGAATGTGAAAAGTATGGTTTTGTTGTGTGTAACACCCTCGTAATGTAAATAATGGTCGCAGCCGTCCTCCTAGTTAATTCCATGAAACGTACACACAGGCCACGATATATCTTTTTAAATAGTTTATTTCCTTATTCTATGTAGGCTAAATATGTGTTTCCCACTAGATTGACTCTGCATTGCATCAAACGAAATAAAGCGTAGGCCCCTCCGATGATCCATGGCAGCTCAAGTGCCAGGGATTCCCCCACTTGAGCTTTGACAGCAACCGTTTATTGCAGTACTGAACTGCTGTGCAACGTGACGGCGCCTTACCTGCAGCTGCTGACCGGTTTTCGCCATTTGCGGCCATTACGAACAAGGGGAGTGGCTAGAGAAGACGGGTCGCCCCCTTCGTCATAGGGGGGAGGAGTAAGTCGGCCCCGCTCATCCAATCCAGAACAAGGGGTTTGGCTAAGAGAGAGGCGGAGCGGGAACCCCCGAGAAAGTGCGCGAAGGTTCGATGAGAAACCAATATAAGCCGCCGCGGGACGCACTCCAGCCTCTTGCTCTGACCCCGTCGCTTGCTGTCGCTCGTTGTTGCTGGGGAGAAGGAAGACGCCTGAACGAGCAGGTGTGTGCGAGCCATCGTGCGACCAGCTGCGCTGCAGCTAAGGGGGCAGCTAAGGGGCCGCAGGCCACGAAAAGGACGCGCCAGGCAGCAATCCACGCTGGACCCTCCATTGCCTCCCAAAACAACCATCCATCCTCAAGCCATACCTGCCTGCAATATCCCCCGTGTAAGTGTGAACGTCGTCTGTCTTGAATGTTGTCCTGGGGTTTTTAAGTAAATTGAATAGTATAAGCTAACGATTCACTGTGTATCTGCTCCTTCCATTCGCTGAATATAACCGATTGCTCTCGTTGCTCTGGCTTGTGAAAATACTTAATAAATCCTGTTATTCCTCCGTACTTCTTCTTCTTCTTCATTCTCGTTCGGTCGCTTTAGAGGTTTCCCGATTGAATAGCGGTGGCGCGATCCGGCCAAAGTTTGGGGTAAATCGGGTTTTAGTTAGGGGAATAACTGTTCGGTCGCGGTAATACCAACCGCTCAGTCAAAATAACATCTTCAACCGCGTCCGTAACAATTGGTGTCAGAAGTGTCGGATTCGGACCTGAAGCGTTTAACGTGCTCAAAATTACAAAGTAGCCGAAATTTGCTTTTGTTTTACAAAAACCCGAATTTTGAAATCGCGCCATGGCTGGTCAAGGCGATCGGATGTCGGTGGGGGAGATAGAGGGGTTAGGAGTAACCCAGGATCAAATGGAGGGGAGCAATGAGGAGGCGGTTGAGGGGGTATCAGACGCACAAAATGGCGTCCTCGCGCACGAGGTATCAGACGCACAAGATGGCGTCCTCGCGCACATGGTTATTGCGGCACCAAATTTAGCCGCGCCCGTGGTCGCGGCAGCCGAGCCAGAGATGCCAGGGTACATGCGAGCCTTCATGGCCCATTTTATGGCAGAAGTACAGAAAAAGAACGACAGTATGGACAGGCTAGAAGCAAAAATGGGACAAATGGGGAACCGGATGGATGCTCAGAGTGAGCAATTGGGGGTAATGAGGGACGAAGCGAGGGGTACCGGTGAGGGGTTAGACAATAATTTTAAGGGGTTAGACAAGAAATTTGGGAAGTTAGACAATAATTTTGAGGGGTTAGACAACGGGATAAAAGAGGTGAAAAATGGGTTAATGGGGTTAGAAAATAGGATGGAGGACAAATTGCGGGAAATAGGGGAACAATCTGCCCGGGAAATCAAACGAATGGGGAACCAGATAGAGGAGGTGCAAATCGGGTTAGAAAGTAAACTGGATGCTCAGAGGGATGAATTGGGACAGATGAGGGTGGCATCTACAAAAGAGATGGAGGAGATGAAAGAGGGGATACGACGAGGTGTGAGTGAGGAGGTTTCGGGGCTACGCGAGGAGGTAAAGCGAGGTGAGAAGCGTATGGAGAAAGAGGTGAGAAATAATACGGCGAGGTTACAAGGGGGAATAGAGGACCTGACGGAGGAGGTGGAACAGCTGACGGAGGGACAGACGGAGTTAGTGGAGCAGGTTCAAAGGAACACTGCAGTACAAGGAGGGTTAAAGGCGACACAAAAAGAAATAAAAAATGACTTGATAGCGACACAGAGGCAATGTCAGATGGTACGTGAGGGACTGACAATGAGGTTGGACGAGGTGACAGAGGAAATGGAGACAAAGGACCGGCAGGTGAGGATGCACATAGAGACGGTCACGGTAGCCTTAGAGGACGAACTTGAGGAGACGCACCGGGAAATAAAAGAGGTGAAGCAAAAATTAGAGGAAGTGGAAGAAGAGGTGAGTGAAATTAAGAAGGGACGGACAGAAACTAAGAGGGAGATAAAGGAGGAAGTAATGGAATATGTACAAGGTCGGTGCTCAACTCATGATGTGCTGCTCACTACCCAAATAAAGAGGTTGCAGGTGGCAAAAGAGGTGCGGAGACGAGGTGCCAAGGTGAGTGGCGAAATATTCGGCAATGTATATGATGTGAGGAAAGCTTCAGTCGGCTTGGGGATTGGTTTGGATCCGGGTGTTCGTGAAAGGCCGTTGGTGAAGTGTGCGACAGGTGTGGTGTGCGAAAAAAGAGGTGTGCGAGAATGTCCGACCATGGGGTGTGTGAGGAAAAAGTGCGCGCCGACCAGTGAGTGTGCTGTCGAGAGTGAGTCGGTCGTAGCGCGTGTGCGAGGGAGCACATGGAAGCGCGGTGTGGCGAGTGTTACGGAGGAAGTAACGAAAGAGTGTGCGCAAGAGGATGTGCGAGAAAGGTGTGTAGCGGACAGGTGCATGGGGAAAGAGTGCGCTGTCAAGAGTGAAGGAGAATGCACGCCTGTTGTGAGAGTTACAGAGGATGTAACGAAAGAGGATGCGCGAGAAAGGTGTGTAACGGACAGGGGCATGAGAAAAGAGTGCGCTGTCAAGAGTAAGGGTGAGTGCACGACCGAGAGTGGAGGTGAAAGTAGGGAGAGTGACACGGAGTGTGAGTTGGTTGTGACAGGTGAGCGAGGATGTACACCTGGAATGGAAGGATGCACACCTGGAATGGTAGAGCGTGTGTGGGAATGCACACTTGAGTTGGTCGTGAGGCACGTGGTTGGGTGTGCGAGTGAGAGCACACCTGTGATTGTCACAGAGGAGGTGACCGAGGAAGGGGCGCGAAGAGGTGTGTTGGTGAGGTGTGCGAACAACGAATGTGTGCCAAAGTGTTCGGTGGTCAGGTGTGTGACCAAGTCTGTGAGCGGAATGAGTGTACCGAGGTGTGTAAGAGAAGGTGCAATGACGAGGAGCATGGGAATAGCTGGATGTATGAGCAAGAAAGGGGTAGCGTATGCGTGTAAGCATGCAGGTGAGGCATCGACGGTAACCGGGTTAGCGGTTAGAGCGACTTATAGCCGAGTCGGGCCCTCGGTGCGTGCCGGGCTTTGCGTGCCGCGAGAACCAGCGGGGATCCGAGCCACGGCGGGTTCGAAAGGACCGCCGTACGCGATCCACGCTGGGCCTCGCTTGGAACGGCCGCGTCCGTGCTCAACTAGGCGGAGCGGGCAGCTCGATAGGAAGGGTCGTCATGGCGACCACTTTTTGTTGAGACGTGCCGGCAGGTCGAGATCGGGACATTGGATGGCTCCACGCCGAGGTGGTGCGTGGGATCTCGGCCCGGGTAAGCCCCCGCCCCTGCCCCGAATGCGGGACGTATCCAGCCGCTGGCACAAAACAACCCGCATTCATTGCTCGGCTGTACGAAGCCGAGCTTTAGAAGGGAATTGGCGCACCGAGAGGATCTAATAAGGAGACGAGTGATGAGGTTAGTGTTTTGGACCCAAAATTAGAAAAAGGCAAAATTTGATGATTGGTACGGTGATTGGCAGATGATTGGCAAAATTTTTGATTGGCTGAAATTTGGTGTGCCAAATTGATAGTAGGACCTCCCCGATGTGGTGGGATGGCAACTCTGTCATCCCTCACAAACGGGGGGCAAATGCACTATAGATTATGGGGTGTATGGCAGTGAAAACTAGCCCGGGAGGGTTAGGATATATCGTGTGTAGGGACCTAGAGATTGACATTAGGTAACGTTAAGGTTAGTTAGTGACTGATACCTGTAGTGGGGACGCAGGTAGTTTAGTGTGGATGATAATGACGTGGGAGCGCAATAGTTTAAAGGGACGACTGGGAAGCGCAAGTTTCAGAGGGGAGTAGTTAGATGAGATGATGCCGTGTGTTTGAGGATTGAACAGGTGTGATTGCACAGGTGTGCAACTGAACAGGTGTGTGGAGCAGTGTATGAGTGAGTGAAGGTGATTGTGTATTGTGCTGACCCAATGGTCCAGGAAGAGGAGGAGGGTGCAGGTGGCACCAGGTATGATTGCACAGGTGTGCAACGACAGGTGAATGGAGGACAGGTGTATGGAATAAATGGTATGGAGTATTGGAATGGATGGTCGTGGAGTGAGTATGGTGGAAATTGTGGAGTGGAGTGGATGGTGCGAAGGTGTGAATGGGGGAAGAGTGGACCCCCATCACGGATACCCGGGGCGGGTAGTGTAAGTGTTAGGTAGAGGGTACAGGTAAATTGTGGTTGGATATTGGCATCTGTGGTGCGGGTGAAAGAATGGTCTTTGGATGGGTGCATTAGTGTTGTGGAAATGGCTGGGCGTGTAGCCTGTTAGTGTGTGTAGTTGGTTTGGGCACTCCACCACTGTGAGGATGTCGGCCAGGTGAGGCCGCAGGTGGGCTCTGGGAGCCGGTAGTTGTGGATGGGGCCTGAGGATCCGGAGGACGGACCCGGGTAGCCCAGTGCCAGAGGGCACCAAGGGGTGACAGAGCCAGGAGGGGCCTTCCCCAGTTAGATAGGTTAGGGTGAGGAGCAGGTAAGCTCGGGAGGCAACTGCAGTGGTGGAGGTGTGCAGGTGGGTAGACCTGCTGGGAGAGCTACACGTCACAGCCCAGAAATTGTGCAAGGGCACCGGGAGATGAATCGGGGGAGTGAGACCCCAAATTGAGAAGCACCACAGTTTGGTCAATGGGAATTTGGTTTTTAGAACCCATAGTGTAAGTTGGCCAATGGATTGGCAGGGAAAGACCCTGGGTAGTGTAAAGTGTGTTAAAGTCATTTAGAGGATAGTTAGGATTGGAGTCTCCTCGCACCATCTGCATCCACTCACCTGAGGTGACAGGTACTCCGCACCATGCCATGTTTAATTATTTTTGATGCAAATGTTTTGGATTGTGAGACGCATCATGACGTGGGTGTGACATTGTGCTTGATGTTCCATCTCTTCCTCCTTATGAGGATTGATGATGAATTGATGATGGCAAATTTTGGATAGTGGGATTGTGGAGACGAATTTGGTATGGGAAATAAGGGGAAGACGTGACAGTCGCGACGGATTTGTAAAGGTGTAAATTGTTGTAAATATGGGGTAAGAGCAAGGGTAGTGTAGGTGACAGGGGGGGGTGACGTACGGTAGGGACGAGTTTTGCTCACTTCGCTCTCCGTACGCACTTCACCCTGCATTGCCCTTATTGACGTGTACCCTTGTGACCTTACCCCTCGCTCATTTGTCTTCCCCCCTTTTGTCTCCCACTTGAGGACCTGTGCGCCATTGGGCGCCGAGGGGAGCGTGCGTGAGATGGCCATTGTGCGCACGAGATTCTCAGAACCAGCATGCATTGCGTTGATGTACCACTTTATGGACCGCTGTTCTGCGGCCAAGGACCACTTGATGGACCCCAGGTTCTGGGGCAGGGCACCTCTGTTGGAGACCGGCCATAGTGGCCAGGGAATCTTGCTTGCGGACCTCGGTAAGGTGGCACCTATGCCAAACAGGTGGACCACCCTTAGTTGGCCCCTGAGGCCCTAAATAAAAATGAACACAAGTTGTGCTTTTTATTATTTCCAAGTAGGCCGCATGAAGCCAGAAGACGTCGGGAAGAACATCGGCCCAGCAGAGAAAGAGAAGACCACCACCAGTTGTTTTGTTGTGTTTATTATGAACCGTGGTGACTGTACACCGAGTGGTGCTTTTGGTGCTTTGTGGTGCTTTTGGTGTTTTTGGGTGCTTTGGTGGTATTGGTACTGGTGCATCGATGCAATGCGTGCTGTCTCCTCCCTCCCAACAGGAATTTCTTTTTCTTGTTCCCTAAAAAGAAAAAAAAAACACATGTCCTGGGTTGCGTTGTAAATAAGAAATAACGTCACTGTAAATAATGCTCCCCACCGTAAATGTATAGTTTGAGAACAATTCCGTAATTCGGTTAGCTGTGGGCTTGAGTCTGTTAGACAGGGTGCAATGCAATAGGGGGACATACTTATTTGTATTTTAAAATCGTCACACTCAGGGTCAGGTTAATTGTAGAGGGAATTACACCTACGTGTCACACTAAGTTAAAGTTTTGTAGGCCCGAGGACGGGCCTGAAGAAAGGAGGGTGCAGTGTAACGAATTTGAGAAGTGTAACGGTTTTGAGAAGTGTAACAATTTTGGAGAAAGTGTAACGAATGTGAAAAGTATGGTTTTGTTGTGTGTAACACCCTCGTAATGTAAATAATGGTCGCAGCCATCCTCCTAGTTAATTCCATGAAACTTACACACAGGCCACGATATATCTTTTTAAATAGTTTATTTCCTTATTCTATGTAGGCTAAATATGTGTTTCCCACTAGATTGACTCTGCATTGCATCAAACGAAATAAAGCGTAGGCCCCTCCGATGATCCATGGCAGCTCAAGTGCCAGGGATTCCCCCACTTGAGCTTTGACAGCAACCGTTTATTGCAGTACTGAACTGCTGTGCAACGTGACGGCGCCTTACCTGCAGCTGCTGACCGGTTTTCGCCATTTGCGGCCATTACGAACAAGGGGAGTGGCTAGAGAAGACGGGTCGCCCCCCTCGTCATAGGGGGGAGGAGTAAGTCGGCCCCGCTCATCCAACCCACAACAAGGGGTTTGGCTAAGAGAGGGCGGAGCGGGAACCCCCGAGAAAGTGCGCGAAGGTTCGGTGAGAAACCAATATAAGCCGCCGCGGGACGCACTCCAGCCTCTTGCTCTGACCCCGTCCTCTTGCTTGCTGTCGCTCGTTGTTGCTGGGGAGAAGGAAGACGCCTGAATGAGCAGGTGTGTGCGAGCCATCGTGCGACCAGCTGCGCTGCAGCTAAGGGGGCAGCTAAGGGGCCGCAGGCCACGAAAAGGACGCGCCAGGCAGCAATCCACGCTGGACCCTCCATTGCCTCCCAAAACAACCATCCATCCTCAAGCCATACCTGCCTGCAATATCCCCCGTGTAAGTGTGAATGTCGTCTGTCTTGAATGTTGTCCTGGGGTTTTTAAGTAAATTGAATAGTATAAGCTAACGATTCACTGTGTATCTGCTCCTTCCATTCGCTGAATATAACCGATTGCTCTCGTTGCTCTGGCTTATGAAAATACTTAATAAATCCTGTTATTCCTCCGTACTTCTTCTTCTTCTTCATTCTCGTTCGGTCGCTTTAGAGGTTTCCCGATTGAATAGCGGTGGCGCGATCCGGCCAAAGTTTGGGGTAAATCGGGTTTTAGTTAGGGGAATAACTGTCCGGTCGCGGTAATACCAACCGCTCGGTCAAAATAACATCTTCAACCGCGTCCGTAACAATATTATGCTTATTGTGGCTTAAGGGAAAGGGTTATTGTGGTTAAAAGGTTTAAAAGCGCTCCTGGTAAAATGTGGCCGAAAATCGGATCGTGACCCGGAAGACCAAGGGAGCGAAGAAGAAGAGCGCATGAGAGAGAGGTGAAAGGAGGCGTTTTGTAATAGCTCCAGACCCAGCGTGGTCGAGCATCCATGGAGAAGGAACTTTGAGGCCTGGAAAGGAATCTTGTGCGATCGTTGTTTATCGCTGGAGTCGTGGAAGCCTGCGAAGCCAGATAAACATACAGGTGTGAGATTCCGGAGAATCTTCGCCTAGCGGCTGCGGCCCAAGGAAGAACCGACCGCCATTTCGGGGACCTCGTGCGTCGTTCGCGGACCCTTGGTGAGTCATGTCGGGTGGGCTTATCCTCCGGTGGTTTGCCGGAGACGGCTGTGCAATAGAGCAGCGTCTGAAGATTGCCCTGCGGTTCGCCGATTGAACGGCAAATGTGTACGCGCGCGTCTTTGGAGATTTCCTTTTCTACCGCGAGTGCTGGGTGTTGGACCATGTGACTTCTGTGCCGCTTCGGCCGTCTACGCCTCGGTTGCTCTTGAGCGGACATTGGTTCAATGACCGCCGGAGCGCATCAACTTCGCCTTGGAGGGGTACAGAGACATTGTGGAGGGCTCGGTTCCATTTCCTGGGAGGGCCGTGATTTTGGGGTTACGTTATCATCTCAAGATATTTATTGCATTGTATTGTATTGTGTTATTCCCGTGTGATTTTTAATATAATCTTTTGTTGATTACCATTGGTGTGGTTTCCTTATTGATTTGGATTGCTTCCTTTGGGGATTTCATGGAGGGTTTCAGTAGGGATTGATTTCGACACGGAATAACATATATATCTTTCTGCCGGGGTTCCTCTCGAAGTTCGGGGTTTACCGAGCCAGGAGATTGCAGAGGACCCTGTAACAGTATAGAAACTATAGATAATCAAGTGTGATATGGTATGGCCTCAACATACATGATTGAGCAAACATGTTGCAACACAAAAAAGGATGTACAGTCACGTGAAAAATTAAGTACACCCCATGTAAAGTTTTGACTTTTTCAACATATTTCAACAAACAGCTATTTGATCTTCATTTCAACAATATTGATAGATAAAGGTGATATAATATAACAAATATCATGAAACAATTACATTTTGTAGTCCATTGTATAATTTAAATAAACATAAATGCAAATTTCGCATGTGGAAAAAGTAAGTACACCCTTGGCTCTAATAGGTGGTATTGCCCCCTTTGGCAGAAACAACCTCAAGTAGGCGTTTCTTATAACTGTCTACCAGTCTTTGACATCGACTGGGAGAAATTTTTGCCCACTCCTCCATGCAGAATTCTTTCAGCTGTGCGATGTTTGAGGGGTTTCTTGCATGCACAGCTCGTTTCAAATCCCCCCACAACATCTCGATGGGATTTAGATCTGGGCTTTCACTTGGCCATTCCAGAACCCTCCATTTCTTTTTTTTTCAGCCATTCCTTGGTGGATTTACTGGTATGTTTAGGGTCATTGTCATGTTGCAAGGTCCACCTTCGGTTGAGCTTCAACTCTCCGACAGATGGCCTCACATTATCCTCAAGCACCCTCTGGTACAATGAAGAATTCATCGTGGATTCTATGATGGTGAGCTGCCCAGGCCCTGATGCAGCAAAGCTGCCCCAAACCATAATATTTCCACCACCATGCTTTACAGTTGGTATCAGGTTCTTGTGGTCAAATGCGGTCTTTGGTTTTCACGAAACATGTCTTCTGGTACTGTGGCCAAATAGCTCTACCTTTGACTCATCTGTCCAGAGCACATTGTTCCAGAAGTGCTGGTCTTTGCCTAGGTGTTCATTGGCAAACTTTAGTCTTGCCCTGATGTTCTTTCTGGACAGCAAAGGTTTCCTCCTGGCACACCTCCCATGTAGATCACATTTGTGCAGCCTCTTTCTAATGGTAGACTCTTGCACTTTGACATCAACAGTGGCAAGAGCTACCTGTAGGTCCCGTGATGACATTCTGGGGTTCTTAGAGACTTCTTTCAGCATCTTGCGGTCTGCTCTCGGGCTGAACTTGCTGGGGCGGCCTGGCCTGAACAAGTTGGCAGTTGTTTGGAATCTTCTCCACTTGTAGATGATCTTCCGTACAGTGGAATGATTGATTTCAAATTGTTTGGAGATCTTTACAAATCCTTTCCCAGACTCGTAGCCATCTATAACCTTCTTTCTGAAGGCCTCAGAGAGCTCTTTTTATCTAGGCATGGTGACGTCGCACACTTCAACAACAAAGAGCAAACCAAACGAAATGTCTGAGGTTTAAATAAGACAGGTTCCTCCAAGATCCTCTCTAACGATGTTCTAATTATTTGCACCTGAGCTGGTGCACCTGATTCTAATTTTAGGTATTTGAAGTAGAGATAAATGTCGGGGTGTACTTACTTTTTCCACATGCGAAATTTGCATTCATGTTTATTTAAATTATGCAATGGACTACAAAATGTAAATGTTTCATGATATTTGTTATATTATATCACCTTTATCTATCAATATTGTTGAAATGAAGATTATATCACCTGTGCTTTTTCTGGTCTTCATCAATGATCTCTCTGACTCTCTTGAAAATCCTCTCTATCTCTTTGCTGACGACTCTACTCTCTGTCGCTCCATTCCTCATCCCTCAGATCGGCAGTCTGCAGCCTCCTCACTCTCTGCAGACCTGGACAAAATCACAGACTGGGCAAACAAATGGAACATGTCTTTCAATCCTGATAAATCTCACACTCTTACGATGTCTCTCCGAAAAGACCGACTGGAAAACCCTCCCATACACTTTCTGAATAATCCTCTCCAAGAAGTTCTGTCACTCAAGCTTTTGGGTCTCACTATTTGCCATGATCTTTCCATGGGAAAACCACATTTCAAATCTGGCCTCCAAAGCCAGTCGCCGACTGGGCATCCTCCGTCGTGCGAAGTCCTTCCTTGGCACACCTGAGCTCCTCACCACATACAAGGCTTTCATCCGCAGCTCTATGGAATACTGCTCTCCCCTCTGGTCTGGTGCTCCTGCCTCACACCTAGCCCGTCTTCACGCTGTTGAAACCAAAGCGTTCAGAATCATTGGAATCTCCCGCGATGAAGCTAACTCCAAGGGCCTTTCACTCACTCACCGCAGGCAGGTTGGTGGTCTTTCCGTCTTCTACCGACTCCTCTCTGGCATTGCCCCCCCAGCCCTCTCTGGGCTCTGTCCGCCAAATATTCCTACAGGTCGCACAAGATCTGCCTGCAACCCTCTTATGGTTAAACTGCCAAAATCAAGACTTTCTGCTCACCTTCACTCCTTCATTCCTCTTTTCTCCCGCCTCTGGAACAAACTCCCTCACTCTCTTCAATCCCACTCCACCCTCCAGGTCTTTAAAACAGCTGTTCACCACCATCTCTTATCTTCCCCCATCCAAAACCTTGATCTTTTCTACCCCCGCTAATTTCGGTCCCCTTGTGTTTTATACTTCTCCCACCCCCCCCCCCCCCTTCCCACGCCTCCTGCCCCCAAGCCCTCTCCCTCCCACACTTCTCCCTGCTCTCAAATGTTGTGGTTGTGTGCTTCCCCTTCTCTCCCCATCTTGTCTTCCGCTCCCTCTTTTTGTATATTTTGTTTGTCTGGTTGATTTGTTTGTGAAATAAATGTTAGCTCTTTCACGAGCCTCGATTCAGTATACAAAAAAAAGAAAGAAAAAAAAAAGAAGAAAAAAAAAAAAAAGCTGTATGTTGAAATATGTTGAAAAAGTCAAAACTTTACATAGGGTGTACTTACTTTTTCACGTGACTGTAGATCCACTTGGGAGATGAAAAATGTCCTGAAAGATCACGTGAGTAGTGTAATAATGTTGCTTCTGGGACACCTCCGTTTAACATGGGAAATCCCTATCTAATGTCATTTACCCCCTTGTCTTTTTCAAAAATCATAAACACCTCTATTTCTCCCACCCTCATCTTTATGAACCTTTTGTCTGTAGTACCTATCCTTAATGTTGTTCATTAGACCACTCAAACACTACAAATATTTGTTTTCTCTTATAGACCTATCATCCTTCTTCTACATATCATCTGGCAGATTAATCTTTGACCCACTCAAACATTGACCCATTGACTTACATGTTAATTTTTCCCCTCCCTCATTGCCCCTAAACACCTCTATTTCTCTCACCCTGTTCTTTACGAACCTTCTAACCTTTTGACATGTTATCCTTATTCATTAGACCACTTAAACAATGGTCCTTCTGTGTGAACCTGTGATCCTTCTGACCTTATGGACCTTTTAACCTTTTACTCTTAATATCATCTGGTGAATCATCTTTGACCCACTCAAACAACGACCCTACAAATATTTGTTTATGTGTGGGAAATAATTTAATTCTCCTACAACTCTCCTCACCGTCTAATACATTAACAAAAAATATGTTTGAGTTTGGTTCTTTATTAAGATATTTTAACTGAGCTAAGATAAAATGGTAAACCTCCCTCAATGTTCTTGTTTGAGCGCCTCCAGTGCCACATACCATTTTTAAATTAAAGTATATATTTTCCTGACAACCATCAAAGTTTTCCGTCCACTCAAAAATATTTCCATCTTTTTTACCCAATTCACCGGTATTTAAATTAATTCTCTTATTTGTTTTGTAAATTGTTTTACCAGTTGTCTTTTCAATTATACCTATTTGATATTTTTCACATTCGTTATGTTTACCATTTATATACCAAGGTTGATTACACCTCCACTCTTTAGTCTGGTTGGTACTTGGTTCTATCATTTATATAATAGTAAAAAGGCGGCGGTAGCCCGTTAAAATCCCTAACCCCCTTTTTAACTTATCACTTATATACTTATATAACCATAAGGGAGACTATCAATTCCATTTTCTAAAATAAACCTCTTATCATCAAAAGCCCCCAATGCTTTCTTATTCATCTCTTCTGAATATAATTTATGTTTATAACTTCTTATTCCATTAATCTTTCTAAACTCTTCTTTCTTTGTTGTTAAACAGTTATAATAATCCTTAAAGTTTATTGTTTCTTTAATAACATTTTTCTTTACACCTTTTAACTTCTTATCAGTCTTTTCGACGTTATTCACAATGTATTTATAAGCATAAGCCTTAGACCTCAATCCCACAAATTCACTCATAACATTTCCTCCTAATTCATCCTTGAACTTTCCAATCACCTTTTTATTTTTAGAAGAGAACAACTCACTCTCTGGACTGTAATTACTCGTGTCATAGATATTAATGTCTCTTTTCATGTCTGAATAAACATCGTTGGTATTAATTTTCAAAATAAAACTATCTGTATCCATATAAAGTAGATTAACATCATTTTGATATTTCTTCCTCAAGTTATTATAAAAGTAATCATACATTAATGACTTTGATAAATCAAGAATTGTTGTTCCAATATAAATAGGTTTGTTCATTTCAATACTCTCTTTAATCAAATGGATCGCACAAAAGTTCTCAGTAAAGACCTCAGCTCGAGTAAAACTCGGTCTATTAATTAATTTTGATGCTTGTTCCCAAGATGTTGATAGTCTGATATTTTGTCTTTTCCTCACATTCTCCATAGTCTTACCAAAGACCGCATTATTCATCAATTTATAAAAGTCTTTCTCAAAATCTGTTTTTGACTCTGTTCTTCTTTGTGTATTAAAATCAATGTACCCCTTTAACCAATGACTTTGATTGAACTTTAGAACCCTATGGATCTTCTCTACTCTTAGACCTTTTGATAAATATTGTCGCAAATTTCTTTGGTGTAGAACATAATTTTTCTTGTTATATAATGTAGTAAGTAATTTTTCTGTTGATTCACCTATATCAAACGATCGTTGATAATCACTCAACCATTCTTTCTTTGGACTTTCTTTCTCACAAGCAAATGGGAGATCTTTGTGTAGGTTATGGAGTTCCTCTGGATATTTTAAATCAATTTCAAAATAATAACCAACTTTTTCTTCATCCAATTCTTTTTGTGTAGAGATACATACATCTTGTAAAACGTTTTTGTAGTCTTTTTCCTTTACCCATCTAAGTTTTCCATAAGGAAGAGCCTGAGACATTGCCCAGCCATACAGGTTGTTCGCGTCATAGTACATCAAGTAAGAACTCTCTTTCGTTGGATCATAATTTGGAAGATATTTGTTATTTGCTTTTGCGTATCTACTCGAGCAGACTTGTGAAATTCCACCTCTTTTTGCCTTTTCAATCATCAAAAGCATATCAACATCGGTTATCAAATCCAAATCTTGTTTTGTCATTTTCAACATCGCACTCCAGGCCAATCCAGGTGCTGTGTAGTAGTGAGCAGGATCCAATCCATATCCAGTGCGACAAACAGATCTAAAGGCTTCAAATACATCGGCCAACAAAAGCACATCAGTTTTGAGGTACAAATCGTGATACTCACCAAGATTCTTAATGTTATATTTTTTCCAAACATTTTGTGCGTGTACATAATCTTTATCAGATATATGACTATTATTTAATTTGTTATAGAAATTTTCTTTTAAAGGAAGTTGTGTTTCATTGAATCTCTCAAATGAGTCCATATAGTCATAGGGGTAAATTCCCTTTTGTGTTAGAAAATCTTTATCTAAAAAATACTCTGAAAGACATGGAAACTCTTTTAGATTTTGAACCAAGTTAGCCAATGGACTTGCCATGAATTTAAATGTATCAAGAAATCTGATATGAGTAATAGGAGATGTGTGAATTGTTTTTGTGAATGAAATGTATTTCTGATCCGTGTTTGGAATTGCTGAGATACTTCCAGAAGTCTTTGAGAGTTCCTTGATAAATAGATGTGTATCATAATGAGCGTTGTTATGAAGAAAGACAGGAATGAAAGAGGGGAGTTGATAATTAATATTACAACTTTGATGAGCCGGACCTCTATATTTACCAGTGAGATGACAATGGTCTCTAACCTTTAGACCTTTACCAATTTTCTCCTCACAAATATGACAGACATTGTTTTTTATAAATTCCCTTTTTTCTTTACTTGTTAAGGACATTGGTTTATTGGTTTCTCTCATTATCTTGGTTAATCGAACACAGTCTTTTTCTAGTCGTTTCACAAACTCCTCTGGGGTATTTGAGCCTCTATACATCTCTAACTTGTTATATTTATCACCAACGGATGATTTGATATAATAACAAAAACCACAAGGAGTATGTTTTTGATATTTATTTGTGTATGATTCTTTTGGATCTGGAGAAGCAGTATCAATTTTTTCTAAAATACTTTCAAAATCAGCATATATAACAAATGGATGTTTTATTGTTTTCTTTTCATCTTTGAATGTGATCTTTGAGTCTTTTTTAGGCATGTTGATTACCGTTGATTTATGTTCACCACAATAATTTGAATGTTTATCTAATCTTTCTTGTGTATGGAAGAAGTTAAGACAACGCATACAAATATATATTTTATTTGTTCTTTTACATACTTGTGGTTTTATTAATTTTGTAATATCTTTGATGTATGTATAATGTGAATTTTCGTCTGAATTAAAATATAGAAGATTAATATGAGTTTGTTTACAACTGTCAGAAAGCTTTAAAACCTGAATGTTGTTTGTTTCTGTTAGACCATAAACATTAACTGATAAATTATTCATCTTTTCAAATTTAGGAATATCATTTAAAGTCATCGGAAACTTTAGATGTTTCGTATTTAATGTATTCTCATATTTTTTATAATGAGATACTCTTTCATCATGAAAATGTGGAGGATGTAAGTGTGCTAAAATAGACCAGAGAAAACATTTATTGTCTTTATTTTTGATATTGATAACTGCTTTTCTATTTTTGATAACACTGGGTAAATCAATGTAAGAAGAAGCTTTTAGAGGATCTGATTTAAGAATATGAATGTCTATGTAAATAATTTTTCCTATATTGAATCCACTTCCTACGATTGAATTATCCACATCTTGCTCTTGTTTAATAAGTTCATCATAGACTCCTGATGTTTTAAAATCTTGATATGAAGATATAAAGTGTGGCTCAGTTCTCATGTATGGTGCATCTATAACTCCTTCATCCTTTGTCATTTCTAATTTTACTCCCATATAAAATTTAAGTGGTTTCATTTCCTTTAGTGTTTTTTCAATCAACGTTTGAACAGCAGGTTTAACTATTTCTACAGCATCAACTATAGACTCTGGTTCAGGAGGTTTGAAGTTAAAGACTCTTATTTTAATATGTTCTTTGAATGCTCCATCAGAGTTTTTAGTTGTGATAAAATTTGATAAATGTAGATTTGTTTTAAGATGTATTTTGAAGCCTTTCTTGAGGATATTTTTATTACATGTAGAACAGTGTTTTGTTTCAGGTGGAAGAGGGGAAAGTTTGTTTAAAATGTTGTATGTATGTTTTGCGGTGAGAATATGTTGTTTATAATATTTTACTTCCTTCTCGCAAGTATCACAATAAACCATATTTATAGCGTGAGAAAACGTGGTGTTTTATATATATCACTGTGCTTAAAATAAAACACTTTTGAGCTTTACAGCTCCGTTTTATATATATCGCTGTGCTTAAACTAAAACACTTTTTCACTCAGAATCATCTAAGTCATAACTATCACATGAATACTCAGAATCATACTCAGAGTCATCAATAAAGCTACTCTCATAACTATCATTTGAGCACAAACTATTAGTATCATAACTATCATCTGTGTTCAATGAAATACTATCATCACCATCGTCCAAGTTCAATGAAATACTATCATCACTATCGTCTGAGTTCAATGAAATAGTAAAATCTTCACTGCTGTATTGACTCATATTTAATTAGCAAGAAAAATATTCCCATCAATATCTATATACTTTCTTTCATTAACAGATTCAATCTCTACAATTTTTATATCAAAAGTTATCTTTAAATAATCTCTAACTATCATAGAACGAAATGACATTTCACCAGAAATATTAACATCATTCATTTTACTTAGATCTACACCCTTTGGATTATTAAAGAAAATACAAATGTCTCCTCTAGAATTATTAATGGTCTTATCATTCTTTTTCAAAGTATCGTGGTCAATCACTTTTTCAAGCTTTGAATAAATTGCCAGGAGTAGAGGAGAAACTTTTGTTAGATTTACTTTAATGGATGTCTTTCCAGGTATAGTTAGAGCTCTTCCTTTAAATGAAAAAGAGGGGCTCATGTTATTTTCCATAACTGGTTTTACCCAAAAATTTCCATATTTATCTTTGTTCAATTTAACATCTTTGACATATTTTTCTATATCTTCCACCGAAGTAGAGATTGATTGAAATTTGTCTTTTGTGCTTTGAAACATTGTATTTATTAATGAATAAACTTGCGTTTAGTTTAAGCAAAAATTTACCACATAAATATGATAAGTTCTGAAGGATATTTAGAATTTCCAGACTCTCCATATGATAAATTAGAGAATTGTCCGGCTTGTGATAGAATAGGGCTTAATAATGAGGGTTCATATAAACAATGTATTTTCTGTGATTTAATTTTAATTAATGATAATAAAAAATATAAAAATATATATAACTCTTTTAAATTAGAACCAAAAATGAATTACTTTACAAGATTAATAAGAGAGATGAATGTTAAGTATTGTGATGATAATACACCATTTCTTTCAAGGGAAGAGACTATTTGTATTGAGGAAATGTATAAGGGTTTAATGATATTTATTATTCAAAATAATTTTAATGGAAATGTTAATACAAGATACTATATAAATAAAATAATGAATTATTTTGAAATTAAACCCGAACTCAGGATAAAATATAGAGTTTCTAAAATAGCTCAAAAAAAGTTAGATGACTTGTTTTCCAAATATATAAATGAATGATTTTTTACCCGTTTGGGAAAATAAGATAAAATTTAATAACCATAAAAACATTCCAAATTCATTGAGATGTCTAATAGTTGGTTCAAGCGGATGTGGAAAAACCTGTTTACTTTTAAAGATGCTCCTTGGTCCTAATTTTTTAGATTATGATAATTTAATAATTTTTACAAAGTCTAGTTTTCAACCCGAGTATCAACTACTCTCACAGGGTTTTAATGCAGGTCTTAAAAAGGAAGACATTATCGGTTTATTTAAACTTCAAAACAAACTAAATGATTATAATATTGAAGATATAATACAATTATTTTGTGATACACAGAAATCAAAATCGAAACCAAAACCCATAACTTGTATTCTCAGTGATAATACGGATGATATACCTTCACCTCAAGATTTAGATAAATCAAAAAAGAACCTCGTCATCTTTGATGATTGTGTTAATGAGAGAAACCAAACAGTAATGGACAGCTACTATACAAGAGGGAGACATTCTTCTTGTAATTGTATTTATCTTAGTCAGTCATATTTTCAACTCCCTCGACGCTCAATAAGAAACAATGCCAATACTTTTATTTTATTTAAGTTAAATTCAATAGATGTAAATAATTTTTGGAGAGATAATTGCTCTACGTTATGTAGTAAAAAAGAATTTGAAAATTATATGAAACACACGATTGGAAAATATAAATATATTGTTGTGAAACAAGATGAGATATTAAAGGATGTATTTTTATTTTAAACATAATTACATATATAAATGACAACAATTATTATTAACCTTGTGGGTAAATCTGCTTCTGGAAAGAACTTTCATAAATCTAAACTCTTGAATAGTAAAAATGAAAAGATTGTAAGTTTTTTTAAAAAACACCCTATGATTCGTTTTGTGAGTACTACAACCAGAGCAAAGCGACCAGGAGAAGTAGAAGGGAAAGATTATTACTACATTTCAATGGAGGAACATATGCGATTGAGGAACGAAGGTCAAATATTTGAGGAGGTCTCTCTTGGTTCTACAAAATATTCACATTGTAAGAGTGAGTTAAATAAAGTAAAATCTAATGGTCTTGGGATTTTAGAAACTAATCCTGAAGGAATGAGACAAATTATTAAACAATTGTGTGGTGATGGAGTTAAGATTTTATCATTCGGTTTTGATATCGATGAGGAGATTCAACGCAAACGTATGAAAAGCAGAGATACAAGTATTAGTGAAGAAGAAATAACAACTCGTATTAATACCAATAAAGAATTTGATGAAATATTTAAAGAAAAAGATTTATTTCAACACATTTACTATAATGATGAAGAAAAGGAAAATTTTCCCATTGACCTTTACAATTCATTAAATGATATTTTTCAATAAATAAATACAGAAAATGAATACCGAAGAAAGAGAAAGAAAGTTTAAGGAACATCAACAATTAGTTTCAAAAGTTGTTAAACAACAGGAAGAGATAAAGAAGAAACGGAGACAGAAACTAACTGGTGAAGAAGCCTTTGAAAGAAAACAAGAGAAATTCTTTAAACCACTTTTGAAAACTCAACAATCACCTACAGTTCCCACGGTAGAATTTACTCCGAAAAAACTTCAAATGCTCAAAGATTTTAGTCAGATAACAAAACAAGAACTTGGTGAATTAGAATATGATGACGAGGGATTATTTCGGAAACTTGAGCAGGTAAATCAACCCCCTAATTATGTTGTGGAAGCTCTTCAAAACAATGAATATTCGGCGGGTTCAAAAACCAGAGCAGGTCTCATTCCAACAGAAGAACCAGCAGTGTTTCATCTTGTGGAAGAAAAGGTATTGATATTTAATGATGAATTGATGTTCTTGAGTTCTACTCAACCAAATGTTAAATTAACTCCAAGATTAATGTTTCTTCTAACAAACCCCGGATTCAGCGGTTCAAAATATTTTGAGGAACCACTTGATATGGAAAGAGAGGAAGATAGGGTATATATTGAGTTGTTAAATGCACTTGATTATGGAGTTTCTGTTGCTGGTAAAAGTAAGAAGAATGAGAAGGAGAAACATATTATTGATGCTTTAAGTAAGCTTGGTTCGGGTGTTAGTTTTCTTCCAAATGACCCATCACAATTAGTTAATAGGCTATTATTGTTGTTAGGTAGTAAGAAGGCTGGAAACAACAATTGTTTTAATGAATCCTCAGCCATTTTAGATCAGTTGATGAATATGAAAATAATTAATAAATGTCAATACAAAGATATTTTATTAGATATTAAATAAGATGAGAAGCACAATTCTTAGTTTTAATTTCACAACGAGCGATTACACAGCTTCATTCCCTTACCCACTACAACTTGACCCCCTTACCTCATATGAGGCATCTTTATTGTCAATGGAAACTTATAATACCTTGTTTAATATCACAGAGAAAAACAACAAGTTTAGTTATAATCCAGGAAGTGGATATAAAACTATAACCGTTTCACCTGGAGCTTACGAGATTTCTCAAATATCTTCAGAAGTCTCTCGCCTTATGAAAGAAAAAGGTGATGAACCAAAAAATATTGTAATAGATATTCAAAAACACACTTCAAAATCAACTATTAAACTTAAAAATAATTATAAAGTTGATTTCACGATTGAAAATTCGTTTAGAGAGCTATTGGGTTTCTCTTCAAAAAAGATTGAAAATAACGGGACGTTTTACAGTGATAATGTTATCCAAATATCCTCCGGTATAAATTCAGTATTAATTCATTGTGATTTGATTGATGGTGCTTATAACGATGGAATAAGAACAAATACAATATTTTCATTCAGTGCATACTCAACCCCGATTGGTTATAAATTTAATATGGAACCAAAAAATCTTGTCTATTTACCTGTGTCAGGAAAAACCATATACAGAGTAAATTTTAGGATAACCGACCAAGATAATCGTATGATATCCTTTAATGATGAAATTATATCCATCAGAATTCACCTACGTGAAGTTTTTCAATAAATAAATAATGGTTATTGTAAGAAAACACGAGTTGGGAAAATATAAAATAATTACAGGGGAGGGCATGTTCCTTTCACCAGACTATACAAGGTATGTGGGTAAAGGATACTATAAACCTAAGAGACAACGGGGTGTGGGTCATCAATTTCGAAATAAAGGAGATGGGATAATTGATACTCTAATGGGTATTGGTTCAACCATTCTTAAACATAAAGACCTAATTGGTTCAACTGCTTCTCTCATGGGAAATGTAGCAGGTGTTGTAAAGAGTATAAAAGATGCTCAAAAGGAGTCCCATAAATTACAAGCAATCAAAGAAATTAAAAAAGGTAAAACTCAACTATCTTCACAAGAACGACAAAAAATCATTAAAATACTTGGGTCAGGGTTTCAACAATTTTAATACTATATAAATACAAGTATGGAAGCGATTGATAGTATCTATGATTTGGATGATACGATTATCATTTCAAACTCTACTAAAAAGGAAGACTATTTTAAGGTAAATGCTATTACAGGAACCGACTGGAATTCAAACGGAACAAAAAGTTTTGAAATAAATAATCAACAAACTTACTTGAATATAGCTGATAGTTTCTTGCTGTGTAAATTTAAATTCACTAAGGCTGCGAATAATACTAATGCTACACTCGTAAATGATTTCTTCTGGAAAATGTTTGACAGTGTTCGCCTGTATATTGGAACACAAGAGGTTGAAGCGGTTGATTATGTCTCTGCTACATCTGAAATGATGAAATTTACACTATATTCGTTTGGTGATAGAATGGGTAAGGGAGCTGTTGAAGGCTTTATTCCTGATATGTCAACGGGAACAAACACAGACCCTGGTTATAGTCAAAGGAAGTCAATGTATAATGATGACGCAAAAGCTGAGAATAGTTTTACCGTAGCAGTACCTCTTAAAGGTATATTTGGATTTTGTGATTATGATAAAGTTTTGTATGGTCTTAAAATTAGATTTCAACTACAAAGGAATGATAATGTAAATAGATTGCTTTTTGGGGCTGAAAATGCTTTTGGCGACAATAATAAATTTGTTATTAATGATTTGTGTTGGTATATCAATGAATATACTCCTAATCTTAAAACGGAGGAGATGTTAAATAGAAGACTTAACTCAAAGAAACCGCTAAATGTATCATACCTTAAAAGAAGATGTCAACACGTTAAACTGGAACACACTACCTACACTTGGAATTTGGGTGTTCTTGAAGGAAAGCCACGATACCTATGGCTCATTTTTAAAAAACCAGATGGAGAGGAGGGTACTAATAAGAATAATGCGCTGAGTGATAATGCTAAGGTGAAACAACTTCGGGTTTCTCTTGATGGCACATTTTATCCGCGAGATAGATTGGAAATTGATTGGGAAAAAAATGATTATGCGGAAGCCTACAAGTCCTACCAAAAAGTGTGTGAAAGTAATGGTAATAATGATCCTATTTTGGATATGGTTGCATTTAAAGGTTTATATACAATCTACGCAATTGACCTGAGTTCTCAAAAGGAAACTATAAAGTCTAATCGAGTGGATACTTCTCTATACATTGAAAGAGGGGAGAGTGAAGAGGTTAATGCATATTGTTTGCTTTTGGAGGAAACAGAATTACAGATTAATACAGATAATGGTGTTATGATTAATATCACATAGGTTTTTTCTCATAAATAAATGGTTGGGGTATATGTTAATCAAATCAATCTTAATAAATTAACATCTTGTATTCAAAATCAAAAGCCTTGTATTATTAATGTTAATACAATTCAAAGAAAAGGAGCTGTAAGAATTGATGTTTTACTCACACACACACAAGTAAAAACACTAAATGATGTTGGATCACTTAAAATTAAAATGACGAAACCTATGTTAAAGAAATATTCAATAGATGAGTCAAGAGGAGGATTTCTCCCGTTTCTAATTCCTTTATTTGCTGGTTTAAGTGCGGCGGGAGCATTGACTGGTGGTATTTCAGCAGCGGTAAAAACTGCTAACGAAAGGAAGGCACAACTAAAAGCTCAAAAAGAATTGGAAAGACATAACAAGGAGTTGGAGAAACAAATTAGTGGAAGTGGTGTAATTGTAGATTTTGCTCAAAAACTTGAAAGTCTACCTGATAAAGCTAGATTGTTGGTTGGAGATATGCTTTCCTCTATCGCTCAAGCGGGTGTTAAACTAACTAAACGGGGTAATGGATTGTATCTTTCTCATAAATAAATGGATAAATGGTTTAAACAATTTGGAAAGAATACAACGTCAAATATAGAACTAGCTAAGTATTGTAAAACACTAAAAATTGATAATGTGGTTATTTGTATGAGAGATGAATTAATACATATAAATAAGAATACAAAGAATATTATTATGAATTTAGACACACAGAATGGTTCTCATTGGGTTTGTATTCATAATAGTCAGGATAAATATTATTTTGATAGTTATGGTATGCCACCACCTGTTGAAGTAATACAATTCTTACAGAATGGTGTTTATCAAACATTCCAAGTTCAAGAAATTAATTCTAAATGTTGTGGCCAATTATGTTTATATGTATTATTTCAACTCAACAATAATGAAAATTTTTATGATATCATTTTTTATCTAATATAAATGACCTATGTTGGAAAAGATGGTTCTATCTTTGGAAAATCCTCTCAGGATATTGATTTATCAAATTATTATACAAAGGCACAGGCTGAACGACAAAAATATAGTGTAAGTAAAAATATTAATATGAAGAATACTTATAAATTAATCAATTATCCAAACCCTACAGATGCGAATGACTTGATTAGATTCAGTGATTTATCACAATATATATCTTTAAAGAAAACAGCACGTTTTGTGAAACAAGTAAAATTTACAACCACAACACCTGGTTATACTGACCATACACCTTTCCTCATTGAATTTAACTACCTGCTTACAATTAAATTTTATAAAGAAGGACATTTAGTTAATATGCGAATTAATAAATGGGGGTATGATATGCCTGATTTAGGGTATAATTGGTCTTTTTCAATAAACATAGAAGACCTACATGATTTAAATCAGTCTCGTAAAGAAGAATATTATCCACTTGGTGAAGATAAGGATTTATGTGGAAGTACAATTAGTAAACAACAAATACGTGATTTTAAGAAAATAAAAATATATGATAGTATAGCGATGGTTCGCATGACAAAGAAGGAAGGTAATGAGATAAGGATAGAAAGCCGAGGAATACAAACCGATTTGGTAGTGGGAAGATGGGGTGGTATTACCTGTCATAATATTAATCTCACATATATTTCTGATACATAAATGGCAGGAAGAAGACTACAAGAGAATTATAATTTTTGTATTCAAGGATACCTACAAGAAAAGGGTGCTCGGTATTACATACCTTATGATTTGGAGCATATACATGGGAATTTTGTCATAAAAAACTGGCCTTATACTGATATTGTTAAACCCACAAATAGAGACTTGTTTAAAATATTAAATAAAAATGAACTTCTCAAAGTTATGAAATATAAAACTCTTTTAGAAATCGTCAACAAATCTTATTGGTATCCTATTATGAGAAAAATAATTATAGATACAAGAATATCTCAAAATCCAGATGAGTATATGTATAATATTCTTTGGGGTTTAAACTCAAGGGTAGCAAGGGATGAGGAAGGAGTTGAAGAAGAGAAGGAGAAAAGAGAGAAAAGAGAGAAGGAGGAGAGGGAACAAAGAGAGAGGGGGGAGAGGGAGATGGAAATCAGAGCGATTCAAAAAAGAGTGGATGTATTACAGCAAGAAGATAAATCTCAACTCACCGAAGAGGAAAATAAAGAAAGAATGAATGCTGTGAAAATATTGATATCAAAAATTGCTAAGATAAATGAGGAAGGAGTTAAAGAAGAGAAGGAGGAAAGAGAGAAAAAGGAGAAGGAGGAAAGGGAGAAAAAGGAGGAGGAGAGGGAGGAAAGGGAGAAAAGAGAGAAAAAGGAGAAGGAGGAAAGGGAGAAAAAGGAGGAGGAGAGGGAGGAAAGGGAGAAAAGAGAGAAGGAGGAAAGGGAGAAAAGAGAGAAGGAGGAGAGGGAGCAAAGAGAGAGGGAGGAAAAATATAAAAAGATGGAAATCAGTGAGATTAATAAAAGATTGAAGGTATTACAGCAAATAAATCAAACTCAACGCACTGAGGAGGAAAATAAAGAAATGAGAAGTCTAATGAAAATATTATTTTCAAGAATAACGACGTCAATGTCTTCAGTTTCAGGGAGGAGATTTAAATGAGAAAGTGGGGATAAAGAAGAAGAAGAAGGAAAAGATTATGTGGTTGATGATGTCGGTGTAATTGACTTTAGTTAGTTTTATTTGTAAATAAATGGAGGAGAGAGTGAAGGCATTCCTTAGGATTCTTTATGTTTTAAAAATCAAGATTGAAATGTATATGTTGAAAACCAAAAAGGTTTTGATACTCTGTCGGAATTTTTCTGATAAATAAATATGAGTTATTGTCTCAAATGTAAAAAGAAAACTAAATCTAAAAATATCTCTTATGTTAAAGCTAAAAATAATAGAGTTTGTCAAAAAGGAATATGTCAAGTGTGTGGCTCTAAAAAGTGCCAATTCATCTCTCCTAAAAGAGGAGGAGACATACAAAAGTTTCTGTCAGGAAGTAAATTTACAACAACTGGAATTCCAGGGGAATTACACCTTCCAGGGTATTCTTTCTGTGGTCCAGGAACAAACTTGGATAAAAGATTATATGAGGCTAACAATCCTAAACCTTGGTCTAAACCTACAAATAGGGTTGATGAAGTGTGTATGAAGCATGATATTGCTTATGGGGATACCACTACGTTGACTGAAAAACATAAAGCCGACAGCGAAATGTTGTATAATTTGTCTTTGATACAAAATCCAACGTTGAGAGAGAAAGTTGATAGGTTTATTGTGAGAAATTTGATAAATGCTAAATTGAAACTTGGTCTTGGTTATTCCTCAAAAAACTATTAGGCTCTAATGATGTCATCAAGACTGAGGAGCTTTTGGCTGAAGAATTACACAAACCTATAATCACAAAGTTTAAAAGAAGGAAGGTTTATTCTAAATACACCGACCACATATGGTCCGCTGATTTAATTGAATTGAATAATGACAGGGGATACAGGTATGCTTTAACCGTTATTGATTTGAGGAGTAGATTTGCCTGGGTTGTCCCTTTAAAAAATAAAAGGGGTGATACTTTAATGTTAGCCTTTAAGCGAATATTTGATCGGGATAAAAGGAAACCAAAGAAGTTATGGACTGATGAGGGAACAGAGTTCTATAACAAAATATTCATGAAATTTCTTAAGGGGAAGGGTATTAAATTATACAGCACCTTTAATGAAGGAAAGGCAGTTGTTATTGAGCGTTTTAATCGTACTTTAAAAGAGAAATTATATAAAAAATTCACACAACTCAGTTCTCAAAAATGGGTGTATTTAATTCAGGATATTGTAGATAATTACAATAATACAGTTCATTCATCAACAAAATCAAAACCATCAGAAACATTTACAAAATTAGAATATGAAAAGGAGATTAATTTGAGAAAGCCCAAGTTTAAAGTTGGTGATATTGTAAGAATATACAAATGGAAAAGCCATTTTGAGAAAGGTTATACAAAGAGATGGACTAATGAATTATTTAAAATCGTTGATGTAATGGATACAGTCCCTTGGACCTACAAATTATATGATTTAAATGGAGAAGAAATCTTGGGTTCATTTTACTCACAAGAATTACAAAAAACACAAGTAAGCAGATAATACCCTTGAAAATAATAAATAAATAAATAAAATGTAATGGGGATACGTTTTTAAATCTGTGAACCCCAAACACAGAATCCCACAACTTTTTAGTTGGGGCTTAACTTTTGTGTGTGTATAATGGGGATACGTTTTTAAATCTGTGAACCCCAAACACAGAATCCCACAACTTTTCAGTTGGGGCTTGACTTTTGTGTGTGTATAATGGGGATACGTTTTTAAATCTGTGAACCCCAAACACAGAATCCCACAACTTTTCAGTTGGGGCTTAACTTTTGAGTGTGTATAATGGGGATACGTTTTTAAATCTGTGAACCCCAAACACAGAATCCCACAACTTTTCAGTTGGGGCTTAACTTTTGTGTATGTGTGAGTGAGTCATAATAATATACAAACCCTAACCCAACCCCATCCCTAACCCAAACCCATCCCTAACCCAAACCCATCCCTAACCCAAACCCATCCCTAACCCAACCCCATCCCTAACCCAACCCATTCCTAACCCAACCCCATCCCTAACCCAACCCAATCCCTAACCCAACCCCATCCCTAACCCAACCCCATCCCTAACCCAACCCCATCCCTAACCCAACCCCATCCCTAACCCTCACATTCAAAATCCCAACCCTAACCCAACCCCATCCCTAACCCAACCCCAACCCATCCCTAACCCTCACATTCAAAATCCCAACCCTAACCCAATCCCATCCCTAACCCAACCCCAACCCTCACATTCAAAATCCCAACCCTAACCCAACCCCATCCCTAACCCAACCCCATCCCTAACCCTCACATTCAAAATCCCACCCAAACCCTAACATAATCTTTTTTTTCTTCTTTTTAAAAAATATGTATTTCTTTTTTTTTTTTCCTCTTCTTCCAATTCTGTCTTTCAAGGCTTTCAAGTTTGAAGAAGTAGAAATGGGAAGAAAGAATTTTCCAGCATTTTCTTCCTCGAACTTTCTTGATATTGCTTAAATCAAGCGTCATTAAACAAAGAACATTGTTCATTGCTTTAGAATCCAAAGAGTCTCCAAGATGGACCCCACAGGTAGAGTCTCCAAAATAAAACCAACTTTCCAAGTTCCCAAGGTATAACCACATTCCTGTTGAGCCTCCAAGATAGGTATCACATTCCGAGTCATCAAAACAAAACCCCCATTCCGAGTCTCCAAAAATATAACCATCTTTCCAAGTCCCCAAGGTAGAACCACAATTTTCAGAAATATTTGGGGTTTCCGTGATAAGTCTCACATAGTATAACTGCGGACCATCAGGGAAAACTTCCCTTTCCCAATTTTTTAGGGTTTCTATGATGTGTCTCACATAGTATAACTGCGGACCATCAGGGAGAACTCTCCTTGCCCAATTTTTTAGGGTTTCTATGATGTGTCTCACATAGTATAACTGCGGACCATCAGGGAGAATTCCCGTTTCCCAATTTTTTAGGGTTTCTATGATGTGTCTCACATAGTATAACTGCGGACCATCAGGGAGAACTCTCCTTGCCCAATTTTTTAGGGTTTCTATGATGTGTCTCACATAGTATAACTGCGGACCATCAGGGAGAATTCCCATTTCACAATTTTTTAGGGTTTCTATGATGTGTCTCACATAGTATAACTGCGGACCATCAGGGAGAACTCCCCTTTCCCAATTTTCAGAAATTTGTGGGTCTCCAATGTATGACTTGTATTCTGGCTCATCAAGGTAGAACTTGTTCAGTGGGTTTTGTTTTGATAACTCACAACAAGTATCATCATGGTAAAACTCTTTTTCAGGATTTTGTGGATCTCCAAGGTATAACTCTTTGGCTGGGTCATCAAGGTAGAACTCGTTCTGGGGGTCTTGGTTGTTCAAAATGTCTTCAAACAAAAAAATAACTTCATCCCAAGTTGTGTTAAAAGCAGAATTTTCATTTCGTATCTCAGATACAATTTCCTGTGAAAGAAAATAACAATGTATTAATTTAATACAATATTTTTATTTGTATAAATCAAGCTCTATGAATATTAAAATAAACTTTGTTAACTCTTACATGAGTCTCATCTAAAAAAAAAAAAAAAAAAAAAAATTAAATAAATAAATAAATAAATAAACAAACTTACCTCCATTGATAAGAGGTTCGAGTCCAGTTCATCAATCTGAAGGTTGAGTTCTACACAGGTAGTAGGACTCCAAGGAATAGCAAAGTTATCCCATTCCATTTCGGCATAGGAGTCCATTCTCAAGTGAAGCAGAAAGCGTGTTTGAAAAAGCCTGTGTGGTCGGTGCCTTTTATAAGAAGGGCTGGGTGTGTGTCATTTCCTGTGGAAATTCCCTGGGCGTGTCTTAACTGGAAATGATGTGATGGAAATTCCCTGAAAATGATGTAATGTATTACCTGGAAATGATACAATGCTGAAGAGTTTATAAAGTGGGTGGGACTTAGCAAAAGTGGGCGGAGCGTAGCAAAAGTGGGCGGAACATAGCAAAAAGTGGGCGTGGCCTAACAAAAAGTGGGCGGGGCTTAGTAAAAGGTGGGCGTGGCTTACCAAAAGTGGGCGGGGTTTACCAAAAAGTGGACGGAGCTTAACAAAAGGTGGGCAGAGCCTACCAAAAAGTGTGTGGCACTGGAGGCGCTCAAACAAGAACATTGAGGGAGGTTTACCATTTTATCTTAGCTCAGTTAAAATATCTTAATAAAGAACCAAACTCAAACATATTTTTTGTTAATGTATTAGACGGTGAGGAGAGTTGTAGGAGAATTAAATTATTTCCCACACATAAACAAATATTTGTAGGGTCGTTGTTTGAGTGGGTCAAAGATGATTCACCAGATGATATTAAGAGTAAAAGGTTAAAAGGTCCATAAGGTCAGAAGGATCACAGGTTCACACAGAAGGACCATTGTTTAAGTGGTCTAATGAATAAGGATAACATGTCAAAAGGTTAGAAGGTTCGTAAAGAACAGGGTGAGAGAAATAGAGGTGTTTAGGGGCAATGAGGGAGGGGAAAAATTAACATGTAAGTCAATGGGTCAATGTTTGAGTGGGTCAAAGATTAATCTGCCAGATGATATGTAGAAGAAGGATGATAGGTCTATAAGAGAAAACAAATATTTGTAGTGTTTGAGTGGTCTAATGAACAACATTAAGGATAGGTACTACAGACAAAAGGTTCATAAAGATGAGGGTGGGAGAAATAGAGGTGTTTATGATTTTTGAAAAAGACAAGGGGGTAAATGACATTAGATAGGGATTTCCCATGTTAAACGGAGGTGTCCCAGAAGCAACATTATTACACTACTCACGTGCCTCGAAAATAAATAAATAAACAAGAAGACGTCATGCGGATCACGATACTTGCAAAATCTGGCCCCCACCCCCAAGGAAAAAAATTCCATTGATACAGCAAATTGTCCATTTCATCAAGATTAAAATTGACAATCTTGATCAAAGCTCAGGTCAACAGGAAGAAAAGTGGTGGTTTTTCAGATGAAAAATGATGATTTTGTAAGGTTGACCTTGAGTTGACCTTTGACCTCAAAAATAGTTAGTTTCCCTATTTAGTGACTCAATGTGGAAATGCTGTTCAATTTTCGAGTCAATTCAATGAAAATTGAGGATTTTAGAAATATGGCCTATGTTGACCTCAAAAACACTTGGTGGTTGAATTCAGTGACCAGATATTCAAGTCCTCTTCAAATTTCAAGTCAATCAGATGAAAATTGAGGATTTTAGAAATGTGGCCTATGTTGACATTTTGGCCTATGTTGACCTCAAATGTACTTGGTGGTTGAATTCAGTGACCAGATATGCAAGTCGTCTTCAAATTTCAAGTCAATTGGATGAAAAGTGAGGATTTTAGAAATTTGGCCTATGTTGACCTTTTGGCCTATGTTGACCTTTTGGCCTATGTTGACCTCAAAAATACATGGTGGTTGAATTCAGTGACCAGATATGCAAATCCTCTTCAAATTTCAAGTCAATCTGATGAAAACTTGAGGATTTTAGAAATTCGGCCTATTTTGACCTTTTGGCCTATGTTGACCTCAAATATACTTGGTGGTTGAATTCAGTGACCAGATATGCAAGTCCTCTTCAAATGTCAAGTCAATCGGATGAAAATTGAGGATTTTAGAAATTTGGCAAAGTTGGTGACCTTTGGCCTATGTTGACGTTTTGACCTTTTGACCCCAAAAGCAATAGTCTTCTCAATTGGGACGACCTATACAACTTGGTGAAGTTTCGTGACGATCGGTTTGGAATTGTGACCTGTAGGCCGGTGACAAACAAACAGACAAACAGACAGACATAACCACAAACGCAACCGACCAATATACTTTTAAAATCTTAGATTTTGCAAGTAATAAACAAGAAGACGTCATGCGGAGCACGATACTTGCAAAATACGCCACTCCCGCCCCCCCAAAAAGTTTCCATTGATACAGCAAATTGTCCATTTCATGAAGATTAAAATTTACGATATTGATCAAAGCTCGGGTCAACAGGATGAAAAGTGATAATTTTTCAGATGAAAAATGATGATTTTAGAAGTTTGACCTTGAGTTGACCTTTGACATTTTGACCTCAAAAATAGTTGGTTTCCAAATTCAGTGAGGCAATACACAAATGCTGTTCAATTTCCAAGTCGACCAGATGAAAATTGACGGTTTTTTCAGATGAAAATTTATGATTTTGGAAGTTTGACCTTCAGTTGACCTTTGACCTTTTGACCTCAAAAATAGTTGGTTTCCCAATTCAGTGAGGCAATATGCAAATGTTGTTCAGTTTTCAAATAAATCGGATGAAAACTGACGGTTTTTCAGATGTAAAGTGATGATTGTGGATGTTTGACCTTGAGTTGACCTTTGACCGTTTGACCTCAAAAATAGTATGTTTCCCAATTTAGTGACTATATGCAGATGCTCTTCAATTTTCAAGTCAATCGGTTGAAAATTGACGGCTTTTCAGATGAAAATTGATGATTTTCAAAATTTGACCTTGAGTTGACCTTTGACCTTTTGACCTCAAAAATACTTCATTTCCCAATTTAGTGACTCAATATACAAATGCAATTCAATTTTCACGTCAATCGGATTTAAAATGGCGATTTTAGAAATTTGACCTCCAGATGACCACTGACCTTTGACTTCAAAATCAATAGGCTTGTCAATTGGGACGACCTATACAACTTGGTGAAGTTTCGTGACGATTGGTTTTGAATTGTGATCTGTAGGCCGGTGACAAACAGACAGACAGACAGAACCACAAATAGTGGGGCAACTTAGCATAACAATTGTGCATTTTGTGAGGAAAGCACCAAATTTGGTACACTAGTAGACTATCATATTATGAAAAGATCTGGATATTGGGCCATCTCAGATTCAGAGATTTGATTTTTCCAAGATTTCGATTCGATTGGGATCGAAGAGAACACCTTCTTCGTCTTCTGTACAGTGAAGTTGCCAGCCCTGAATTCTCTGGCTACATCTGGGTGCTTCATTGGGAGTGCAACCATGTCCCTCAGGTGAACAGGGACCCACCTGGCATAGTGTGTGTGGTCTAAGGCATGGAACCATGGGACCAGTTCCGTCAGGGCATCAAGATACATCGTGAATGAAGCCTGCCGCAGAGAACGCACGTAGACCAGTACCAACATCTCTAGTTCCAGCACAGTTGCCCAGTACTGAAAGTTGGGAATGTCTTCTCCTCTCTGGTGACACCAGTCTTCGAACTCAGGCAGGTCTTCTGCATCATCGGCATATGTCATACAGTGGCGTTCATACGCACGGTGTTGCAGGATGTGCAGTGCCGCTGCAGTGATTTGATGAGCTCTTCTTGTGCGGGTGATGTGGGCAGCTCGCAGGAAGGAGTCGGCCGTCCCTGGCGTTGCAATCTCAGCTTGCAAATCTGCAAAATCTGCAAATCATGGAAAAATCAAATCTCTGAATCTGAGATGGCCCAATATCCAGATCTTTTCATAATATGATAGTCTACTAGTGTGCCAAATTTGGTGCTTTCCTCACAAAATGCACAATTGTTATGCTATATTTAGCTTAGCTGCCGGACTAAAACGCAACCGACCAATATACTTGAAAAATCTTCGATTTTGCAAGTAATAAAGCAGAGGCCCCAAAGTTGAGCAGATGAATGATTCATTCTTTCTCCGTCTCTCTATCTGTCTGTCTCTCTCCTCGCTGTTTGTCTCTCTTCCTGTGTGTCTCTCTCTCCTCTCTGTCTGTCTCCATGTCTTGGTCTTTCTCCCTGTGTGTCTGTCTGTGTCTGTCTGTGTCTGTCTGTGTCTCTCTCTGTCTCTCTCTCTCTCTCTCTCTCTCTCTCTCTCTCTCTCTCTCTCTCTCTCTCTCTCTCTCTCTCTCTCTCTCTCTATCTGTGTCTCTCTGTGTCTGTCTGTCTGTCTCCTTCTCTGTCTGCTTGTCTCTATCTGTCTCTCTTTATCTGTCTATCTCTGTGTGTGTCTCTCTCTCTCTCTCTCTCTCTCTCTCTCTCTCTGTCTGTCTGTCTGTGTGTCTCTCTGTCTGTGTGTCTCTCTGTGTGTCTGTCTGTCTCTTTCTCCTTCTCTATCTGTCTGTCTCTATCTGTCTGTCTCTATCTGTCTCTCCTTATCTGTCTCTATCTGTCTCTCTCTCTCTCTCTGTCTGTCTCTCTCCCTCTGTAAAAGTTTGCTAATCGTCACATTTGAACAATAAGTCATGTAATATAAGTTAGTCTACTTATAAAATGGTGAGACAATGAGCCCTCTCGTTAGAGATCACAGTCATTCCGGTGGTACAAGCATGATGGGCCCATCGTGGGTCTTTCCTTCGTCCAAATTTCCTTGCATTGCCTAAAGCTTGCCGTTCATTCCAGTAAGAGTAGCTAATTAGCTTCGTGCTCGAGATGATTCGACATGAAATCCTGGTGCGCTGACTGCAGAGTAATTACCGTGAAAGCGGGAGTGTAGAAATCCATCATTTGTATGGAGAAAAGCCATTTCAGAGCGACTCTATCAATGAACGGCCCGAACAGGACGACCTTCTGCCGCTAGGGATCTTCGGGCAACTTTCCTCCTGAATACCTTTTGTTGCATGAAACGCGCGCGCATTGCAGGCAATTCCAAATACCATCGGTTGTTAATAAAATGAATAATTCATAACTATATAACCAAGAGAGCCTGGAACAGACTATATCTGATGCATGTGTGGGTTTTATTTAACACTTTATCTTGCCCTGCGATCAAATCCTTCCACTCTACCTAAATTATTCACGTGATACTCTCTTCTCCTTTCTTGTCATTCTTTCACCACCCAAGACGAATCTCGTTAGATAAGTCCGGTGTACGATCACGTGACAGGTTATTGGATATGAGTCCATTTTATTTACCATACCGAGTTTCTTAGAAGGTCTTAAAAAGGAGCTGCATCATCCTCCCACCACCCCTCAGGGGGCAGGGCCACCTCTAACCGTGTACATCTGGGTCGAGGCTACCTGCCAGTCCGCAATCTCAACTGTACGAGAAAGATAATTAGAACTATTGGGAGTGTAAGAGGTGGATTCATGGGAATACTGTGGGATTTCAGACAGCGAGCTGAAATCCTTAAGGAACCCTAAAGCGAAGGCAGCGATGGAACTTGAAACGTGATTTGAACTCAGACCGTATATCGGACGTCGAGGGAAAAGGGACATTGTTTTTAATCAATGTGGAAATTCCATTGTGCGAATTGTTGTACGATGTTTGCTGCGCTATACGAATACAAAGTCAACAAAGACATAAAATGTCATAGCCCCCGTGGTTTTAGTAATTTTGCGTACGGAGTTAAAGGCTGCCCCCTCAGCTATCTTTGGTCAGATTACTAAACAAAATCTTCTGCATATGTATACTTTTATGTATTGTCATTGTGCCAAGTTTGAACAAAATCGGTCCATGCATGTCCGAAAAATGGTGGCGAACACATTTAAGTAACAAAATGGCCGCCAGTCGGCCATCATGGATCTGATCTCAAAACAAAATGACGTGCTTACGTAAACCATCATTCTTTATCTGTCTGCCAAGTTTGAACAAGATCGGTAAATGCATGTCCGAGAAATGGTTGAGGACGTCTTCAATATCGGGTTTTTTTGGGTTTTTTTTTTACAAATAAACATTTTTCGTCTCACGATCTACCATGATCAGTCGAGCTGCCATGATCAAAAGTCACTCAAGCTTTGTGGTCTCACTATCTGCCATGATCTTCCTGGGAAAAGCACATTTCAAATCTGGCCTTCAAAGCCAGTCGCCAACTGGGCATCCTCCGTCGTGCGAAGTCCTTCCTGAGCTCCTCAGCACATACAAGGCTTCCATCCGCAGCTCAATGGAATACTGCTCTCCCCTCTGGGCCGGTGCTCCTGCCTCACACCTAGCTCGGCTTCACGCCGTTGAAACCAAAGCGTTCAGAATCATTGGAATCTCCCGCGATGAAGTTGATTGTGAGGGCCTTTCACTCACCCACCGCAGGCAGGTAGGTGGTCTTTCTGTCTTCTACCGGCCTAGCCTCCCCCAGCTCTGTCTGTGCTCTGTCCCCCAAATATTCCTACAGGTCGCACAAGATCTGCCAGCAACCCTCTTCTGGTTAAACTGCCAAAATCAAGACTTTCTGCTCACCTTCACCCTTTTGGTTCACGAATTATCAAACAGAGTGACCACTATATTCATCATGGGTGTGTGTCTGTCTGTCTGTCTATCTGTCTGTCCGCAGCATAACTACCGGATGATATCATCGGATCTTGATGAAACTTGGGTCGGAGGTTGATATCATGATGTAGTTGTGTCCTGCGTAGAGTGGGCGTATTGCACCCATTGTGGGCGGAGCCACGCCCGAAAAAGATGTATTTTTAGGGGGTAATCGAGTTCAAGCTACATCTTCTCCGAGGGAGTTGGTGGAATCTGACAGGTGTTTCGGTATTTGGTTAGGCCAGTGTCATGTGTCTAGCCCCACGGAGCTCGATTTTTCATTTTCGCCCCAAGGTCAAGGTCACAAGATCACGAAATTTAGAAAAGTCGATTTTTGATGGTTTTATTACATTGTTCGCTTTCTGATAGGGTGAAATGTCGTACATGATCTTATATTATCACATACATCATGAAATACAAGTTTTCCAACAAATTTCAGAATCTTCGACCTTTGACCTTTGAAGGTCACAAAGGTCAAATTTTCAAAGTTGTCGGAATCGAACTAAATTTTCGGTATTGTGTAGCTAACTAACCTCATAACTGATTATACATTATTTTCTATCTCATTTCAATGTCAGTAACCTTCGTTTTGACATTTCAAGGTCACATAGGTCAAATTTTCAAAGTTGTCGGAATCTAACCGAATTTTCGGTATTGTGTAGCTAACTAGTCTCATAATAGATAATACTATCCTATTTATATATTTTCAATGTCGGTTTTGACTTTTAAAGGTCACAAAGGACAGCCATTTCAAAGTAGTCCGTCCTTTGTCATTGAATACCGCTCGCTCGTGAACCATCGTCGTCTCCTGACTTGTCATTCCTCTTTTTTCCTGCCTCTGGAACAAACTCCCTTTCTCTCTTCAAACCCACTCCTCCCTCCAGGTCTTTAAAACAGCTGTTCACCACCATCTCTTATCTTCCCCCATCCAAAACCTTGATCTTTTCTACCCCCGTTAATTCACCCCAGTTCCATTTTTTTGAAATACCGACTTCTTTCCTGTAAGTCCTCGTAGTGTCCATGTTTTTATACCACCCCGCCCCTTCCCATGCCCCCCCCCCAAAGCCCTCTCCCTCCCACAGATCTCCCGATGTCACTGTTCTCTAATGTTGTACTTGTGTGCTTCCCTCTGTCTCCCCATCTTGTCTCCCGTTATTATACATTTTATGTTTCCGTTTGTTTTTTTGTGATTAATGTTAGCTCTTACATGAGCCTCGATCTTGTATACGAAAAAAAAAACAGGAAAAAATAAATAATGCCTGCCAGTCTACCAGTCGGCCATCTTTGATGAGATTTCAAAAGTAAAGTGAAGTGCAAGTGTATGCCACCATGTACTCTGCTTGTGCCAAGTTTGAATAGAATCACACCATGCATGTTCAAGAAATGGTTGGGGACACGTTTAAGTAACAAAATGGCCACCTGTCGGCCATCTTGGTTCTGATCTCGAAAGAAAATGGCGTGCATGTTTAAGCCATCATTCATTATCTGTTTGCCATGTTTGAACAAAATTGGTAAATGTGCAAGAAATGGTTGAGGATGTGTTCAACATTGGGTTTTTTACAACTAAAATAGCTGCCAGTCGGCCATCTTTGATCGCGTCATGAAACAAAATGATACGCATATGTATACCATCATGTATTGTCTTTGTGCCAAGCATGAACAAAAATCGGTTACTACATCGCCGACATGGTTGTGGACGGACGGACGGACGTATCCATAAGGCCCGTTTCGGACTAAGTCCAACGGGGTCTAATAATTCCGGCTCACCACAAGTATGAAGTGCAGCTAGCCGTGGTTGAAGGTTTTCCTCATTTCCAGTGGCTGAATGGAAGCTTTTGGGGGAGACACAAAAGGGATCAATGCTGATTCAGGAGGTGACGTCGAAGAACAAGGCTCTATGGCCTATGAAGTCGAGATTGCACTTGAGGAGGTAGAGGTAGAGCAGTCTTCAATGTGGGCTGGTTTCTAACGATCTATGCTGACACATTCATGTTTTGCTTTAGTCTCCAGCGTAAAAAACTTGTCAGATCGCCGAAGTACCATCGTATGGTGACGTGTTGACGTCCACTGCATCATGGCATACAAAGACAATGAGGTCTGGATGGACCTGTGGTTGTCTGTGTTGGGACTTCATGGGTGTAGGTTGAACATCATGTGTCGTTTCAACTGGCGCACAAAATTTCTGCCGTACTCTTACTTGGTGCTACGAACTCTCCTGGTACCCGAATTGTGGTACCTCCTGGTACCCGATCAAACTTGACTGCCGTCCGAATGCCCAACAAGACAAGGGGAAGTGCCTCCGTCCATCGTATGTTAATATGAGCCTTGAGACCAGCTTTAGTCGATGGAAACGCTCCACCATTCCATTCGAAGAAGGATGATAGGATGTCATTCTGATATGTTTACAGCCTACTATCTTCGTGAGTGTTTGAAAGATGGAAGACTCAAATTGACAACCTCTATCTGTTGTGACGGTCGAAGCTACTCCAAAATTCGCCACCCATCATGTAATGGAAACACGAGCTACGGTTTCTGCTGTGATATCTGGAAGAGGAATAGCTTCCTGCCAGCGTGTAAATCTGTCGATGCATGTGAGCATGTATAGATGCCCAGCTGAAGGAGTCAGAAGTCCAACAATGTCGGTGTGCACGTGATCAAACCTAGCTTCTGGTGTTGCAAAAGTGCTTAAGCACATTTTTTGTGTGTCGGTGCACTTTACATCTTTGGCACTGCAGACTGATTTTTGCTCTATCTCGTACATCTCAGTTGATTTCCGGGCCAGACAAAATGCGCAGTAATCAACTTTTGTGTGGCTCTGATGCCCTGGTGTGACAAATCGTGAAAGCATGAAAAACTGTGTCTAAGCTTGGCGGGGATGTATGGACGAGGGATTCCAGTAGAGATATCACACATATTATTACTACTTGAGGTGAAAACCGGAACTGCACTTAGCTGAAGCTATCAGCTGACTGTTGCATTTCCTCATAGTCTTCCTGAGCCTGAGCTATGGCGTCAAAGTCAATGATGGCTGACGTTTCCAAGGTGTTTATGTCCATAAGTGATAACGCATCGGCTCCTGTGTTGTCTTTACCCGAAATGTGCCTCAAGTCAGAAGTGTTTTGGATAATATAATCCAATTGGTGAATATCATGTGGACCATGCTTGGCTGGCTTGGAATGGAGCACAAAAATGAGCGGCTTGCGATTGGTGTGCACACAAAAAGGACGTCCCTCTAAAAGATGTCTGGAATGTTGGATACTCAGATAAACCGCGAGGAGTTCACGACCAAAGGTGCTGCACCTTGTCTCAACAGGTTGAAGTTGTTTTGAGAAGAAGGACAAAGGCTGACAATCCACACTTCTGTGTTGTTGTAAAACACCTCCAACTCTTATGTCTGAAGCATCAGTGAATATACCCAGAGATGCATCAGTCTTGGGGTGTACAAATGGTGCTACTTTATCCCATTGAAATGATGCAAGCTCTGTCACCCAGAACAATAGCCTGGTTACCCTGCGCTCGCGAAGCGAAAATCAGGGTTAAGCATTCATATGCGTACATGTGCCGTGTGCCGTACAGGTCTGCATTTTAAAAATTCATTTTCTCGGCAGCCGTTGGTCCGATTGACACGAAATTTTACCATAGAAGCGCCTCCGCCTGTATAATTTTTTTTATTCATAATTATGACGTCATAGATCAGGTGGAACGGACGCCATCTTGGAAAACGTTACACCTCTATATCTCCCAAACCGCTGGATGGGAAAAAATTAAATATGGCTCATTGTAAAGAACTCCATATGGGGAATAGGTGTTGTTAACAATGACGTCATTGGTGCTATAATTATGACGTCATAATTCAACAGGAACAACGCTTAGTCTGATCAGTTTGAAATGTATTGAGCGTGATCTATGCAACAATTATATGAGAGAATATAAATTTATGATGTCATCGCTCACGTGGTCTGGCAGCCATATTGGATCAAAGAAAAAAAATGTTCAAAAACAGAAAAGTTGGCTCACACCAAGTTGACTGCGCAGGATAAGTATTCTATGAATACCATCTACTTCTTCTTAGTCTTGCTTTTCAATATGTCAGTGAGCAACTGCACCTGCTCATCATATCATGGTATGATCCGTCGGTACAAATTCACCAACTTTAGAAACTCGCGAAACTTGCGCAGTGAGGTAGGAATTTGGAAATATTTGATGGTCTTAAAAAGAAAATCGTGTGAAAAATGTGCAAGTGCTCAGCATGTTCTTCCACCGAATCACTCGCTATTGTATTGTTGCGGTTTTGTGTTTTTATAATAACGGTTAATTTCCCCTCCTAGTTTAGTTACACTACAACATGTAGCCTCATTTAAGCTCAGTTATTTCATAGTAAATGTAAGCGAAGACCTTTCCTGTGTTTAGTTTTGCGTTGAGTAGGATAATGATAATTAGGTCCCTTTACGATGCCTCCATGCTTTTGGTTTTGGCACGAAATACCACGAGGCAGGCCTGAACAAGTCGACCAAAGCCGAAGGAAGGCGGAGGAGGAGCCGACGGTCAGCGCGAGCCGCCAATCAGGGCTCGAGGGGAGTGACTTACCACTGCGGCAAAAGGCGGGGTTTGGAACGTTCGAGTCGGGCTAGGGCGGGGCGATATAACCCTGTGCCCAGACCCCCCACCTCAGTTATGAGTCGGGGTCCTCAGTTGGAGTTCAGTTATGAGAGTGCGGGGTGTTCAGTTGAGTTCAGTTATGAGCTGGAGTTGGTGGGTCAGCAGATGAGTTGCGCAGCCCATGAGAAGAGTTACGAATCAGAGTTGTGAGAAGACGCGTGTGAGATTGCGTTGTGTCGAGACAGATCGGAGGAACTGAATAACTCCGCATATACGAACTTTGCCCTGCTCCCCGCGCTCTGCGCAGTATTACTAGCGGCTGTAAAGAGAGACCCATGCCGGGCCACAGCCGCTCATATTTCCTTCTGCCTGCCTCTGCCAATATACGTGCAGCGAGGATTTTCCCACCTGCCTGCCTTTGCCGGGATACGTGCGGTGACCGCCAAAGGACCATGCCAGGTGAGCTGTTCCTGGAGCGACCAAAGCAGGTGCGTTCAGCGCGTGAACCTTCTTCCTTCATCTCCCTGTGTGTGTAAGTGGGCCCATTGTCTGGGACATAAGATAAGACTGCTTAAGACTGCCCTGTGTCTCTTCTTCTACCGAATCATTGTACATCGTGTAAATAATAATTAAATTGTGTTATTCCTTTGATTCGACCGCTTTTGTCTCTCCATCATTGACTTCGCATGGTACGAATTAGATCACTCTGATCGGGTTCCATAAGAAAGGTACCAGCACGGGTCACGTGGTACACCATCCGCTCGGGTGTACTCAATTACGCGTGGCTCATGCGAGACTCGATCCCTGCCTCTGCTGCGGCGTGGGTACTCAAGGTACGTGCGAACATTGTCCCAAGACCCTTTCCCACGTCTGCCCGGAAGTGGCGACTCAGTCTCGCGGTTCGAAGACCCAAGGAAAAAAAGGGCTTAATCTCCCCTTTGTAAGGGAGCGGGCTTCGCAAAACCGCAACAATTTGGTGTCCGGGAGTGGGATTGGACCTGGAGTGTGCTTCACGCACTCGAAATTACAAGCAAATGAAATTTAGTGTTAAAAGCCAAATTATATTCGTACCATGGCTGGCCAAGGCGGCCGAATGCCAGTGGGGGTAGAAGAAGAGGAGAAATTAATGACTCAGGACCTGCAGAGCCAGTTGGTAGTGGAAACAGAAAAGGGTGCGGCAGCTGGTAAAGACAATGGCGGTGCCTCGCACGTGGCGGCGAAGGCCAAACCCGTTGTGAAAGTGAGTTCTAAAGACATGCAATTATTTATGACACAAATGATGGCCTTTATGGTCAAGACGGGTGAAGAAATGGAAAAGATGAATGGGACAATGGATGCCCAAAAGGACGAACTTCGCGGGATAAATAATAACATGAAGAAAGAAATAAAAGAGATTGGGGAGGACATTAGGCGCGGGTTGAGCGAGGAGGCCACAGTGGTACGCGACGGGGTGAAGCAGGGTGAGGAACGCGTGGGGAGCGAGCCTGAGCGAGGCACAGCCAAGTTGACCGGGGCTATGAGGGTCGCAACGTGAGAGGAGGGTGTAGAAGAGCCGACGGTCGCCGAATTGGACAAAGAAATTTCATGGGCGCCGGCGGTCGTCGAGGAAAAAGAAATAATTGGGGCCGAAGAGATGGTAGAAAAAGTGAGCAAATCGCGGGAGAAAGAGATGGAATCCACACAAAGCTTGTATTTGCACCGTGATGCTGGGCTTGCTAACCAAATGGAAAGTTTGCAGGTGCTGCCGGGGAAGGAGGACCCCGAGGTGAGTGGAAAATATGGCGTGAATGTGTTTGGCGCGAATGGGTTTTTGGCGCGCTTGGGACAGAGGCGAGACCCAGGCGTTCGCGGAAGGTCCATTGTGCGGTGTACGAGAGAGTGTGGTACGAAGTATGAGAGAGAGAGTGTGAACCGAAGCGTGAGCGAGAAAAGTGTGTGCCGGAGTGTGCCGGAGAAGAGTGTGTTACGGACTGTGTGCGGGAAGAGTGTGTACTGAAGTGTGTGAAAGGCATGAGTGCGCCTAGGTGTGCAGGTACAAGTGCGGAGTGTGAGGGAGAATGCACACCAGAGAATGTGGAAGGAGAGTGTGTGTTAACGGAGTGTATGGGAGGCGCGGGGACGCCCGGGTGTGCGAGTGCGGAGTGGGTCGCGAGGTGTGAGGACGCGGCTCAAGCATTGACACCGACCGTTTAGCGGGACGGGGTAGCGTTTAACGGGACGGATAGCAGATGCGAGCCCCCGGTGAGTGGTGTGCAGCAGGGACCGGCGGGGATCGGTGCCGCGGCGGTCTCACAAGGACCGGCGTGCACGATTCGTGCCGGCCCCCATACTGTATGGTTGGTGCCGTGCCGTGGCGGAAAAGGCGCTCGGTGGGGTTCAAGGGGAGGTAGGAAATTTCGGAGCCGCACACCTTGGCGGGCGCGGTGCTCTGACCGTGGCCGGTTGGGTCACCGTGCGTGGGACCGCGAGGCCCCGCGCAGGGATGGAGCCCTGCACCTCGGCCCATCAATACCTCCTCCCCTGGATCGAAAATGCCAGACGGACACCCCATACAGCAGACCAACCATCCGCATGGATCGCTCGGCCCTCCGAGGCCGAGCCGTGACGACAATGTACATCCACTTGGTGAGGCTCGAGTGTAGTGGACTGATGAGAGTCGTGTACCCCATGTGGGGGAATGGTAGTGTCACCATTCCTCACACGCCGGGGCCCATGATCATTAGTTTATGGGGATGGCAGTGATAGGCACATGGAGGTGCCAGCAATGGTTGCCTCCATGGGCCACCGAAGCTAGCCGAGGGAGGGCTAGGATAATGTTAGGGAATTAGAAGACAGTAGAGACAGAGATTTAAGTAGTGATACCTGTACCTATAGAGGGGACGTAGGTAGCTTAGATGGTTGTTAAAGAAAAGGGAGTGCATAGTTTAAAGGGACGACGGGGAAGCACAAGTTTTAGGGGAAGTAGTTAGCTACATGATGCTGTGTGTGAGGAATTGTGAGTAAAATAAGTGGAATTGTGTTTGAGGTGTGTGAGCACAAAAGGTGTGTGAGACAAAAGGTGTGTGAGATCAATGGTGTGCAAATAAGTAGTGTGGAATGCTTGGTGCGAAGGAGTGAATGGGGGGAGGTGGAACCCATTCACGGACGCCCAGGGTGGGTAGTGTAAAGCCAGGTAGAGGGCGTAGGCAAAATTTGTACGGGTATTGACGCCTTTGGTGCGGGTTGTAGAACGAAGTGTTTTGTTGGGTGCATGCGTATGTGGAATGGCTGGGCGTGTGGCTTAATTGGTGCGTATGGTTATTGGGGCACTCCACCACTGGTAGTTTGTCGGCCAGGTGAGGCCGCATGAAGTCTCTGGGAGCCGGTTAGAGTAGTTGTGAGTGGGGCCCGAGGATCCCAGGAGAGGACCCGGGTTTCCCAATGCCAAGGTGGGCATCAGGGGGTAAGCGCCAGGAAGGGCCTTCCCCAGTTAGGGTAGTTGTGAGTTGTTGAGTGGGGCCCGAGGATCCAAGGGAAGGACCCGGGTTGCCCAATGCCAAGTTTGGCATCAGGGGGTAAAGTGCCAGGAGGGGCCTTCCCCAGTTTAGGTAGTCGCAGGACAGGTAAGCTCGGGAGGCAACTTCAGTCGCGGAGGTGCGCAGGTAGGTAGACCTGCTGGTAGAGCCACACGACCCAGCCCCGAAATTGTGCAAGGGCACAGAGAGAAAATTCATGGGAGTGAGACCCAAATGTCAAGGGCACCGCAGAGTGGGCAATGGGAATTCGGGTTCTTAGAACCACATAGTTTAAAGAAGCCGATTGGCAGGGTACGACCCCGGGTAGGTTAAAAGTAAATGTCAGTAGTGTAGTTAGGATGAGAAATCCCTTCGCACCATCCACAGCCAGTCACCAAGGAATATTAATTGTAAATACAAGGAGGGCTAGCGTAGTGTCAGCCGACGGTGGGGGGTTAGGGACGATCCTGCTCTGCTCGCTCTTCCGCGCCCCTCGCGCTGCATTACCTTGTTGTTCTATGTGCCGTTGCGTCCTTTCCACTTTGCTTGTTGTGCCTTGTCTCTCCCCCCACCCCAGGACCATTTTGGAGGTGGAGCTGTGCAGCACCATCGACCTGTGCAGCATCCCTTCTGCACCTTGCTACATCTGTGCAGCCGAACTGCACAGCACTTTGCTGCCATATCCTTTTGCTGCACCTTGTTGCACCTGTGCAACACTTTGCTGCCAAACCCTTTGCTGCACCTTACACACTATGGACCACAAGCTTTGTGGACTTGCACCTCTGCTGTGCAGCATTTTGCTGCAAAACCATCTTGCACCTTCGGACCACTTGTTTGAGTGGCATTAATGCCACGCAGTCGGACCACATGGGAGTGGCCCTGCCTGGCAAAGAAAAAAAGAAATAAAATAAAAGCATTTTTTGTGCATTTTTATTATGGTGAGTGTGCTAGGGGATTTTTTTTTTTTTTTTTTTGTATACTGAATCGAGGCTCGTGAAAGAGCTGACATTTACTTCACAAACAAATCAACCAGACAAACAAAATATATAAAAAGAGGGAGCGGAAGACAAGAGAATGGGAAGCACACAAACACTTGAGAGCACACAACATTTAAGAGCAGGGAGATGTGTGGGAGGGAGAGGGCTTGGGGGGAGGTGGCGTGGGAAGGGGGGGGGGGGTGGGAGAAGTATAAAACACAAGGACACCAAGGACTTCCAGGACAGAAGTTGGTATTTCAAAAAGTGGAATTGGGGTGAAATTATCGGGGATAGAAAAGATCAAGGTTTTGGATGGGGGAAGATAAGAGATGGTGGTGAACAGCTGTTTTAAAGACCTGGAGGGTGGAGTGGGATTGAAGAGAGTGATGGAGTTTGTTCCAGAGGCGGGAGAAAATAGGAATGAAGGAGTGAAGGTGAGCAGAGAGTTTTGATTTTGGCAGTTTAACCATAAGACGGTTGCAGGCAGATCTTGTGCGACCTGTAGGAATATTTGCGGGACAGAGCCCAGAGAGAGCTGGAGGGGCAAGGCCAGAGAGGAGTCGGTAGAAGACGGAAAGACCACCAACCTGCCTGCGGTGAGTGAGTGAGAGGCCCTTGGAGTTAGCTTCATCACGGGAGATTCCAATGATTCTGAAAAGTTTGTTCTGAGTCATGAGAAGATGTGTAAGTTTAGGTAGCCCTGAAGATTAAAAATGGCCTGTATGCCGGTCCAGGGGCTAGCCGGTTTGATATATGCACACAGAAGAAGCAAGAAGCAAGATGCAAGAAGCAAGCAGCAAGTGTCATGATTGATGAGTGTGTTTTTGCTGTGCTTTCTCTCCCCTCCAATCTTCTCTTCCAAAAAGGACAGGTCCTGGGTCATAGAATTGTAAATAAGGTTAAGTTTTTGTGCTTGTAAATATAAGAATGCTGCCCACCGGCTATGTGTTTAGTTTGAAAAATTCCGGAAATACTCGGTGAGTTGTGGGTGTGAATCTGATATGTAGCTACTCAACGCAATAGGAGGGACATATCTAGTGTTTTAAAACTGTCGCATACACGGGTCAGAGTAAATGTTAGAGGGAACCACACCTATATGTCACATGTAAAAGTAAAAGTTAATTTTGCATGTCATTCTCTAACCGGTCGTTCCATTGGTGGTTGCGACTCGGGGACGAGTCTGACGAGGGAGGGGTGTAGTGTTGCGGTTTTGTGTTTTTATAATAAAGGTTAATTTCCCCTCCTAGTTTAGTTACACTACAACATGTAGCCTCATTTAAGCTCAGTTATTTCATAGTAAATGTAAGCATAGACCTTTCCTGTGTTTAGTTTTGCGTTGAGTAGGATAATGATAATTAGGTCCCTTTACGATGCCTCCATGCTTTTGGTTTTGGCGCGAAATACCACGAGGCATGCCTGAACAAGTCGACCAAGGCCGAAGGAAGGCGGAGGAGGAGCCGACGGTAAGCACGAGCCGCCAATCAGGGCTCGAGGGGAGTGACTTACCACTGCAGCAAAAGGCAGGGTTTGGAACGTTCGAGTCGGGCTAGGGCGGGGCGATATAACCCTGTGCCCAGAGCCCCCACCTCAGTTGTGAGTCGGGGTCCTCAGTTGGAGTTCAGTTATGAGAGTGCGGGGTGTTCAGTTGAGTTCAGTTATGAGCTGGAGTTGGTGAGTCAGCAGATGAGTTGCGCAGCCCATGAGAAGAGTTACGAATCGGAGTTGTGAGAAGATGCGCGCGAGATTGCGTTGTGTCGAGTCATATCGGAGGAACTGAATAACTCCGCGTATACGAACTTTGTCCTGCTCCCCGCGCTCCGTGCAGTATTAATCGCGGCTGTCGAGAGAGACCCGCGCCGGGCCACAGCCGCGCATATTTCCTTCTGCCTGCCTTTGCCAATATACGCGCCGCAAGGATTTTCCCGCCTTCCTGCCTTCACCGGGATACTGCGGTGACCGCCAGAGGGCCGCGCTGGGTGAGCTGTTCCTGGAGCGACCAAAGCAGGCGTGTTCGGCGTGTGAACCTTCTTCCTTCATCTCCCTGTGTGTGTAAGTGGGCCCATTGTCTGGGGAATAAGATACGACTGCTTAAGACTGCCCTGTGTCTCTTCTTCTACTGAATCATTGTACATCGTGTAAATAATAATTAAATCGTGTTATTCCTTTGATTCGACCGCTTTTGTCTATCCATCATTGGCTTAGCATGGTACGAATTAGATCACTCTGATCGGGTTCCATAAAAATGTAACAGCACCGGTCACGTGGTACGCCATCTGCTCGGGTGTACTCAATTACCCGTGGCTCGTGCGAGACTCGATCCCCGCCTCCGCTGCGGCGTGGGTACTCAAGGTACGTGCGAAAATTGTCCCGAGACCCTTTCCCACGTCTGCCCGGAAGTGACGACTCAGTCTCGCAGTTCGAAGACCCAAGGAAAAAAAGGGCTTAATCTCCCCTTTGTAAGGGAACGGGCTTCGCAAAACCGCAACAGTGTACATGATCACACATCATCATTGTAAGCATATGCAAAGAGTAAACCACGCAGCACTTCATCGATGAACCTCTGAAAGTCTGCTCCGCATTCCGTAGTCCAAAAGGCATGCGTTCAATTTCAAAAAGGCCAAAGGAAGTGGCGATGGCAGTCTTGTTTTGTTTACACCATCTGGTATCTGGTGCAGGTATCTATCTGAGGGTATGCTCTGACTAAGTCTAATTTGGAAAATACCTTCTCGCCTTCCAAACCACCAGCAAAATCTTCAAGAGGAGGACTAGGATACCTATCGGGTACTGTGTTCCTGTTCCATGCTCAGTAATCTCTGCAAGGCCTCCAGTCACCAGAAGTCTTCTTGGGTACCATGTGTAATGGAGTCGACCAAATACTACTGGATAGCTGTATGATTCCAAGCTCTAACATATGGCCAAATTTACCTTTGGCAATGTTGAGACGATCTGGAGCAAGCCGACGATGGCGAGCTACCACAGGAGGTCCGAGCGTCTCAATGTGACGTCTCAACCCGATATTGTCTGCATGCCTCAATCTCAATGTGATGTATGTCTGCGTGCTTTATAGTGGTCGTTTGGTACACAGGGCGAGTAATGTCAGGAAACTGATCCAAAACGGACTTGTACTTCGTTTCCACCTCAGACTTCAGGAATGTAGAACTGATGGATGAAGTAGATGACGTCACTCCTCCTATAACTTGGTAGTGGTGTACACAAGTCGTTAATGTTTAACATCCACCAAAAGACCAAAAATCTTCAAAAAGTCAGCGCCATTGATGGGAGTTGAGATGTTGGCGATGATAAAAACCCATCGGCAGGTTCGACCTGAGCCGATCTCAAGTGTCATAGATCGCTTCTCGTATGTTCAAATGCTCGAGCGATTAACTGTTTGCAAGTATAGCTTTGTAGATGGATATTTCTTTTCAGATGTCACATCGGCTGCTGTATTGCAGCCCATTTCAGATTTCATATTTCTTTTCATATCTTTTCTTTTGATATTTCTGATCTAAAATAAGTTATAGTAATAATAATTCCGCCTCTCCCATCATCCTTCCCTCCCTTCCCCCGCCCCCTTACACTCCCACCCCGCCCCCCACTTCCCTCCCACTCCCTCCCCACCCTCCTCCCCTCCCCTTCCCTCCCCCCTTCCCTTCCCCCTTTCACTCCCCCTCACGTCTCCCCTTCCCTCCCCTCCTCTCTCTCCACCTCTCTTAATAGTCCCGTCACGAAGCGACTGAATTGTCCAGTAAAACTGGGTACTTTTGCTTTTGCTTGTACAAATATATAACAGCATATATATACAGACTTGGCATTTAATATGGAATTTTTTTTTTGTGGGGGTGAACTTACTTTTCAAGATGACTTAGAACCAAAAGTTCATTGGAATTATGTTGAAATTATTCTAGATTTTGTTAATGTGACCTTTAAAAGAAACAAAAACCACATTTGACATTTCGAAGCAAATAAATTGATCCTTGAAAGTGATGTAAACTGATATCGAACTCAATTCACGGACAGTACTGTGTTAAACTTCTGTACGTTTTCCAGAAGTATCTCTTTATTTTGCACATTAGCCAAAAAAAATTTCAACAAAAAGAAAAGCTAAATTATGACTGGGATTACGGACAGTAAAATTACAGTTCGGTACTTCGTGTAACCCCCACGAGCATTCAGGAGAGCACGTACACGTTGAGGCATGCTGTTCACGAGATTTGCCAAGATTTGGACAGGAATCGCTTGCCATGCAGTGACAATAGCCTGCTGCAATTCACGCACAGAGGTCGGCTGCTGGTCCAAGTTGTCGATATGACGTGTTAATTCTGCCCACAAGTTCTCTATCGGATTCATATCCGGGGACATGGCAGGCCACTCCATATGCTCTACACCACGGTCAGCAAGAAAGTGTTGGATCATGCGAGCACGATGAGGCCGTGCATTGTCATCTTGGAAGACAAAGTTTCCTAAAAGGCTGCACGAGCAAATGGAAGCAATGTTTCTTCCAGAATGACCCTGTACTTGAACTGGTTCAGGTTTCCATTCACAACAACCAGGTCAGTTTTGCCCCCTGCATGAAAAGCAGCCCAAACGGTCACCCCACCACCTCCAGCTTGAACTCTTGGCACTATACAATCTTCGTTGTGGGCTTCATGCACTTGACTGCACACTCGGACCCGGCCATCTTGATGATAGACCAGAAATCTAGACTCGTCACTGAAGGTCACGTGATTCCAGTGTCCTGGCTGCCATTGACAGTGCTCTCTGGCCCACTGCAATCGGCGCTGGCTGTGTTGTCTGGTCAGGCGTGGCTTTCTCAGGGGACGCCCGGCACGATAGCCTGCTTGAACCAGTCATTGGTCGACTAGCCTTCTGGATACAGGCACATTTGTCAGTTGCTGCCACTCAGCCCGAAGCCGATTAGCTGACTTGGTACGGCCATTGCGGACTAACCGGTGCAGCTGGCGATCATCTCTCCTTGTGGTTCTGCGTGGACGTCCTGGCCTCGGTATTGGAGTAGGGACACCCCTCTGAGCATTTCGTTTCAGGATCTTTGACACCTGAGCTTGATTGATGCCATACTGCTGAGCAATAGCACGCTGTTTCATGCCAGAATTTCGTAAAGCCACCACTCCATGACCAACAGCATTGTCAAGTTGACGGACCATCTCCAGAGGAAGCGGCAATAACTTTTGTAGATGTGCAGCAGTTGTTTTCCACTAATACAGAACGCAACAACCCTTATATACCCGATTGTGAAGCCAATCGTCAAATGCACCTGTCCTTACATTTTGTCACGCCACCTGTGATATACAGTCACGTGAAAAAGTAAGTACACCCCATGTAAAGTTTTGACTTTTTCAACATATTTCAACATACAGCTATTTGATCTTCATTTCAACAATATTAATAGATAAAGGTGATATAATATAACAAATATCATGAAACATTTGCATTTTGTAGTCCATTGTATAATTTAAATAAACATAAATGAAAATTTCGCATGTGGAAAAAGTAAGTACACCCTTGGCTCTCATAGGTGGTATTGCCCCCTTTGGCAGAAACAACCTCAAGTAGGCATTTCTTATAACTGTCTACCAGTCTCTGACATCGACTGGGAGAAATTTTTGCCCACTCCTCCATGCAGAATTCTTTCAGCTGTGCGATGTTTGAGGGGTTTCTTGCATGCACAGCTCGTTTCAAATCCTCCCACAACATCCCGATGGGATTTAGATCCGGGCTTTGACTTGGCCATTCCAGAACCCTCCATTTCTTTTTTTTCAGCCATTCCTTGGTGGATTTACTGGTATGTTTAGGGTCATTGTCATGTTGCAAGGTCCACCTTCGGTTGAGCTTCAACTTTCTGGCAGATGGCCTCACATTATCCTCAAGCACCCTCTGATACAATGAAGAATTCATAGTGGATTCTAAGATGGTGAGCTGCCCAGGCCCTGATGCAGCAAAGCTGCCCCAAACCATAATATTTCCACCACCATGCTTTACAGTTGGTATCAGGTTCTTGTGGTCAAATGCTGTCTTTGGTTTTCGCCAAACATGTCTTCTGGTACTGTGGCCAAATAGTTCACCTTTGACTCATCTGTCCAGAGCACATTGTTCGAGAAGTGCTGGTCTTTGCCGAGGTGTTCATTGGCAAACTTTAGTCTTGCCCTGATGTTCTTTCTGGACAGCAAAGGTTTCCTCCTGGCACACCTCCCATGTAGATCAAATTTGTGCAGCCTCTTTCTAATGGTAGACTCGTGCACTTTGACATCAAAAGTGGCAAGAGCTACCTGTAGGTCCCGTGATGACATTCTGGGGTTCTTAGAGACTTATTTCAGCATCTTGCAGTCTGCTCTCAGGTTGAACTTTCTGGGACGGCCTGGCCTGAACAAGTTGGCAGTTGTTTGGAATCTTCTCCACTTGTAGATGATCTTCCAGACAGTCAATTGATTGATTTCAAATTGTTTGGAGATCTTTTAAAATCCCTTCCCAGACTCGTAGGCATCTATAACCTCCTTTCTGAAGGCCTCAGAGAGCTATTTTGATCAAGGCATGGAGACGTCGCACACTTCAACAACAAAGAGCATACCAAACTAAATGTCTGAGGTTTAAATAAGACAGGTTCCTCCAAGATCCTCTCTAGCAATGTTCTAATCATTTGCACCTGAGCTGGTGCATCTGATTCTAATTTTAGGTATTTTAAGTAGTGATAAATGTCGGGGTGTACTTACTTTTTCCACATGCTAAATTTGCATTTATGTTTATTTAAATTATACAATGGACTACAAAATGTAAATGTTTCATGATATTTGTTATATTATATCACCTTTATCTATCAATATTGTTGAAATGAAGATCAAATAGCTGTATGTTGAAATATGTTGAAAAAGTCAAAACTTTACATGGGGTGTACTTACTTTTTCACGTGACTGTATTCCTGTTATTGACTTCTTGCTGCGAAAGACAATCAGTGACATGGTTCTTTCAACAAAGACATCACCGAAGTGTAAAAGAAACTCACCAGATTGATATACTGAGTTCAGAAAGTAAACCCAAGTCAAGAAAAAAAAAAAAATTCCATATTAAATGCCAAGTCTGATGCCAAGTCCGCCTCTAATGAGTGGATTCGGCTGTTTCAGCCGCACCTATTGCTGACAGGTATATATAATCAAGCACACAGCCATGCATTCTCCATAGACAAACATTGGCAGTAGAATGGGCCGTACTGAAGAGCTCAGTGACTTTCAACGTGGCACCGTCATAGGATGCCACCTTTCCAACAAGTCAGTTCATCAAATGTCTGCCCTGCTAGAGCTGCCCTGGTCAATTGTAGGTGCTGTTATTGTGAATTGGAAACGTCTAGGAGCAACAACAGCTCAGCCGCGAAGTGGTAGGCCACACAAGCTCACAGAACGGGACTGCCGAGTGCTGAAACGCATAGGGCGTTAAAATCGTCTGTCCTCGGTTGCAACACTCACTACCAAGTCCCAAACTGCCTCTGGAAGCAAGGTCAACACAACCACTGTTCATCGGGAGCTTCATGAAATGGGTTTCCATGACCGAGCAGCCACACACAAGCCTAAGATCACCATGCGCAATGCCACGCGTCGGCTGGAGTGGTGTGAAGCTCGCCACCATTGGACTCTGGAGCAGTGGAAACGCGTTCTCTGGAGTGATGAATCACGCTTCACCATCTGGCAGTCCAACGGACGAATCTGGGTTTGGCATATGCCAGGAGAACGCTACCTGCCCGAATGCATAGTGCCAACTGTAAGGTTTGGTGGAGGAGGAGTAATGGTCTGGGGCTGTTTTTCATGGTTTGGGCTCGGCCCCTTAGTCCCAGGGAAGGGAAATCTTAACGCCACATCATACAATGACGTTCTGGACCAATGTGTGCTTCCAACTTTGTGGCAACATTTTGAGGAAGGCCCTTTCCTGTTTCAGCATGACAATGGGCCCGTGCACAAAGCGAGGTCCATACAGAAATGGTTTGTCGAGATCGGTGTAGAAGAACTTGACTGGCCTGCACAGAGCCCTGACCGCAACCCCCATCGAACACCTTTGGGATGAATTGGAACGCCGACTGCGAGCCAGGCCTAATCGCCGAACATCAGTGCACGACCTCACGAATGCTCTTGTGGCGGACTGGAAGCAAATCCCCGCAGCAATGTTCCGACATCTCGTGGAAAGCCTTCCCGGAAGAGTGGAGGCTGTTATAGCAGCAAAGGGGTGACCAACTTCATATTAATGCCTATGATTTTGGAATGAGATGTTTGACGAGCACATATGGGTGTGATGTTCGGGTGTCTACATATTTTTGGCCATTTAGTGTATATACAGTATATATATATAAATATATATATGGATCCTAATTAACACATTATATATATATATATGTATATATATATATATATATATATATATATATATATATATATATAATTATATATATATATATATAATTATATATATATATATATATATATATATATATATATATATATATATATATATATATATATATATATATATATACGTATATATATATATATATATATATATATATATATATATATATATATATATATATATATATATATATATAATTATATATACTAGGGCATGCCCGTACTATATATACAGTATATCTAAAATTATATCCCCCCCCCTCTATTTACATGAAATGGTTTGGTCCAAAGCGAACGGCTTGCGAGTACGGTGACAATCCCCCCCCTCTATTTACATGAAATGGTTTGGTCCAAAGCGAACGGCTTGCGGAGTTTGGTAAAGACAAATCGCAGTTACGATGAATCGCAAATTAGTTTTAATTAGTTTTAAAACATAGTTTAACGGCAACATAGTTTGCCAACGTGAAATAAATGAATACGCTCTCAAATGTGCCGTCCGAGGCAGAGTCTGTTCGCCACGTTCGGCACACGTGATAGCTCGCTGCTCTCTGATTGGTTGAATCGTTTTTTGGACATAGCTCGGTAACTACTTCTCCGATTAATATGAAACCTTGAAAAGGCACATCCTCAGGTCCCCAGCAATATACCTGGCAAGTTTAAAGTATATCGGACCCGTGGTTGTCGAGAAACAGCGGTCACAGACATACAGAGATTACTGGAATTATAGATAGACTAGGGCATGCCCGTACTATATATATGCCCGTACTATATATCTATCTAAAATTATATCCCCCCCCTCTATTTACATGAAATGGTTTGGTTCATTCGCAACGCCAAAGCGAACGGCGAACGGCTTGCGAGTACAGTGACAACCCCCCCCCTCTATTTACATGAATGGTTTGGTCCATTCGCAACGACCACAGAACCCCCCCCTCTATTTACATGCAATGGTTTGGTCCAAAGCGAACGGCTTCCGGAGTTTGGTAAAGCAATCGCCATCGCGTGCACAAACGCGTGGTTGCCCGTTCCTTGCCAAAAAAAAAAAAAAACGCTACCCGTACGCTCTACCCCGCCCGTACGCCCGTAAACAAAAAATACAACGCTCTTCGCTTCCGCCCTTCGCTCTGACTGAATTGGGAGAAATAATGCGCATAAGAAATCGAATTACGTACCGTAATGGCGGTCAGCTCGTAACGCGCTCAGCTCCGCTCGTCTCACATCGGCCACGCCTACGCAACAAAGCGTTCTGTGATTGGCTGCCGGAAAGCGTGCTGCCGGACAGTCTTCACTGTCCGGAAGTTCGCAAATCGCAGTTAGGATGAATCGTTTTAATTTAATCGCAGTTTGAATTCGTTTTAAAACATAGTTTAACGGCAACATAGTTTTCCAACGTGAAATAAATGAATACGCTGTCAAATGTGCCGTCCGAGGCAGAGTCTGATCGCCACGTTCGGCACACGTGATAGCTCGCTGCTCTCTGATTGGTTGAAGCGTTTTTTGGACATATCTCGGTAAGTAATTGTCCGATTAATATGAAACCTTGAAAAGGCACATCCTCGGGTCCCCAGCAATATACCTGGCAAGTTTCAAGTATATCGGACCCGTGGTTGTCGAGAAACAGCGGTCACAGACAAACACACAGACAGACACACACACAGAGATTACTGGAATTATAGATAGATATATATAATTTTATATATATATATATATATATATATATATATATATATATATATATATATATATATATATATATATATATATATATATATATATAATATATATATATATATATATATTGTTGCCACTTTGAGAACCCACACAGATAACATCATTAAAGGTTAAAGGTCCTTTTTCTTCCTCTTCCCTGTACATTCTTCCTTTTCCTTCCTATTCTTATTGATTGTACAAATTGTTAATAAATTACTTGTTCTTCCTGGTTTCTTCCTAAATTCGATCGTCCTAGTCTTTTCTCCATTGGGTAAACGTGGCACGATTAGGAACCGCTATAATCGGGTTAGTCCTTGTTAACAGCTCGGATCGCGGATTGCTATCCGCTCGGCATATTCCATCCATATCCGTGATTCGGGCGGGAGTTATTCCCTCGTTTCCGGTCAGCGTTAGTACTTCGGTAATAGCGAATCCCTAGTCCTAAAAACCCTACCTAACGCTGCCCGGGAAGGACGTTATAAGCTCCAGGATCGCGTCGGCCAGATAAAGGACAAGGGGATTAAACCCCCCTTGATAAGGGGAAGGCCGACGTCGGAGATCCGCAACAATATATATGTATATATATACTCGTATAAAACATGGACCCTTATTTAACACATCGTATATAACATATGGAGCGGGTGTTGAGGTGTGAGGGTGGAGGTGGGTTATCATGGTGGGTGAGAGATGTCAGAGTGTGGTTGGGGCAAAATGTAGTGCACATGTGTCCCCTCCCAACCGCCGACAGTCGTGTTCATGCGTCTCATATTCAATGCCTATCCGGAGACATTTAAACCAGAATGAGATGATAACAAGGTTCGGTTTCTTCCAACAATGGTGACTGATTATCTTTGTTTCCATCGGAGCTCACAACAAAGATAATGTAGCAAATCTATCCATTCCTGTATAACCTCTTGGATTCACTACACACGCTCCCTCTCCATGGGTCCACGTTAACCACACCGGCTGGCAGCACGAAGACCTGATTCCCAGCACTAGATCGGACATGTCGATCATCGTAGACCAAAGGTCTGCCGTGGTGCCGAACGGCGTCCATAGCGCAGTTCCGTTCGATCACTAACGTTCCTCGAAGGATGCGACGATTCACAGCTCCTCCCTACGTTCTTTTAAAGGGAACACGTAGCTACAACCCATGAACCGCAAACAACGGTCTTCATTTTGTTTCTCTCCAGTCTCGGGCATTCCAACTTTCTCCTTCTCCCTCTTCCCTTAATGTCCGCACTCCTCCCCTCTTTCTCTCTCTGTCTCTCTCTCTCTCCCAGGAGTGGTTCATACCTCAAACCTCGTCCTTCCCAACCCATCCACCACCTCCCCCCTCCCCTCTGTACACCCCCTGCCCACCCCCAGCTGCTGCGGCACTGCTGATGTCCGTGACGTCACGGGCCCTCGGCTCCGCAGAGCCCGCGCTCTGCCCTCAGTTCCCGCACTCATCGCTCGCGCCATCACAACTCACTCGCTCTTCTGCACTCTCCTCTCCTCCCCTTCCCCCGTCCCCATCCCCATCCATGTCCCTGGCCGAGCGGTGCTGGAGAAGGAGTACGAAAGACAAAGTGAGAGTGAGCGGGAGACATGGGAACCGGCATGGTGATCCTGGTGGTGCTGATGGTGCAGTTCGCGCCGTTCGCTCATTCCGAGGTACCGCGCCGCTTTATTCGCTCATTCCGAGGTACCGTGCCGCTTTACTCGCGACGTCGTCCCATTGTCCGTCCATTTAGCCGCATCCCTCTGTCTAACCTCGCACCTCGTCTTTTGTCCTCCACTTTACCTCACTTCTCCTCTCACGTCGTCCGTGTCCGCTCGCTCGTCCCTTGTCTATTTGCCTGTGGCGGTGTTTTTTTTACGTCTCGTTTGTCCGTTCTTTGTGTCCGTCCCATGGTCCGTGCTCCGTCCCCGAGCCGGACCCGGGTCCGGGCAAAGCTTCGCTCGGTCTCCTCAGAGAGCGAGAGGTTCTGTGGGCTGTGGCGAGCGACGGACGTGCCGCGCATTTGCAATGAGCACACAGCAAGTGCGCGTCTCTGTGTCCGTGTTCGCGTGTCCGTCCGACTCCTGAGCTGTCTATCTCCCGGTCTTTACCGCCACAGCCTGACCTTGCATCACTCTTATATCGATCATATAGCTTTATCTCTCTGATGAGACCATTAAGTTCTTATAAACACCTCATCCAAGTAGAGTTGTTGATAATAAGGTTTTGCATACCCACGTGACCATTGCTGAGTATCCCTTTGTGGGTGGTGGGGTGGGGGTGGGAAGCGGGCGTTGTGTGGTTGGGTGGGGTGGGGGGGGCGGGGGGGGTGCATACTGACCTGGATAGAGATCGATCCACGCACACTACTGTGCTTTGTTTAGCCCTTAATGCCGAGCTGTTGTGTTTTCAACCTACGAGTACGATCTCGTTTGTTTTGCTTCATTGTGATTGACTGATAGTCTGATACGTGGCCGACAGCTGGGAGAACGACAAAAAAGCAGGAAGAAGAGAAGAACCACCTTTCGAGGCCATTTTCCCCCAAAGAGCAGGGGTTGGCCTTTTTCGGGCACCGTGGTCCCCTTTTTGAACCAATGTTTTATGGCCGGATGCCCTTCCTGCCGCGAACCCTGTTAGTCGCCTCTTGCGACACACAGGGAAATACCAGTGACCTGGTATTCAATTTGCCGACCTCGGAAGGATGACAGGCTGTCAACCCCCCTGGCGTTAATTCAGCGATCGACCGGGATTCAAACCCAGGATCCCAAGCTGGCACGCTAACCGCTAAGCCAACACCAGCTAAAAAATGAAAATATATCTAAAAATTAATAATAATTGATAAATAATTGATAATAATAAAATTGATAAAAAAGCAGGAAGATATATAAAAAGAATTGGACCGATTAGGCATAGACAAAGAAGGCTCTTTGTAACGGCTAAGAAGAGGTCAGCTCAACTGGTACGGAGAACGAATCATTATAAATGCCCGAGACGAAGGACGCTACACTAATGGCTTTAAGAAAATAGTGGGACTGGGTCAATCGGACAAGTATAGGTTCTGCAAGGTAGAAACAGAACGTACGAGCCACCTCCTATCGGGAAGTAAAAAACTCATGTCAGAGCAGCTGTACACCCAAAGGCACAACAAGGTATGTAAAGTAATCCAACGGTACCGGTAAAGTAATCCACCGGCACGCGTGTCAAAACTTCAATATCCCAGTCCCAGAAAAGTCATGGAAACATGAACCAGAAGCGATAATTGAGAACAAGAAAGTAACGCTCACATACGACGTGATTGTCCCATCGAGCGTGAACAAAGAATACAAAGCACTGCGACCAGATAAAGTACTTATGTGTAAAAAACGAAAGAAAGCTAATTGAGGTGTCAGTCCCCAGCGATTTTTGCCTAAACAACGCAGAAAGCAAGAAAATGACCAAATACCCAGATTTGAAAAATGATTCTGAAGAGTGCCAAAATTGTACGAGTTATTATTGGAGCAACGCGAATGATGAAGAAGAACCTCACAGATATCTTAAAAACTATCCCTGGGAATATTAATATAAACAAACTATAGTTGGACGCTGCCTGGGGCTTGGTGACAATCCTGAAAAGAGCCCTCAGCACAAAACTTTGATAACAAGAACGGCATTCGGTAGCGCACGTACGTCTGGCACTCGGTAGAGCAACAGGCTGACCAGTTTACGTTTTGTATCCCACTGATAGGCCGGATATGCATCGTGACCCAACATCTAATTGGCTAGTTCTTGTCACGAACCAACTCGTCCACCAGGTTTTGTCATAATTTGTCCACAATGTTTTGGAGATGTCCTGCTCTGTAGCGTTTTTTGCCCCATTTGTCAATGGTGAAGAATCACTTAAAAATTACAGTATCCAGATCCAGATCTTCACCAACATCTAATCAACTTGTTCTTGTCACACACCCAACCTGTCCACCAAGTTTTGTCAGAATCCGTCCACGACTTTTTGAGATATCGTGCTCACAGACAAACAAATGAAAAATCGGTCAGAGACCGAGGACTTGCCGGAATGTACTTTTTTATCGGCCATTTTGGACAAATATGGCGGCCGAACCACGTGACCGATGATGTCATCATTATTTGTTTTCTAAACTAATTTATTCCTTGATGATGCTCAAGAAATTTCATCTTGATCGGATGAAGTTTTGTACTTGTCGAATTATGATGTCATAATGGAGGCACCTATGACATCATCATTAACATATTTTATTCCACATGGGGAGTTCTTTACAATGAGCCATGCCTCAATTTTTGCTATTCAGCACTTTCGGAGATATAGAGGTGCAAAGTTTTTCCATTTTTCCAAGATGGCCGGCAAACCACGTGACCGATGATGTCATCATTTTTTTTTTTCTCCACCAGTTTATGCCGTCATGTCGCTCAAGAAATTGCATCTTGATTGGATGAAGTTTTGTACTTGTCGAATCATCAAATTATGACGTTATAATGGAGGCCTTGGGCCAAGAGAGTTGAAAATTGGGCACAGTCTATTCCAGGACAAGACCAATATGTGTGGAAAGTTTGGCGATTCTACATGCAACGGTGTAGACGTAGTACTGCGAACAAACAGACAAACAGATGAAAAATCGGTCAGAGACCGAGGACTTGCCAGAATGTACTTTTTTATCGGCCATTTTGGACAAATATGGCGGCCGAACCACGTGACCGATGACGTCATCATTATTTGTTTTCTGAACTAATTTATTCCTTGATGATGCTCAAGAAATTTCATCTTGAACGGATTAAGTTTTGTACTTGTCGAATTATGATGTCATAATGGAGGCACCTATGACATTATCATTAACATATTATTATTCCCCGTGGAGAGTTCTTTACAATGAGCCATGTCTCAATTTTTTCTATTCAGCACTTTCAGAGATATAGAGGTGCAAAGTTTTTCGGTTTTTCCAAGATGGCGGCCGAACCACGTGACCGTTGACGTCATCAATTGGGCACAGTCTATTCCAGGGCAAGACAAATATGTGTGTAAAGTTTGGCGATTCTACGTGCAACGGTGTAGACGTAGTACTGCGAACAAACAGACAGAGACAGACAGACAAACCAACCGATCAACATACTTGCCGGAATCTTTTCTGGCAAGTAACAACTAGAACGGCACTCAGTGGAGAGCATAGCCCCGCCTGGTTGGCCATATCACTCAATGGTGAAGAATCACTTAAAAATTCTACTACCTGGATCCAGATCCGGATCTTCACCAAAATCGAATCGATTCTTCCTCGTACACACACCCAACCGGTCCACCAAGATTCGTCCAAATCCATCCATAACTTTTAGAGATATCCCGCTATATCGTTTTTGGCCCTATCTCCCAATGGTGAACAATCACTTAAAAAATTAAATAATTCTCATATCCGAATCCATATTCAGTTCTTCACCAAAATTGAATCGATTCCTCCTTGTCAGACACCCAACCTGTCCGACAAGTTTCGTCCAAATCCATCCATAACTTTTAGAGATATCCTGCCCTTATCGTTTTTGGCCCTGTCTCCCAATGGTGAAGAATCACTTAAAAAATTAAATAATTCTCATATCCAAATCCAAATTCAGATCTTCACCAAAATCGAATCATTTCGTCCTTGTCATATACGCTACATCTCTGCCAAATTTCGTCCGAATCCGTCCACAACCTTTTGAGATATTTTGTTCACAAACGGACAGACAAACTGACAAACGGACAGACAGGGGTGAAAACATGACCTTTGTGCACCTTCGGTGGCTGAGAAAGCAAGAAAACTTCACGGCTTGGTCCATGAATGATGATCCGCTTACCAAAACGTAGGTGGATACTTCGACCCCTCGGATGATTCCGTTGCACCTTCTGAACCCCACGTCGTATGAAGACACACACACACACACACACACACACACACACACACACACACACACACACACACACACACACACGAAGGCGGATACATCGAGACTTTGGAGGGCTCCGTTTCACCTTCTGAATCCCACATTTGGAGATAACAACCAACAACACACACGCAGCAGACATTCACAACAATGGTACCTTTGATGCACAACCTCAAGCTACAAAATCTGAACATTGTCAGGTGAGTAGTAGGGCAGCTCCTTGACAGGGTGATATTATAACACGACGATCCATTTTGTAGACTTCTGGGCTGACAGTTATTGCTCTTTAGTCCATGGGCAGTGCTCTGTAAGAAGCGATTCATGATTGCTGCGCTTGCACTGCAGCATATAACGCACTTGTGCGTCGATATAATGACCACGAAGCAGCGTTGAAGGGGCCACCTGTCAATCACTGTGATAGAATGCAAACAACTATTTCATGCAACGTGTGGGACGTGAACGAATATATGAGAAAACATACAGCGTTACTTAGGTGATAGGTGAGCAGGTGACATCATGTAGATAAACAAGGGGGAGGGATCGGGTGAGCAGGTGTTTCAATGCAAACATAATAAGCATGTGAGCATGAGGTAACCAAGTGATAGTTAAGAAGTTGACCAGGTAACATGTGAGCTTTAAGCAGTTCAGCGTGTGAGATGTCTCATCTTATGTCCTGTCGAGATGGAACTCAGTCAAGGTTGAGAACAAAAGAAATCCGACTGAGGATGTTTGAAACAGGATTTAGAGGAGGATAACGGGATGTGCATGGGACGGGGAGTGGATATGTAGATTTAAAGCATAAGAGATTCAAGAAGAACTAGAACGGCACTCAGTAGAGATCATACCTCCGCCAGGTGAACGGTTTACGTTTTGTATCCCAGGGTAGACCAGAAAATCACAATACAGAATCACATTTAATCAAAATCAATCACAGGAATCACCATCCACAACTTTTTGAGATATCCTGCTATGTATCGTTTTTGGCCCTATCTCCCAATGGTGAAAAATCACTTACAAAATTAAATAATTCTCATATCCGAATTCATATTCAGATGTTCACCAAAATCGAATCGAATCGTCCTTGTCAGACACCCAACCAGTCCACTAAGTTTCGTCCAAATCCATCTATAACTTTTTGAGATATCCTGCTATGTATCATTTTTGGCCCTTTGTCCCAATGGTGAAGAATCACTTAAAAAATTAAATAATTCTCATATCCGAATCCATATTCAGGTCTTCACCAAAATCGAATCGAATCTTCCTCGTCAGACACCCAACCAGTCCACTAAGTTTCGTCCAAATCCGTCCACAACTTTTTGAGATATCCTGCTATGTATCATTTTTGGCCCTTTGTCCCAATGGTGAAGAATCACTTAAAAAATTAAATAATTCTCATATCCGAATTCATATTCAGATGTTCACCAAAATCGAATCGATTCTTCCTTGTCACACAGCCAACCAACCGGTCCACCAAGTTTCGTCCAAATCCATCCATAACCTTTTTAGAGATCCTGCTATGTATCATTTTTGACCCTTTCTCCCAATGGTGAAGAATCACTTAAAAAATTAAATAATTCTCATATCCGAATCCATATTCAGTTCTTCACCAAAATCGAATCGAATCTTCCTCGTCAGACACCCAACCAGTCCACTAAGTTTCGTCCAAATCCGTCCACAACTTTTTGAGATATCCTGCTATGTATCATTTTTGGCCCTTTGTCCCAATGGTGAAGAATCACTTAAAAAATTAAATAATTCTCATATCCGAATTCATATTCAGATGTTCACCAAAATCGAATCGATTCTTCCTTGTCACACAGCCAACCGGTCCACCAAGTTTCGTCCAAATCCATCCATAACCTTTTTAGAGATCCTGCTATGTATCATTTTTGGCCCTTTCTCCCAATGGTGAAGAATCACTTAAAAAATTAAATAATTCTCATATCCGAATCCATATTCAGTTCTTCACCAAAATCGAATCGAATCTTCCTCGTCAGACACCCAACCAGTCCACTAAGTTTCGTCCAAATCCGTCCACAACTTTTTGAGATATCCTGCTATGTATCATTTTTGGCCCTTTGTCCCAATGGTGAAGAATCACTTAAAAAATTAAATAATTCTCATATCCGAATTCATATTCAGATGTTCACCAAAATCGAATCGATTCTTCCTTGTCACACAGCCAACCGGTCCACCAAGTTTCGTCCAAATCCATACATAACCTTTTTAGAGATCCTGCTATGTATCGTTTTTGGCCCTATCTCCCAATGGTGAAGAATCACTTAAAAAATTAAATAATTCTCATATCCGAATCCATATTCAGTTCTTCACCAAAATCGATTCGAATCTTCCTCGTCAGACACCCTACCAGTCCACTAAATTTCGTCCAAATCCGTCCACAACTTTTTGAGATATCCTGCTATGTATCATTTTTGGCCCTTTGTCCCAATGGTGACGAATCACTTAAAAAATTAAATAATTCTCATATCCGAATTCATATTCAGATGTTCACCAAAATCGAATCGATTCTTCCTTGTCACACAGCCAACCGGTCCACCAAGTTTCGTCCAAATCCATACATAACCTTTTTAGAGATCCTGCTATGTATCGTTTTTGGCCCTATCTCCCAATGGTGAAGAATCACTTAAAAAATTAAATAATTCTCATATCCGAATCCATATTCAGTTCTTCACCAAAATCGAATCGAATCTTCCTCGTCAGACACCCAACCAGTCCACTAAGTTTCGTCCAAATCCGTCCACAACTTTTTGAGATATCCTGCTATGTATCGTTTTTGGCCCGATCTCCCAATGGTGAAGAATCACTTAAAAAAATTAATAATCCTCATATCCGAATTCATATTCAGTTCTTCACCAAAATCGAATCGAATCTTCCCCGTCAGACACCCAACCAGTCCACTAAGTTTCGTCCAAATCCATCCATAACTTTTTGAGATATCCTGCTATGTATCGTTTTTGACCCGATCTCCCAATGGTGAAGAATCACTTAAAAAATTAAATAATTCTCATATCCGAATCCATATTCAGATCTTCACCAAAATGGAATATATTTGTCCTTGTCAGACACCCAACCGGTCCACCAAGTTTCGTCCAAATCCGTCCACAACTATTTGAGATATCCTGCTATGTATCGTTTTTGTCCCCATCTCCCAATGGTGAAGAATTACTTTAAAATTTTTAGTAGTCGGATCCGAATGCGGATCTTCACCAAAATCTAATCATTTCGTTCTTGTAACATACGCTACATCTCTGCTAAATTTCGTCCGAATCTGTCCACAACTTTTTGAGATATTTTGTTCACAAACGACAGACAAAGGGACAGACAGACAGGGGTGAAAACATAACCTCCATTTACCTTTGGTTGCGGAGGTAACTACAACGATAAATTGGTAGAGTGCATACCTGTGCCAGACTGAGCGGTTTACGTTTTATATCCCACTGACAGGCCAGATCTCTATCCAGATCTGAACCAACGTCTAATCAGCTTGTTCTTGTCACCCACCAAGTTTTGTCCGAATCCGTCTACAACTTGTTGAGATAACATGCTGCAGTATACATCGTTTTTGGCCCCCATCTCTCAATTGTGAAGAATACTTTTTTTTAAATTCTCGGATCCAGATTCGGGTCTCCATCAAATTAGAAAATGTCACACACCCAACCTGCCCAACCAAATTTCGGCCAAATCCATCCCTAACCCTTTGAGATATCCTGCTCACAGACAAACAGGGCTGAAACGTAACCTCCGCCCACCTCCGGTGGCGCAGGTAATAAAGAATTACGTCCATAATGGGAGAGGGAAAAGGCGATACTGTCTAAATCTTGAATTCCCAGTGAGGTGACATGTGCAGTCTCATTGACTTCATGGAATTACTGATAAACTGGAGAAGATGTGAAGCTTTGGCAAGGGAGACCAAATTATATATATACTAGGGCATGCCCGTACTATATATATATCTAAAAGTATATCCCCCCCCTCTATTTACATGCAATGGTTTGGTCCAAAGCGAACGGCTTGCGAGTACGGTGACAATCCCCCCCCCCCCCCTCTATTTACATGAAATGGTTTGGTCCAAAGCGAACGGCTTGCGAGTACGGTGACAATCCCCCCCCCCCTCTATTTACATGAAATGGTTTGGTCCAAAGCGAACGGCTTGCGAGTACGGTGACAATCCCCCCCCTCTATTTACATGAAATGGTTTGGTCCAAAGCTAACGGCTTGCGGAGTTTGGTAAAGAAATCGCCATCGCGTGCACAAACGCGCAGGAAAGCGAATGAATCGCAAATTAGTTTTAATTAGTTTTAAAACATAGTTTAACGCCAACATAGTTTGCCGACGGGAAATAAATGAATACGCTCTCAAATGTGCCATCCGAGGCAGAGTCTGTTCGCCACGTTCGGCACACGTGATAGCTCGCTGCTCTCTGATTGGTTGAATCGTATTTTGGACATAGCTCGGTAACTACTTCTTCGATTAATATGAAACCTTGAAAAGGCACATCCTCGGGTCCCCAGCAATATACCTGGCAAGTTTCAAGTATATCGGACCGGTAGTTGTCGAGAAACAGCGGTCACAGACAAACATACAAACATACATACATACATACATACATACATACATACAAACATACAAACATACACACAGAGATTACTGGAATTATAGATAGATATATACAGTATTTGTTTTGGGGGGGATGGGAAGGATCGGGGAAGGGAATTGAGCCGGGGTCGTGTGTGTTGGTTTTGAGTAGACTAGGGCATGCCCGTACTATATCTATATCTAAAATTATATCCCCCCCCTCTATTTACATGAAATGGTTTGGTCCAAAGCGAACGGCTTGCGAGTACGGTGACAATCCCCCCCCCCCTCTATTTACATGAAATGGTTTGGTCCAAAGCGAACGGCTTGCGGAGTTTGGTAAAGAAATCGCCATAGCGTGCCCAAACGAGCAGGAAAGCGAAAGAATCGCAAATTTAAGGAAATGCCCGTACTTCCGTAAGGAAGAGAAAAAAAATGAAAAGGAAAAACATTCCAAACCGCGAGGGAAAACAACACGGCACGTCGACACAACAACGTGTCCTGTGATTGGCCGTACGTGGCTGCCAGTAGCTGCCCCCAAAAAAAAGCTTTCACCGTCCGGCGACTGAATTTAAGGGGAAAAATAAAACGCTCTTCGCTTAAAACAACGCCCTTCGCTCTGACTGAATTGGGACAATGTTTTTATGTTTTTAATTGAATTACTATCCGTAATGGCGCACGCTCTCACGGGAGCTCCGGAAGGTCGTATATCGCAGTTACGATGAATCGCAAATTAGTTTTTATTAGTTTTAAAACATAGTTTAACGCCAACATAGCGCCAACATAGTTTGCAAACGTGAAATAAATGAATACGCTCTCAAATGTGCCGTCCGAGGCAGAGTCTGTTCGCCACGTTCGGCACACGTGATAGCTCGCTGCTCTCTGATTGGTTGAATCGTTTTTTGGACATAGCTCGGTAACTGCTTGTCCGATTAATTTCAAACCTTGAAAAGGCACATCCTCGGGTCCCCAGCAATATACCTGGCAAGTTTCAAGTATATCGGACCGGTAGTTGTCGAGAAACAGCGGTCACAGACAAACATACATACAAACATACAAACATACAAACATACAAACATACAAACATACACACAGAGATTGCTGGAATTATAGATAGATGTACACACTGAATATGGTACATCCAGGAAAAGGACGGCGTTGGGAAAGGGAGGGCAAAGCATATGTATGTATCATTGTCAATTTAAATATACATACTGAATATAATTAACAGGTCTCTAGTTTCCTCATTTTTTTTTTGTACTTTTCAGTGTTCATTTCAAACAAAATTTGATTCTGTGATTTAAACAAAACAATCGCGATTCCTTTAAGTAATTGCCTTTTTTTTTACAGGGTCTAAGGCTCATGGAATAACTGTAAGAGAAATCACACACACACACACACACACACACACTCACGCGTATGTTCTGTTCTGCAAGGTAGAAACAGAAAGCACGAGCCACCGTCTATCGGGATGTAAAAAACTCATGTCAGAACAGCTATACACACAAAGGCACAACAAGGTATGTTGAGTAATCCACTGGCCCATCTGAAAAAAAAATCAATATCCCAGTCCCAGAAAACTCATGGAATCATGAACCAAAAGCAATAATTGAGAACGAGAAAGTAACAATGTGATGATCCCATCGAGCCTGACCATAGAAAACAAAGCATTTTGATGGGATGTAGTACTGAGGTACAAAAAGGAAAAGAAGGCATTGGTAATTGAGGTGTCAGTCAGTTCCCAGTGAGTTTGGCCTAAACAACGCAGAAATCAAGAAAATGACCAAATACCAAGACCTCAAAAATGAAGTGAAAAGAAAAGAAAAGCATGAAGGAACCTGAAGACAAACACACACAAACATACACACACATGCACATGGAGACTGACAAACAATGCCAGACTTGATTTCAGACTTGACATGGCGATCTTGTACTGCAGTGATGTTTCCACCATTTAACTGTCTAAAATGTCCTTGGAAGCCTTGAATTGGCTTAACGAGTAAGACGGCTGGCTTAAGATCTTAGGGTCCTAAATTTGAGCCCCTATCGTGCCGTTAAATAACACCAGGTGGGTTGACTTAGTCTGTCACCCATCCTCGGCCTGGAAAATGAGTACCAGCTTACTGGAAATAAGGGCACTGCATCAGTGGCACAGCCACGCTTCCAGAAAATGATGCCACCGCAGGTGGCATACGAAACAATAATAAATAATGTCCTCGTAATAATTGTCCAAACTCTAAGATGTCTTTGTTTAGACTGTAAAATGTGTTCGCATTAATGGTCTATAATTTATTTGTGTGAACTGTCTAAAAACTCCATCTTGGACATGCTGCTTCTACTTGCCCAACAATGGACGACATGAGATCAGGGCCGTCTCTCTGGAAATATTTGGTGCCTTTGATACAGTCTGGCATCCCGCCTTACTATCGAAACTCTCTGCCTATGACATCCAAGACCAACTCCACACATGGCTTACTGACTTCCTCTACTCTCGTAGCCAACGTGTGGCTCTCAACGGAATCCTTTCATCCCCCTCCCTGTGCCCCAAAGTGGTGTTCTAGGCCCCATCCTATTCCTGATCTTTATCAATGATCTCTCTGACTCTCTGGAAAACCCCCTTTATCTGCTGCATATGCTGATGACTCCACTCTTTACCGTGATATCCTTCATGCTTCACATAGATATGCTGCAGCCTCTTCCTTCTCTTCAGACCTTGATAGAATCACAAGCTGGTCAAACACTTGGAATATGTCTTTCAATCCTGACAAATCTCACACTCTCACTATCTCTCTCACTCTCCCTCCCTCCCTCCTTCTCTTTATCTCCCTCCCCCTCTCTCTCTCTTTATCCCTCCTTTTTTCTCTTTTGCTCTGAAGGACCGTCTGGCAAACCCTCCCATTTACTTGCTTAACAATCCTCTTGAAAAATTCCAGTCAATCAACCTTTTGGGCCTCACTACCAGCCATGATCTTTCTTGGGCAAACCATATTTCCAAGGTGGCCTCCAAAACCAGCCACCGATTGGGCATCCTCCATCATACAAAATCCTTCCTTGTGTTACGGATTCGTCACTTCCGTTGTGGTGGTTTTCATCCACTGTAAAACATTTCTGATTCCATGTACTATTATTGTTTTCAAAAGGTTTATTGTTTATGAACTGTTTTCAAAAGGTGAAAAGTTAGTGTTAAAAAGAAACAGGAAACCAGATCGGGAACCGGACGACGAAGAGGAAGAAGAGAAAAAGAAGGCGGAGCGAGTGAGTCGGACAAGAAGGAGCCGAGCTACTTGCGGTCTGAAGCGAACGTTGGCAAGCAAGAGTCACGAGTGAACTTTTGGGTTTCCCAGGAAAGGGATTCCTGCGACAGAGTGGTTATCGCTGTGACAGATTAACCTGCGTGCCAGGTTTTGCGATCGATTCAGGAGAGAATCATCGTCGTGCCGTTGCGCCACGAGACCGGGCCGTCGGCCATTTTGACTCGCGCAGGACTTGCGCTTCGCTCACGGTTTCGTCTCGTTTCGACCATTTTCACCGCCTTCAGACGTCGATCTAGGGGTGTGTGTGTGTGACGTGGCTTTTGAGTGGAAAGTCTGCGTGTCGCCGACTGTGAGCTGTGGAACGTCCATACCCGAGGGTGTGATCTCTCAGTCGCCTGGAGGGCGCCTTTGGATTTCCCAGTCGCCTTGAGGGCGCCTTTGCCCCGCTTTGGCAGCGGGACTGTTCTTGCCATCCGAACGGGATTCTGGTCTCAATTGAACATCCTTCTGGCGATCGCTGGAGCGAAACAACTTTGTCTAGAAGCCGGGAATAAGAGACATTGGGGATGTTCTTGTTTCACTCACTTGGAGCACAGTGAGTTATATATTACAAAACTGATGGTATATGACATATTGATTGTACTTTTGAATACTATTATTGTTGTACTGTTATTCTTGTGTGATCTTAATACAATATTTGTTTGTGAGTAACAATTGGGGTGGCTTCTCCATTGATCTTTGACATACAGAATAACACATTTTTCTGCCGTGACTCCTCTCGGGGCTCGGAGGTACACCGTGACCAGGGGACTGGGGAGGAGCATGTAACACTTGGCACACCTGAACTCTTATCCACCTACAAGGCCTTCATCCACAATATTATGGAGTACTCCTCTCCCCTTTGGGCTTAGGCTCCTGCCTCACATCTTGCTCAGCTTGATGCCATGGAAACCAAGGCCTTCAAGATTATTGGAATATCTCACAATGAAGCTGAATCTATGGGTCTAACACTTTCCCATCACAGACAGGTCGGTGGTCTCTCTGTCTTCTACCGCCTCCTTTCTGGTCTTGCTCCCATAAATCATAACACTTCTCGCACATGCAGCATACACCTTTCCCTTCAGCTTCAGCGACACTCTCCTCCTCATCAGCACGCCACTCAGATCCCGAAACTTCTTCCATGCACATCTCACTCGAGCAACCGTTGCCGAGTCTGATCCACCTTCTCCATTCAGCATGTCTCCGAGGTAGCAAAATGTTTTCACACCTTCCAGCTTCACGCCGTCTCCAAGATCCAACTCAACATTTCCTTCATCTGCAGCTCCCTCTGTGCACACCTTACATTTGAATGTAGCTGCCACACTGGTTAATGACCCTCTCAGACCACTACATTTTTGATGAACCCACTCAGCACACATTGTACATTGAATGGAGTTCACTCCGACACCCTTCCTGCACACAGCACACGGCCACTTCCCAGTTCTTTCCACCTCACCACATGCTTTACCACTTGCCATCACCTTTGTCTTTCCGATATTCACCTTCAGACCTTTTGTCTCCATACATTCCTTCCACTTGTTCATCTTTCCTTCAGTCCATCCATACTTTCCGCAATCAACACCAGATCATCTGCATACAACAACTCCCACGGTAAACCCTCCTTTACGGTCTGAGCCAGCACCTCCATCACAGCTACAAATAGTAGTGGACTTAGTACCGACCCCTGATGCACTCCCACCTTCACCTCAAACTCACCACTGTTCCCGTCCTTCGTCCTTACAGCTGTGCGTGCTCTTTTGTACATTGCCATCACTACTCTGATCAACCATTCCTCCACTGCTAACTTCCTCAATGCCCATGTCAATACTTTGCGTGGAACCCTATCGAATGCTTTCTCCAGATCAACAAACCCAAAAAACAACTTCTTCCTCTTATCCATGTACTTCTCCTGCAACTGCCTCACAATGAAAAGCGCATCTGTCGTTCCTCTTCCTGGCATAAATCCAAACTGCATTTCGTCGATCTTCACTTTCTTCCTTATCCTCCTCTCCAACACCCTTTCCAATACCTTCATTCCATGCTCCAATAACTTTATCGCTCGGTACGAGCCACACTCCAGAGGGTCACCTTTCCCCTTGTATAGAGGGACGAGGGTACTCAGTTCCCAATCCACTGGAATGCGGCCTTCTTTCACCACCAGATTACAGATCTCTGTCATTCTCTTCACACCCCAACTTCCTGCTGCCTTCAACATATCTCCCACAACTCCCGTCGGCCCTCCCGCTTTTCCACTCTTCATTGCTTTTATCGCTTCCTCAACTTCCTTCTCAGTTATCTTCTCTGCTGGTCCTAAAACTGGGTTACTCTCTATGTTGCCATCCCATTCATTCTCTGTATTCAACAGCATTTCCATATATCTTTTCCATCTTCCTTTAATTCCATCTGGGTCGACAACGATTTGTCCCACTTCATCCTTCAAGCAACTCACCCCCATCACATCACACCTCTCTTTCGCTATCTGCTTTGCAATCCTGAATACTGCTTTCTGACCCTCTTCCGAATCCAAGCGTTCTCCGAACATTTTCCTACATGCCTCCTGCGCCTTTGCTACCTCTTTCTTTGCAGCCTTCCTGGCTGCCTTATAACTTTCATGCTCTGCTGTTTCTGCTCCCGTACCCTTCGCCTTCTGCCACTCTTTGAACTTCTTCCTCTTCTCGTCAATCCTCTTTCCAACCTCAACATCCCACCACCATGTTTCCGAGTGCCTCGGTGGTCCTTTTGTCCATCCACATACCTCACCAACGGCTCCCAACAGACTAGCTTTCATTGACATCCAACCACTTTCAAGCTCAACCACATCATCCTCTACCCTACTCAGCCTCTCTTTTAATGCCTCCCTTACTGTCACCTCTTTCAACCTCCACACCTTCATTCTCGGTTGGTACTTCACCCGCCGAGCTCTCCTCGCACCTTTCACCCTTATGTCGCAGACAACCAAGTGGTGCTGTGAAACAGCCTCCTCCCCCGGGATCACCTTTGTGTCCCGGAGGTGCCCCCTATCTCGCCGACGCACCATCAGGTAGTCAACGGTTGTCGTCGACCCACCTGACGTGTATGTAACAAGCTTATTGTCCTCTTTCTGGAACTGAGTATTACAAATCAACAAATCAGGTCCATCAGCAAACTCCAAAATCCTTTCACCTTCTCCATTTCTCACACCATATCCGTAACCCCCATGAACTCCCTCAAAACCATCCATACTCCTTCCCACATGTCCATTCAGGTCTCCTCCCACCACAACAACTTCCTCATCTTTCACGTTTTCCATCAGCTTCTCTATCGCACACCAGAACTTGTCCTTCTCTTCATCGCTTCGACCAACCTGCGGAGCATATCCCGAGATGACGTTCACCAAGAGCTTTCCAATCATCATTTTCACCATCATCAACCTATCACTCACTCTGGTCACACTCACCACACTGTCTACAAACTCCTCAGAAAACAGGACACTAACACCATTCACGCCCTCCGGGCACCCTTGCCACACAAACTTGTATTTCTGTCCCTGCCTACCCTTCACCATTCTCACACCACTTCCCTTCCATCTCGTCTCTTGCACACAACATATGTCCACTCTTCTTCTGACCAATACTTCCACCACTTCTCCTGATCTCCCTGTCATTGTCCCCACATTCCATGTCCCAAACCTCAGAAACCGATCTCCACTTCGGGCTGCACCCTGCCCATATGTACTTGTGATTGTCATGGTTCTCTTTTTGAGGCTTTTGAGGCATGGTTTTTGAGTCATTCACTACCATCTCAGATAATTCCCCATCCACAACCATGATATTTCTACTCCCATTAACCCCTCCCGCCCACGCCCACCTCTTTCCAGTTTCCATTTTGTCCTTCCTGAGAGTTTTACGGTTGCATCCATATTGTCAATGCCCTGTGTCCTTCCCTACTCCTCATTCTTCCCCACATCCCTTATTTCTCCAAGTGTATCTCTATTGTATCATGATCAAAAGCCCCAAGCATTCTCACTGGAAGCCCACAACCCCAAGGAAGCTGGCCCCTCTAGCTGGACCCCCCACAAAGATTGAGTAGAAGTACAAAGGGTGAAATCGTCTTTCTGTGTGGATTCAGAGTCAATTGATGGGGCCGCTGTCCGCAGTGTAGGGGTTTTCCTTATCAGACGTTCCCCGTTTACCGGTAGTCCCATGACGAAAACGTCTCCTATAGTGTGCGCACACACATGACCTAACGGCCATATTGGAGTACTAGCGGAGGATGTAGGAACGTCCATTCACAAATTGGTGAAGTAGAAAATTGGTGTTATTGTGCCCTGTGTGCTTTGTCGTGGCCAAACCATCGGGGTCAAAACCTCTGCCGAAGCATGGGGATGTTGATACGTTGGATACTCTGTCTAGGGAGTGATATTATTTAAAAAAACAGGTTATAGGCTGCACAGATCTGGATGAATTGCACACTACAGCAAGGTCCAGAAGCGAGATTAACTTTCCAACCATTTTATATCCAGATACACTCAATTATCTTACATTTACGAAAAACATCTACACCTTGGAAGACGTGAAATCAATGGGAAAAATTTGGATGCCTCCAACCATTGGGAACATCTGGCTGGATAGGTCATGTGGCTGTTTTTGTGAAGAATTGCTATCACGTTGTATGAGCAAAGGTAGTCCTATAATACATCAATGACACAGACTCGTGCTGGTTGAGCAGATAAGCTTGATGTGATACATCTGCCACCGAAGGACGACAGAGGTTATGTTTTCACCCTTGTCTGTTTTGTTTGTCTGTGAGCAGGATATCTCAAAAAGTTGTGTGCAGATTCCGACTACATTTGGTGAACAGGTTGGGTGTATGACATGGACAAAGATCCAGATCCAGATACAATATTCTTAAAAGTTCTTCTTCACCATTGAGAGATAGGGCCAAAAGCAACATACAGTATAGCACGACATCTCAAAAAATTGTGGACAAGTTATGACAAAACTTGATGGATGAGTTGGGTAGGTGACAAATTATGTTTTGCCCCGAGGTGCCAGACACCTCTGTACGCCACTGGCTTGTTGGCAATCGATGATATGACAACCAATCATCCCTAACGGCACAATTACCACAACAAAATACAGTCTAGAAATTCACCATTTTAACAAATGTAAACACAATGATGTATTCTACGTGTAGTTTTCCTTTGTTGAGTTGCACTCTGAGATGGCGGATCACAAATGTGGTGATGTCACATGCACACTGTCTATAGAAGGGTTATAATTTACAATAACTTGTAAATTCGCTGAAGGTCTAATCAAAAGACATCATGTTGTACTTCACAAACATATTGCATACCTCACAAATCTATGAATGTCAAAGAGGATGTGAAATTAAGTGTAACACTCAAAAGTAGAGCAGCATTCGGTAGAGAGCAAACCTCCGCCAGACTGAACAGTTTACATTTTGCATCCCACCGATTGGTCAGATCTGGATCCGGATCTGAACCAAAATATAACCGGCTTGTTCTTGTCACTTACCCAACTCATCCACCAAGTCATAAGTTCTTGTCACAAGTTTTTCACAACTTTTTGAAATATCATGCTATATATACATCGTTTTTGGCCCGATCACTCAATGGTGAAGAATCACTTGAAAAATGTTTTTAAAATTCTCGTATCCGGATGCATATTGGAATCCTCAACAAAATCAAATCAATTTGCCCTAGTCACACAACCAATGTGTCCACCAAGTTTTGTCCGAATCCGTCCATACCTTTGTGAGATATCATGCTATATAGCGGTTTTAGCCCTATCTCTCAATGATGAAGAATCACTCAAAAAATTATCGGATCCAGATCTGGATCTTCACCAAAATCTAATCATTTTGTCTGTGTCAAAATCTAATCATTTCGGCTGTGTCTCATACCCAACCTCTCCACCAAATTTCGTCCGAATCCATCCACAACTATTTGAGATGTCTTTTTTATAGACAGACAGACAAACAAACCTCAAAATCCTCAAAATCAATAAGCTTCCTCCTTATGACCAACTCTACCATTTGGTGAAGTCTTGTGAAGATCGGTTTAAAATTATGACCAGTAGGCGATTGACATACAAACAGACAAACAGACAGACAGACAGACAAACAGACAGAACAAGGAGAAAAATACATCAAATGTCATAGCCCCCGTGGTTTTAGTAATTTTGCTGTTTGGCATTAAAGGCCGCCAGTCGGCCATCTTTGGTCAGATTACAAAACAAGATCTTCTGCATGTATGTACTCTCATGTATTGTCTTTGTGCCAAGTTTGAACAAAATCGGTCCATACATCACCAATATATGGTGGCAGGCGGACAGATGGATTGACGGACGAGACCCAATCTATAAGTCCCCATTTCGGTCCGGTGGGAGCTAATAACACACAAGACCAACCAATATACTTGAAAAAGCTTTGATTTTCGCAAGTAACAAACAATAAACAAACAAACATACAGGGGTGAAAACATAACCTACATACACCTTCGATGGCAGACGTAAAAATACTATTTTATAACACGTTGCTCTTGTTGTTGCTAGTGCTGCTTCCTCTGTCATCTTGACTGGTTGTTGTTTGTGTGCTCCTTTCATGTACTTTTATATATATTTGTATTGCTTAGTGGAAGAGAAGGCTTAGAGTATTACTCGATATAATTTTGTGTGCTCCTTCCATGTCCTTCTAAACTAGTGTTCCTGATGTCGTATAATAATAAATGTTACCTTTGGAACAACTGCATTGAACTCCCAATCCTGATTCTTCTTCTTCTTCTTCCTCTTCTTCTTCTTCTTCTTCTGCAACCCGGAAAGTTTGGTTTTTATAACAGGCACCTTTATAATTAAATGGACACGATTTTTTCTTTCAACTATCAAGAAAATCTATTATTAGCTTTACAACCAACTAAATCGTTTATTAACTTTCAAACCAACTAAATCGATTATTACCATTCCAACTAAATCGTTTATTAACTTTCAAACCAACTAAATCGTTTATTAACTTTCCAAACCAACTAAATAGTTTATTAACTTTCCAACCAACTAAATCGTTTATTAACTTTCCAACGAAATCGATTATTACTTTTCCAACCAAATCGATTATTAACTTTCCAACTAAATCGTTTATTAACTTTCCAACCAACTAAATCGATTATTACCATTCCAACTAAATCGTTTATGAACTTTCCAAGCCAACTAAATAGTTTATTAACTTTCCAAACCAACTAAATCGTTTATTAGCTGTCCAACCAACTAAATAGGTTTTTAACTTTCCAAACCAACTAAATAGTTCATTAACTTTTCAAACCAACTAAATAGTTTATTAACTGTCCAACCAACTAAATAGTTTATTAACTTTCCAAACCAACTAAATCATTTATTAGCTTTACAACCAACTCAATAGTTTATTAACTTTCCAACCAACTAAATCGTTTATTAGCTTTACAACCAACTAAATCGTTTATTAGCTTTACAACCAACTAAATCGTTTATTAGCTTTACAACCAACTAAATCGTTTATTAGCTTTACAACCAACTAAATCGTTTATTAGCTTTACAACCAACTAAATCGTTTATTAGCTTTACAACCAACGAAATCGTTTATTAGCTTTACAACCAACTAAATCGTTTATTAGCTTTACAACCAACTAAATCGTTTATTAGCTTTACAACCAACTAAATCGTTTATTAGCTTTACAACCAACTAAATCGTTTATTAGCTTTACAACCAACTAAATCGTTTATTAGCTTTACAACCAACCAAATCGATTATTAACTTTCCAACTAAATCGTTTATTAACTTTCCAACCAACTAAATCGATTATTACCATTCCAAATAAATCGTTTATGAACTTTCCAAACCAACTAAATCGTTTATTAACTTTCCAAACCAACGAAATAGTTTATTAACTGTCCAACCAACTATATAGGTTTTTAACTTTCCAAACCAACTAAATAGTTTATTAACTGTCCAACCAACTATATAGGTTTTTAACTTTCCAAACCAACTAAATAGGTTTTTAACTTTCCAAACCAACTAAATAGTTTATTTACTTTCCAAACCAACTAAATAGTTTATTAACTGTCCAACCAACTATATAAGTTTTTAACTTTCCAAACCAACGAAATAGTTTATTAACTGTCCAACCAACTATATAGGTTTTTAACTTTCCAAACCAACTAAATAGTTTATTTACTTTCCAAACCAACTAAATAGTTTATTAACTGTCCAACCAACTAAATAGTTTATTAACTTTCCAAACCAACTAAATCGTTAGCTTTACAACCAACTAAATAGTTTATTAACTTTCCAAACCAACTAAATCGTTTATTAGCTTTACAAGCAACTAAATAGTTTATTAACTTTCCAACCAACTAAAGCGTTTATTAGCTTTACAACCAACTAAATCGTTTATTTGCTTTACAACCAACTAAATAGTTTATTAACTTTCCAGCCAACCAAATCGATTATTACCTTTCCAACCAAATCGATTATTAACTTTCCAACCAACGAAATAGTTTATTAACTTTCCAAACCAACTAAATCGTTTATTAACTTAACAAACCAACTAAATCGTTTATTAACTTTCCAAACCAACTAAATCGTTTATTAACTTTCTAAACCAACTAAATAGTTTATTAACTGTCCAACCAACTAAATAGTTTTTAACTTTCCAAACCAACGAAATAGTTTATTAACTTTCCAAACCAACTAAATAGTTTATTAACTGTCCAACCAACTAAATAGTTTATTAACTTTCCAAACCAACTAAATCGTTTATTAGCTTTACAACCAACGAAATAGTTTATTAACTTTCCAACCAAATCGATTATTAACTTTCCAACCAAATCGATTATTAACTTTCCAACCAACTAAATAATTTGTTAACTTTCCAAACCAACTAAGTCGTTTATTAACTTTACAACCAACTAAATAGTTTATTAACTTTCCAACCAACAAAATCGTTTATTAGCTTTACAACCAACTAAATCGTTTATTAACTTTCCAACCAACTAAATCGATTATTACCTTTCCAACCAAATCGATTATTAACTTTCCAACCAACTAAATAGTTTATTAACTTTCCAAACCAACTAAATCGTTTATTAACTTTCCAAACCAACTAAATCGTTTATTAATTTTCCAACCAACGAAATAGATTACTACCATTCCAACTAAATTGTTTATTAACTTTCCAAACCAACTAAATAGTTTATTAACTTTCCAAACCAACTAAATCGTTTATTAACTTTACAACCAACTAAATAGTTTATTAACTTTCCAACCAACAAAATCGTTTATTAGCTTTACAACCAACTAAATCGTTTATTAACTTTCCAACCAACTAAATCAATTATTACCTTTCCAACCAAATCGATTATTAACTTTCCAACCAACTAAATAGTTTATTAACTTTCCAAACCAACTAAATCGTTTATTAACTTTCCAAACCAACTAAATCGTTTATTAACTTTCCAAACCAACTAAATCGTTTATTAACTTTCCAACCAACTAAATCGATTATTACCATTCCAACTAAATTGTTTATTAACTTTCCAAACCAACTAAATCGTTTATTAACTTTCCAAACCAACTAAATAGTTTATTAACTTTCCAAACCAACTAAATAGTTTATTAACTTTCCAAACCAACTAAATCGTTTATTAACTTTCCAAACCAACTTAATCGTTTATTAACTTTCCAACCAACTAAATCGATTATTACCATTCCAACTAAATCGTTTATTAACTTTCCAAACCAACTAAATAGTTTATTAACTTTCCAAACCAACTAAATAGTTTATTAACTTTCCAACCAACTAAATCGTTTATTAGCTTTACAACCAACTAAATCGTTTATTAGCTTTACAACCAACTAAATAGTTTATTAACTTTCCAACCAACTAAATCGTTTATTAACTTTCCAACCAACTAAATCGATTATTACCATTCCAACTAAGTCGTTTATTAACTTTCCAAACCAACTAAGTCGTTTATTAACTTTCCAAACCAACTAAATAGTTTATTAACTTTCCAGCCAACTAAATCGTTTATTAGCTTTACAACCAACTAAATCGTTTATTAGCTTTACAACCAACTAAATCGATTATTACCTTTCCAACCAAATCGATTATTAACTTTCCAACCAACTAAATAGTTTATTAACTTTCCAAACCAACTAAATCGTTTATTAACTTTCCAAACCAACTAAATCGTTTATTAACTTTCCAACCAACTAAATCGATTATTACCATTCCAACTAAATTGTTTATTAACTTTCCAAACCAACTAAATCGTTTATTAACTTTCCAAACCAACTAAATAGTTTATTAACTTTCCAAACCAACTAAATAGTTTATTAACTTTCCAAACCAACTAAATCGTTTATTAACTTTCCAAACCAACTTAATCGTTTATTAACTTTCCAACCAACTAAATCGATTATTACCATTCCAACTAAATTGTTTATTAACTTTCCAAACCAACTAAATCGTTTATTAACTTTCCAAACCAACTAAATAGTTTATTAACTTTCCAAACCAACTAAATCGTTTATTAACTTTCCAAACCAACTTAATCGTTTATTAACTTTCCAACCAACTAAATCGATTATTACCATTCCAACTAAATCGTTTATTAACTTTCCAAACCAACTAAATAGTTTATTAACTTTCCAAACCAACTAAATAGTTTATTAACTTTCCAACCAACTAAATCGTTTATTAGCTTTACAACCAACTAAATCGTTTATTAGCTTTACAACCAACTAAATCGTTTATTAGCTTTACAACCAACTAAATAGTTTATTAACTTTCCAACCAACTAAATCGTTTATTAACTTTCCAACCAACTAAATCGATTATTACCATTCCAACTAAATCGTTTATTAACTTTCCAAACCAACTAAGTCGTTTATTAACTTTCCAAACCAACTAAATAGTTTATTAACTTTCCAGCCAACTAAATCGTTTATTAGCTTTACAACCAACTAAATCGTTTATTAGCTTTACAACCAACTAAATCGATTATTACCTTTCCAACCAAATCGATTATTAACTTTCCAAACCAACTAAATCGTTTATTAACTTTCCAAACCAACGAAATCGTTTATTAACTTTCCAACCAACTAAATAGTTTATTAACTTTCCAACTAAATCGATTATTACCTTTCCAACCAAATGGATTATTAACTTTCCAACCAACGAAATAGTTTATTAACTTTCCAAACCAAATCGATTATTAACTTTCCAACTAAATCGATTTTTGACTTTCCCACCAAGTAAATCGATTATTGACTTTCACACCAAGTAAATCGATTATTGACTTTCCAACCAACTAAATCGATTATTGACTTTCCCACCAAGTAAATCGATTATTGGCTTTCCAACCAACTAAATCGATTATTGACTTTCCCACCAACTAAATCGATTATTGACATTCCCACCAACTAAATCGTTTATTGACTTTCCCACCAAGTAAATCGATTATTGACTTTCCAACCAACTAAATCGATTATTGACTTTCCCACCAACTAAATCGATTATTGACTTTCCCACCAACTAAATCGTTTATTGACTTTCCCACCAAGTAAATCGATTATTGACTTTCCAACCAACTAAATCGATTATTGACTTTCCAACCAACTAAATCGATTATTGACTTTCCCACCAACTAATTCGATTATTGACTTTCCCACCAACTAAATCGTTTATTGACTTTCCCACCAAGTAAATCGATTATTGACTTTCCAACCAACTAAATCAATTATTGACTTTCCCACCAACTAAATCGATTATTGACTTTCCCACCAACTCAATCGATAATTGACTTTCCCACCAACTAAATCGTTTATTAACTTTCCAAACCAACTAAATAGTTTATTAACTTTCCAAACCAACTAAATAGTTTATTAACTTTCCAACCAACTAAATCGTTTATTAGCTTTACAACCAACTAAATCGTTTATTAGCTTTACAACCAACTAAATAGTTTATTAACTTTCCAACCAACTAAATCGTTTATTAACTTTCCAACCAACTAAATCGATTATTACCATTCCAACTAAATCGTTTATTAACTTTCCAAACCAACTAAGTCGTTTATTAACTTTCCAAACCAACTAAATAGTTTATTAACTTTCCAGCCAACTAAATCGTTTATTAGCTTTACAACCAACTAAATCGTTTATTAGCTTTACAACCAACTAAATCGATTATTACCTTTCCAACCAAATCGATTATTAACTTTCCAAACCAACTAAATCGTTTATTAACTTTCCAAACCAACGAAATCGTTTATTAACTTTCCAACCAACTAAATAGTTTATTAACTTTCCAACTAAATCGATTATTACCTTTCCAACCAAATGGATTATTAACTTTCCAACCAACGAAATAGTTTATTAACTTTCCAAACCAAATCGATTATTAACTTTCCAACTAAATCGATTATTGACTTTCCCACCAAGTAAATCGATTATTGACTTTCACACCAAGTAAATCGATTATTGACTTTCCAACCAACTAAATCGATTATTGACTTTCCCACCAAGTAAATCGATTATTGGCTTTCCAACCAACTAAATCGATTATTGACTTTCCCACCAACTAAATCGATTATTGACATTCCCACCAACTAAATCGTTTATTGACTTTCCCACCAAGTAAATCGATTATTGACTTTCCAACCAACTAAATCGATTATTGACTTTCCCACCAACTAAATCGATTATTGACTTTCCCACCAACTAAATCGTTTATTGACTTTCCCACCAAGTAAATCGATTATTGACTTTCCAACCAACTAAATCGATTATTGACTTTCCAACCAACTAAATCGATTATTGACTTTCCCACCAACTAAATCGATTATTGACTTTCCCACCAACTAAATCGTTTATTGACTTTCCCACCAAGTAAATCGATTATTGACTTTCCAACCAACTAAATCAATTATTGACTTTCCCACCAACTAAATCGATTATTGACTTTCCCACCAACTAAATCGATTATTGACTTTCCCACCAACTAAATCGATTATTGACTTTCCCACCAACTAAATCGATTATTGACTTTCCCACCAAGTAAATCGATTATTGACTTTCCCACCAACTAAATCGATTATTGACTTTCCCACCAAGTAAATCGATTATTGACTTTCCAACCAACTAAATCAATTATTGACTTTCCCACCAACTAAATCGATTATTATTGACTTTCCCACCAACTAAATCGATTATTTACTTTCCAACCAATAAATCGATTATTGTGGATAATCAGTAATAATCTGTGAAGGATAATCAGTTGGCACACCAAGTTAAGGAAAATAACCAGATTTAATGTATGTACACAAGGTAACATTGTTTCTGCTGTTGTAATGTATGTACACAAGTCAATCTATTTGTAAGTGATGCTGATGACACACTCACATACACACTCACACACACTCACACACACACTCACACACACACATACACACACACACACACACACACACACGTGTGTGTGTGTGTGTGTGTGTGTGTGTGTGTGTGTGTGCATGTGTGTGCCTGTGTATGTATGTATTATTAATTGTCCGGCTTCCTTATTGTAACTACAGTGCAGTAATTGGTCTTTATTTTGAGTTGCATGTTTTCTTCTCCATGAGCTATCTGCAAGCATTATTGACCCCCATGTGTCTGTAAGCATATTGTGTCCCACCTGAGCTAAATCCTGGTACATTTTGTTGGTGAGTGATCATTGTGCGATTTCTTTTAAAGTGTTAACTCCATTTCGAACACCTGACAAAGCCATTCCTATTCTCGGTTAGTCACATCTGTTAAATAACCACTGTGAATATGGTGATTAGGATGCGTCGCAAAACAGGGTGGATGCATCGTCAGCTCCCCCATGATCCAAACGATGGAAAGGGACAGAGAGCAACGTCTCACTGATGACCATTCTTAAGTGGTGGGGTCAGCGGGGGCAGCCTTTCTGTAACAGCTGTCCCAAAGCATGCCGGAGATTTTTGCTTTTTACGATTGTAATATGTTACCGGGATTGTGGTTTGTGTTGGACACACTTGTCTATGTGTTTTTTCATAACCCGCTCTTCTTTTGTTTCATCTTTGAGTTTAATGGGCGATCAAAGTACAGTACTTGGGGTATATTTCACCGAGCAGTCCTCATATTAAATGCTTGAACACTTCTTACTTATAATGGAGGCAATCCTAGCAACCGAAATTTCAAAGGATGTCCGGCCTAAGCCGTCTGAACACCTCGCTCGCTGGACAATGATCACAGGGTCGAAACATTTGTTCTGCATTCACGTTTTCATTGCCCTTTTGTGGATCTCTTTCCTCCTTGAAATGTTCGGATTGATTTGTCGTGCACATACGAGTGTGTGTTTGTCTTACAGACCGGTCGCCAGTGCAAACCTTCATTTTCTCAGCGATTGTACAAGGCGGAGGTGCCCGCGGAACTGCGCAGCAACCAGCGGGTGGCGAGCGGTGAGTCACATACACCACCTGCCATTAAACCAGTGGGTGCAAACCTGGCACTGTGGCCTCGTAAATGTGACACAAATGATCAGCCACGTTCTGTGTAGTTTATCTTTTACTCATCAAAGATAACATCAATTATTTTTATAAAATAATTTTCACATTTGTTTCAGCTCCTGGCTGCATGTGGGAACATTAAATGGTCGTGATGAGATACCTTTCCAATGGAGACGAGACGATAGTAGTCATGGCCGAACCATTAATGAAAATGTTATTTCTGACAGTTTTTGAATTGCATTTGAATATACAGAGTCGAGGCTCGTGGAGGAGCTTTTTTTAATTTTATTTTTTTATACAAGATCGAGGCTCGTGTAAGAATGAATGAATGAATGAATGAATGAATGAATGAGTGAGCGTAAGAGCTAACATCAATCACAAAAAGGACAAACGGACACACAAAACATGCAATAAAGGGAACGGGACACAAGATGTGGAGAGAGAGGGAAGTACACAAGTACAACAGCAGAGCACAGGGACAACGGAAGATCTGTGGGAGGGAGAGGGCTTGGGGGGAGGAGGCAGGGGAAGGTGGGGGAGCGGGGTGGGAAAGGTATAAATCACATGGACACTGCTAGAACTTCCAGGAAAGAAAGAAGTCGGGATTTAAAAAAACAGTGGATCTGGGGAGAATTAACGGGGGTAGAAGAGATCAAGGTTTTGGATGTGGGAAGACAAGAGATGGTGGTGATGCTAATGGAGGAGCTAAACTAGAAAACGGACGAGGATGTAGGCCTAACAGAACAAAAGAAACAGTAGAAAGAGAGGGGTAAAACATACCAAGAGCAGGAATGAGGGACAAGATAGAGGGAGACTGGGAGGAATTAGAGATGTGGGGAAGAATTCAGGGGTAGGGAAGCACACATGGATGGGGTGGACAAGATGGATACAGAAGCAAACTCTCAGGAAGGGGAAATTGGAAATTTGAAAAGAGTTTGGCGAACTAGGAGGGATGCTGAACTGCATCGTCATGAGGTACGTCCAGAAAGACTGACCTCATCTCATGCCTGGCATTGAGGGCCTCCGTCCATTGTTGGGAGAGCAGAAGCAGCGTGACCAAGGTAGAGCGGCCAGATCTGAATCCGAACTGATGGCCAGAGATCGCATCATTGGAGAAGAGGAAGAATTTGTCAACTGCGATGATAAATTCCTTGACCTTGCTGATATTGTGTTATGAATGAATGAAGAGGCAATATACGGGCAAACACAAAGGCCATTATTGTACTCCCTGTTGTTTTGAGCCCTTTTTGGAAAGCAATTAAAATGTCTTAGCAGTTAATCTATGTAAATATACATAATGTGAGAGAGAGAGAGAGAGAGTTGGTGCTGGAGGGCTGCTTATACTGCAATCATAAATAACCATTCATTTTGAGGGTTTTTGCTCACATGAGATTGCCAAGACTTAACAGTTTGTCATTACGGCTTGTTTCTAGCTTAATTTCCTGTTTGAGGGGCAGGGGTGGGGGGGTGGGGGGGTGGGGTAGGGTTAGGGTAGGGTTGGGTAGGGTTAGGGTAAGGTTGAGTTAGGGTAGGGGTAGGGTAGGGTTGGGTAGGGTTAGGGTAAGGTTGGGTAGGGTTAGGGTAAGGTTGAGTTAGGGTAGGGTTAGGGTAGGGTTGGGTAGGGTTAGGGTAAGGTTGAGTTAGGGTAGGGGTAGGGTAGGGTTAGGGTTAGTTGTTAGGGTTAGGGTTAGGGTTGTTAGGGTTAGGGTTAGGGGAACAACAACAACAGGCATTTTAAAGGCCATTTTCCCTGCAACAGCGGGTGGTAGCCTTATTAGGGTTAGGGGAAGGGTTAGGAAAAAGATTCATTTTATAAAACTACCACAATAACCATGGACAATGGCCTAGTTAGGTTTAGGGTTAGGGTTAGGGGAAGGTTTAGGAAAAAGATTCATTTTATAAAACTACAACAATAACCATGGACAATGGCCTATTTAGTGTTAGGGTTAGGGTTAGCGTTAGGGTTAGGGTTCGGGGAAGGGTTAGGAAAAAGATTCATTTTATAAAACAAGAACAATAACCATGGGCAATGGCCTATTTAGTGTGAGGAAGGCCCGAAAAATAATATAATAATCTAACAATTTGCTAACTACAGTTTCCTACCTCGAGGCAATCACTATCTGAGTAGGGATGCTTTCAGAACTGCACCAAAGACGGCCTGGCTTGGCCTGTATATGATCCAACAAAGTCGTATCATCGGTAATAGGTGATAATGATGTTCTTGTGGACTTGGGACCCTCGCACACTTCTCCTTTTGGGTGGTGGTCTATGCTAATGCCTTGAGGGTGAGTGAATGCTAGCCATTGTGAAGATCAATTGTTACCTTCGGACCCAAGATAAAAGCAAGAGCAGTTTTACTGTGTTGCCATCATATGGGAGAGTGATGCCACCTGAAAACCCATGAGAGATTCATTCCAAAGAGCACCACCAACTTCCTGTTTTGCTGGATTTCCAACTGAAGCAATCAGTGACGTCATTATTGACAAATTATCCCGATTGGATTATTTCTCATTTATGAGGTGTTTGGAATGTCTTGCACAAACTTTATAAATATTTTGTTTTTCATACTTATAAATCAATAAATCCCATGAGAAATGGCTGCGTGTCGAGGTATCCCTTTGGCTTTGGATTTCATGTCTACAGCGAGGCATTTTGGTCCACATTGTCTGAGTTCTTAGGCCTGTGATTTTATAGCCGGCGAAGCCGGTGTTGTCAATAAACGCGTACGTATTATGTCGAAAACCAGATTATGCCTTGGGTTGAGAATTCCGAAGCTCAATGGAGGCCGCCATCTTGCGGATGCGGAAGTATGCATTAGAAATTGAAAAACGTTCAATAGGAGTTTCTTTCACCCGTCTTTGTTTGATTCACAATCTTATGCACCTCTAATTGATAATTAAAATACTTTAAGACCAACCTCGGCCCGCACGGGCCTGGTTATCTTCAACGAAAAGTGTCACCAAACACCGGAACCAATGAGATTCGAGCATTTGAAAAAATGTTTCTAAAACCAAATCACGCAAGGGAGGCCGCCATCGACCGGATGCGGAAGTTTGCATAAAACAATTGCGAAAAAGTTCAATAGGAGTTTGTTTCACCTGTCTTTGTTTGATTCACAATCTAATGCACCTCTAATTTGTAATTAAAATACGTTAAGACCAACCTCGTTATCTTCAACGAAAATCGTCACCAAACACCGGAACCAATGAGATTCGAGCATTTGAAAAATATTTTTAAAAAGCTTATTACGCGTTTCGGACGCTGAAAACGGCGTCAAATATTCTAAAATTGACGAAGAATTATTTTTTAGAAATCTCGCGGCCGTAGGGGATAGTTTTTCACGGCCAGAAATACGGTATAAGCGGTTTACATAAAGAAAGAAAGCTCTGTTTGATTAACGACAGTCACACATTGCCGTTGAAACGGCGCTATCGTCTGATCTGTTGGCACTGATCTTACTGCAAGCTAACTTCTTCTGGTGGAGGAAGCTGCCGTGCCCGGAGAGAACCAGTCCTGACAGCGACTGAAGTTAGAAGACTACACACATACTGTGAAAACGTATGTTAAGCCCAGTTAAAATTTCTTAAAATAGGCCTTAAGCTAGCACATCGTATAGTTACTTCCTTAAGCTTCTTGTGACATTTATTGTATGTAGGTATTGGGGAGGACTGTCTGCTCTTCTCTTTTACCAAGTCTTACCAGGTACGGTACCTACACCGACCTACTATCAACTACCTAACCTACTGATGCCATCGTGATGGGTAAAATAGTGGCAAGAGGCTTTGGCTTCGCCGGCTCATTGCGGCTTTGCAGTCGGGAACTAGTAGTGTATGCGTATAAAATCACAACCATTGCAGAGTATGAATCCGGAAAGCAGTGCATGTTGTCACAAAATAAAGTCCACACTTCCTGTTTTCATACAACACTGGAAGAAGAACTTTCTCTGCCTCCATTTTGCACTAATAACAGGACAGAATGTTTTCAAATTGGGTCTCAGTTTGAAGAAATTACTGTTAAACAGACTACTCTGTTGAACACGGCACAACCTCGGGCTACGTACGCTCATCAGCTATTCGTTATGTGTCGTTAATTTACGCCTCAAAACTTGATGGTAGAGCAAACTAACATCTTCCTTGGGGGATATTTGTTACCTCGCAGGGACCGAACTAATTAGAATGGAGGAAAGAATTTTTCCAAGAAAACTGCCCCGGGGAAGATCTAGACAGGACCTCTGAAGCCAAAACACCAAGTTTGGAAATGCTGGAGTGAAAATATTTGAAATCTTTATTTATTTAATCAAGTACTGGCAAGCAGAGTCCAGGTTCGAGCCTGGTGGTCCTGAATCCTTTAGCAGCGAGTCCCACATCCCCGCACGATCGAGGTGGGATACTAATTAGAAGACATTCTTGCATTGGTTTTTGGAAGTTTTTTTTCAAATGTTTTCACAAGGCAGTTGTTTTCGATGCATGATCTTGAACCTTTTAGCTTATTTAACATTCATTATGAGGAATACGTGGCAGGAACAAGCGAAGGGAAAACACATGATCATTTGCGAAGTGCAAAAGTTCCAATTAACCAAAGATCTTTCTTTCCGATCCTGAAACGTACGGCAGTGAAACTAATTTCCAAAGCAGGTGGAACCCCCGATATCAGTGGTCATGGTGGCACCATCGTCTTTATCAGTGGTCATGGTGGCACCATCATCTTTATCAGTGGTCATGGTGGTACCATCATTTTTATCAGTGGTCATGGTGGCACCATCATCTTTATCAGTGGTCATGGTGGCACCATCATCTTTATCAGTGGCCATGGTGGCACCATCATCTTTATCAGTGGTCATGATGGCACCATCATCTTTATCAGTGGTCATGATGGCACCATCATCTTTATCAGTGGTCATGGTGGCACCATCATCTTTATCAGTGGTCATGGTGGCACCATCATCTTTATTAGTGGTCATGGTGGCACCATCATCTTTATCAGTGGTCATGGTGGCACCATCGTCTTTATTAGTGGTCATGGTGGCACCATCGTCTTTATTAGTGGTCATGGTGGCACCATCATCTTTATCAGTGGTCATGGTGGCACCATCATCTTTATCAGTGGTCATGGTGGCACCATCATCTTTATCAGTGGTCATGGTGGCACCATCATCTTTATCAGTGGTCATGGTGGCACCATCATCTTTATCAGTGGTCATGGTGGCACCATCATCTTTATCAGTGGTCATGGTGGCACCATCATCTTTATCAGTGGTCATGGTGGCACCATCATCTTTATCAGTGGTCATGGTGGCACCATCATCTTTATCAGTGGTCATGGTGGCATCATCATCTTTATCAGTGGTCATGGTGGCACCATCCCTGGTGTTGGGCTAGCGGCTAGGGTGCCAGCTTAGGATCCTAGGATTCTGGGTTCAAATCCCGGTCGATCGCTGAATTAACGCCAGGGGGGTTGACTCAGCCTGTCATCCTTCCGAGGTCGGCTAATTGAGTACCAGTTCACTGGTAATGCCCTGTTTGTCGTAAAAAGGGCTGGCGGCAGGAAGGGCATCCGGCCGTAAAACATTGCTTCAAAAAGGGGACCAAAAAACAACAACCACGGTCCCTGAAAAAGGCCAATCCCTGCTTTGCAGGGGAAAATGGCCTCTAAAGGTGGTTTTTAAAATTTATTTATGGTGGCACCATCATCTTTATCAGTGGTCATGGTATATCAGCAGCCTGGTGTTGGTTTAGCGGTCAGGGTGCCGGCTTGGGATCCTAGGATCCTGGGTTCGGAATCCCGGTCGATCGCTAAATTATCACCAGGGGGGTTGACTCAGCCTGTCATCCTTCCGAGGTCGGCAAATTGAGTACCAGCTTGCTGGGATGAATGATCCCGGTGTGTACCCCGATTTAGAATAGGTACACCGTATCCCTGCGCATCGTAAGAGGCGACCAAGGGTTGGCGTCAGGAAGGGCATCCGGCCATAAAAGCATTGCCTCAAACAGGGAACCATGATTGTCATGGGGCCCACAAGGCTAACCCCCGCTGTAGCGGGGAAAAATGGCCTGAAAACGATCATTCATATTTCATTCATGGTATAATATTTTTTTTACAGGATATAAGGCTCGAGGTGGAGCTGCCACACAAACACATTTCACATACATGGACATGCAGCCGAATACACGAGACAAAACGCAGTCACTGAGCTTGAGGGAAGTGCCGTCACTTCTCAGGGCACTGTGGGTACCAGCGATGCTACAACAATGGTGCCGCCTTTCTCACCGCACTCAGTGGGGCATTCCCTAAGGAGGAATTTCCTCCTCCTCTTGGATGCCAACCTATGGGGATTGTCCATGCTCTTATCCTGTGATCCTCTGATCCTCTTATCCTCTTATCCTTTTAAATGCTGAACCTCAAGCAAGGAAGCAGCACATACCATTTTTAAGTCTTTGGTATGGCTCGGCCAGGGTTCGAACCACCGACCTCCCAGGCTCAGAGCAGATGCTCTAACCATTACTCCACCAAGGCTGGTTTAAAACGTTTTCTCTGGAGTGCTATGATGTGTGGGTGGGAGCTGTGACTGAATAACTTAAAGGAGCTATGCGAATCTCAGGAGCTTTTAGATGCAATTTGTAAGGAATATTCCATGGACATTACACCATTGTAACTCTTTTCCATCGAAGCTGATGTCCAAAATGCACAGCTTGGTGGAAATTTCATCTTTGTTTTGGGGATTGTAATACACCCTGTAGATAAAGGCACGCTGGAGTACTTGAAGGCATCCAGGATAATGGACCTTTTGTGATGGTGATGCCTGAACACTCATCTTACTTACACTCGCCATAATCTATTCTGTTTATGAATCCATCTGTGGAAGCTCCTCAATTTCTTTCGATCCGTAAACTGTAAACCAGCCTACGGATTCCTCTCCCTTATCTCTTGTGAAGGGGCATTTGGCATATTTACCATGCTTGCCTACAGTGGGTTGGCAAGAGTGAGCAGCCTTGGGAATGAATCAGCTAGTGGAGAAACAAACAAGTCTTTAACCACTCGATCAAACAGTCAGCTTCTCTTTGTATCCACAGCTTTTCCTTACCGTTGCTCACCATTTTGGTGCTTTCTCTCGGCTCCGCAGTGCACTTTGATGACTGCAAGGGTGGTGGTGAGGTCATTTTGGGAGTCGGTGACCCAGCCTTCCGCATCACCACAAACGGCACCATATTCGCGAGTCGGCGTCTGCTGCTTTCACGGAGGACACTCAAGTTCTCGGTGTATGCGAGGGATGGAGAAAGACACGGCCTGGGCAAACCACACACAGTCGTCAAACTACAAGTACAGGCGATGAAGGCAAAGATGAAGCAACCCAACAGGAAACAGGTGTGTTGCTCTTAGAATCGGAGTCGATGATTGATTTGGAGTGGACGATGGTGTGTGACATCTTGCTTTTGACATTTCTATCACCGATCTTCACCCAATGAGGGATTAACCTTTAGTAGTTGATCAGTAAGAACCTTTTACTGTGCATTTATGAGTTTTGCTCAGCCTGTCTGTATTGGCTGAAGATGTAGCAGACTTCTGCCATTTTGTGCATTTATGATTTTTGTCTCAAAATTGGTCGACATGAAACTTGATGGTGAAATATTTTACATCTTTACTGATATTAACCCTTAGATGCAGTGATTGGACCTCGGATGCCCACAAGGTTTTTTTTGTTGCAAAAACAATGCTGTACAATTTTTTTTGGGAATGAGCCTCATTTTCACTGACTTTCATGTTGTTCCACAACATTCAGTGACATAAATAAATAAAAATTTCATTCAGGCTCGTGGGAAAATCTTCATTCTTCACTTATAACCCAAAAATCCGACACGAATGCAGGCCTGGGACCTTCGAGGCCCCGCATAAATGTTGTTGTACTACTATGTTATATCATTATTTTCTCGATATGACCCTCATTATATGCTCCTATAACTTGGTTACAAATAATTCAGTGACAAAAATATGAAAATTAAAAAACTTTACACAAATACATTCGTGGGGCCTCTGAGGCCCAATGGCTGTATTGGTGTAGGATTTTTGACAGTTGTGGTCATATACATTCGAAATAAAAGGATCAGTGAATCATATTTTTGAGCTACTCCTCCACGAGCCTCAACTTTTAGAGAAAAAAAGTTGAAAAACTAAGAACAAAAAAATTGTTTTGCAAAAAAATTAAAAAATGAATCATTACTTGTATGGGATTCTTCCAAATATTAGGATCAATGATTCACATTTTCTGAGCAAATCCATGAGCATCGACTTGGATTGAAAAAGGATATGAAGAAAAAAAGAATTATTAATAATATATATATATTACACGAATACATCCGTTGGGCTGCCGAGGCCCAATGGCTGCGCTTATGTAAGATTTGTGACGCCTGCATCTAAGGGTTAAGATAGCAATCCATGTTATTTTGAGGTGTTTTCCTCTGAATGCTCGACTTAAGGCCATTGAACGTTACAATTTCATTAATGCAGGTGCGTGTAGAATTATTTATTTCCTGCCTCCTCCCTTAATAATCCTTGGCATGTCTGCTCTCAGGAAGTAGTGTTCTCAGTGTGTAATGTAGAATGCTTCATCATTCGATAAAGTGCATCTCCAACCCGATCATCACCTGCGCATGCCAGGTTAAGAAACCAAGTTATATTAACCAATTTATCTGTTACCGTAGGTTCGTTGGACAACCGGACAACACTCCGAGCCAGCCACTCTGTACTTCTCCCAACTTCGGCGAAGTGGGAGCTCTCGAAGGCAAAAGCGTGATTGGGTTATTCCACCGATCAGTGTGCCAGAGAATGAACGAGGTCCATTCCCAAAGCCTCTTGTAACGGTGGGTCATCAAGCCACTAGTTCGATGCTTGTAACAGAGACGCCAAACTTCTGCTAGTTGGTGCATTTCTGCTTTCTTGCTTCCAAATGGGTCCATAGTTTTTTACTTGGGGAATTTTGTTTTCGCTGACTTCATAACGACGTTTGCCTGGGATGTGTCGGGGTGCTTTGATTTGAATAGTCACGTTTAAATATTGTGGTTGTTTTTATACATTTTCTTTTCTTCCTAAAACTGTTTCCCATTCCTATTTTATGCCTCTTCAACTTTCATCGCTTTGCTTGGTGTATCAAAGTTAAATTGCTCGTATTTTGGCAATGAGACAAAGCGATGTGTTGTCTGGCTCCAGGTGAAATCAGATAACGATAAACACAACGACTTGCGCTATAGCGTGACGGGTCCTGGCTCTGACCAGCCACCTGTTGGGGTCTTCAAAATAGACGCCATTTCTGGCCAAATGTTTGTCACACGCTGGCTGGACCGAGAACAGATCGCTAGCTACCAGGTACCATGTTTACAAGAAACTATTAGTGCAGTGTTTTTTGTAATTGTTTTTTTTAAAAGAATTTATTCTTTTAAAGAAAAAAAATGTAATAATTGCTGTGATTACATATTGTTGTAAAAACCAGAGTTACAACATTGTCTCAGATTGTGAGTTTAATTCTGAATCGATCTCTAGCAATACCTGTAAGAAAACCAACAAGCAACATATCAATATTCAGCATTCATAGGAATCAGTAATGGATTTGCAACTAGCACAAGCAAGCCTGGAACAAAGGAATGATACGCACCATCTAAGTATGCACAACATTACACATGATGAATGTCACAGGAATAATCGTAGCGCTGTCTGTCTGCGTTCTTATAACTGCTGCGCAGTGGACAGAAGCCGCATAACACCTGGGTTCAAACTTAGGCACAATTTCACTACATTCTCCCCAGCGTTAAAACTACACTACCCCTCGTGGTGGAAATCAAGCTAGCAAGCCATAGCAGCATAAAAACATCAGTTAGCAGCAGTCCATGTCAGTCCCAGCCATAGCGATCGGGGCAGCGAATTTCTCTTCCGGCGCGCGTCCGATAGGCGTCAGGAGCTTCAACCACAAAGCCGAATTCCCCCGCGTCGGAATAACCGCCTAACTCGGGTGATGGCGGTGGCTCCACAAGGCCATCCGTATCGGGCGCGTGTGGTGGTGGGGTTGACGGTGGATTCCCCATCGACGGATTAACCGGGCCAAAGTCCGGCCCAACAGCATCCCCGCATGGGGCAAGATGACGCACCGAGACTGTAGACTCACGTCCATTTGGCAGCAGCACTCGAGCGTGCTCAGGGTTGGCTTGGAGGATATGAACCTTGTCAACGAGCGGGTCATATTTACTTGAATGAACCACGCGTTTGAGGAAAGCCGGTCCGGGCTCAGCAAGCCAGCCCGGCAAAGGACGGATACCGCCAGAACGACGCGAGTAACGAAACATACGGTCATGGGGAGTTTGATTAGTAGCGGTGCACAATAAAGTCCTGATCGAGCTTAGCGCCCCGGGTACCACCCAGGCCCACCGGTCCAGTCCTAGTCCGCGGGTTTTAAGGCCCAGAGTAATGGCTTTCCATATAATGCCATTAAATTGTTCCACCTGTCCGTTCGCCTGTGGCCTATATGGAGTAGTATAGCTAGACGCGACATTACGCTGGAGCAAGAAGGTTCTCAAATCCTGGGACAAAAACACCGCTCCTCGATCGGTGTGCACGTAGGCCGGATTCCCAAACATAGAAAACAAGTACTGCAGACACCGGATAACCGTTGCGGCGGACATATCGCCGCACGGGAAAGCAAAAGGGAATCTGGAGAACTCGTCAATGATCGTGAGAAGATAACGAGAACTACCCGAAGCCGGTATTCCTGGACAAGGCGGTAGACACGTAGTCGGCAGGGGTCCTTTGAAGTCCATTGCCAATCTCTCCCACGGACGGGTAGCCTGGACCAGCGTACCCATCCGAGGGTTGTAGAAGCGAGGTTTGAGTTCAGCACAAACAGAACAAGTGCGAGATAGCTGACAAATATCCTCAATGGAGTAGGGCAAATTGCGACTGCGCACATAATGAGCTAAATGCGTCACGCCGGGATGGCACAATGAGTCATGAAGAACGTGCAGGTCCTCAAAGGAGGTGAGACTTGCACACACCGCTGGCCATGATAATGCATCCGCTGCGAGATTATCCCGCCTTGGGCAATACCTGATAGTGTAGCAATAATCGGCTAATTCAATCCTCCAGCGAGTGATTTTCTCATTATTAATGCGGCTAATGCGCTGAGCATGGCGCGTGTCGTACATAAAAGCGACACTTTGTTGATCAGTAATGATCTCAAAACATTTGCCAAGCAAATATGGCCGCCGGCGCCTGATAGACCCAACAATAGCGTACGCCTCCTTTTCAACAGACGAGTGTCGTTTTTCCGCAGAGGAGAGAGTCCTTGTAAAGAAGGCCACAGGTTGCCCCCCTTGAGAGAGTGTGGCAGCTATCGCATGTTCCGACGCATCGCTTTCCAAAACAAAGGACTTGTTTTCATCAATAGACGAGACAGCGGCGCCAGCTATGTCTGACTTCAGGCCATGGAAAGCGGCCTTAGTGGCGTGACTAATGGGGAACTCTTTGCAATCCACAAGTGGATGAAGCTTCTCAGAAAAATTTTGAACCCACTTTGAATAATGAGCAAAAAGCCCGAGAGCACACTTCAAAGAAGCACGATCATGTGGCGGGGCCATGTCGAGCAAGGGTCGCAGTCGCTCCTTATCTTCTGAGATAGAAGGTGATAATGCCGTGGGTCACGGTGTACCCCAGGAGATCTATCGTTCGAGTGGAATAGCGACATTTAGCCTTGTTCATAGTCAGGTGGTACTTGTGCGCAACCTTGAGGAAGCGCTTCAGATTAGCATCATGATGAGCTTGATCGTACCCACAAACAGTGAGATTATCCAGGTAAACAAAGACATCGGTTAAGCTCTCCTTAGCAATGATGTCATCCATGGCCCTTTGGCAGCAGGAACCCCATTTGTGACCCCAAAAGGCAGACGGGTGAACTGGTACAACCTCTGTCCGGATTCAAACCCTGTCTGGATGCGATCTGCCTCAGAGATTGGAATCTGATGATACGCGCTGCGGAGATCGAAAGTACTATATACCGAGTACTGTGCCACCTGTCGAACCAGAGAATCCAATCCCGGGAGTGGGTAGGCGTCCAATTGCGTAAACTGATTAATCGTCTGCGAATAGTCGATTACCATGCATTTGCGGTGAGTTTCGGTCTGAACCACCAAAACCTGGGCTCTCCAAGGCGATCGACTAGGATCGATTATGCCCTCCTTTAATAGCTGCCCAGTCTCCTCAGCAATCAATTGCGTGTCAGCCCGTGAATGGCGTCGCGATTTAACGGCAACCGGTGTACAGCCAGGAGTCACATTGGGAAACAGCGACAGTGGGTCAACTTCCATCCCTGCCAGAGCACACACAGCAAGAGTATCATCACCACCAAATTCCATTTCCAAACGGCCATGCCGACGGAGAAAATCGTGTCCTAGCAACACTTCTGCACATAACGCTGGTAAGACCATTAAGTGCACATCCGGAAACATTCGGCCATTAATCACAAGCTTCAGCCAGCATTCCCCTCAAGTGCGTAGCCATAGCCCTTGGGAAGCCATAAAAATTTGGCGTGTTGACCCGAGAATCGGCCAGCTATGCTTCTGAACAAGTCGTAAATCGACATAGCTATCAGTAGAACCCGTGTCGATTAAGGCGTTTGCGTTCTGCCCCTCAATCATAATTGGAATAACAGCGTTTGACAGTCCAGGTGGCCCGGTAGTCGTCGAGTCATCCAGAGGGGGCGCGCGAGCCGCGCGTGTGGACCCGACGCCAGCCAGCGTCGATCGTGAAGCCGAACGTGCCCCAGGCGATGAAGGGATCCCAGGCAAGGGCGTTCGAGACATCCGAAGCTTGCGCGGGGAGATGATCCCAGTCAAGGGCGTTCGAGCCGAGCCAGGCGCCGATTGTCTCATCAGCGAGTTGATCCTAGTCAAGGTCGCGTGAGCTGTGCGGGGAGGTGATCCCAATCAAGGCTGCGCGGGGCACCGATTGTCTCTCGGGTGGAGAGAGAATCACAGACAAAGTCGAGCGAGTTCGCCGGCCCCGTGACGAGCGACAAACCTTTGCAAAATGTCCTTTCCGAGAGCAGGAATGACACGTCGCTTCTCTGGCCGGACAAACTGACCTTAAATGATTCCGGTTCCCGCAGAAAAAGCACTAGCGTTACTTCCGGCTGATGGAGCGGCAGCGGCGGCGGCGGCGGCTGTCACACTCGGGCCGGGATCCTCGAGAGTGTCCGTTGTCCCCGATTCCGGCCGAGGTGCAGCATCCATTTGCTCCGCGATAGTAGCTCTCTCCGGTCTGGTTAAACCCGCAGTGACGTACGGTCGTTCGTACGCTTTCGATTGTGCCTGTACTTCTTGGTACACAAGCGATAATTTATGAGCTTTTTCCAGCGTCAGATCCGTTTCTTCAAGCAATCTCTGTCGTGTTATAGGCGAGTGAAGCCCCGAAACAAATGCGTCTCTCATCAAATCGTCACATACTTGTTTGTGTGTCCGTGCTTCTGTTGTACAGTCCTTCGCTAATCGGTGAAGTTCCTGGACCAAGTGGTCGATGGTCTCCGATGGGTTTTCTCGCCGAGACGCAAGCAGATATCGAGTATAGACCACGCTCCGAGTCTTGATGTAAATCCGTCGTAATTCTGCCTCATTGTCGGCGTATGTGCCGCACTGGGATATGTACGTGAAAACTATATGAGACACGCGGGAGTTCAGCACCGCGAGCTTGGTTGCATCTGTGAGACCCTCCTGGGCTCCCAGGTAGCTTGTCAGCAGACTTAGCCAATGCTGGAGCTGGGCAGACGCGTCCGGCGCCTGTTGATCCGCTCCGAAGATCGGAACTTGTATCAGCTTATGAGTCATGGCGTTCCCGCTCAAGACAAGAGAGGATTCAGAATTAATTGTTGTAAAAACCAGAGTTACAACATTGTCTCAGATTGTGAGTTTAATTCTGAATCGATCTCTAGCAATACCTGTAAGAAAACCAACAAGCAACATATCAATATTCAGCATTCATAGGAATCAGTAATGGATTTGCAACTAGCACAAGCAAGCCTGGAATAAAGGAATGATACGCACCATCTAAGTATGCACAACATTACACACGATAAATTTCACAGGAATGATCGTAGCCCTGTCTGTCTGAGTTCTTATATCTGCCGCGCAGTGGACAGAAGCCGCATAACACCTGGGTTCAAACTTAGGCACAATTTCACGACACATATGATATATTTGCAACTTGTTACGCTCGGCAAAGGATTGCATTTGGGTCCGTTTGTTGTTACTTGCGAAAATCAAAGAATTTTCAAGTATATTGGTTGGTCGTGAACGTTATTACTTGGCAAAAAAAAACAAAAAAACATTTTTTTGCAAGTATGTTAATTTTTGTATATTATTAAAATGATATGTTGATGTTGGTTTGTGTGTGTGTTTGTTTGTGTGTTTGTGTGTCTGCTCACCAATCCATGCCTACAGGTCACAATTTTAAACCGATCTTCACGAAACTTCACCAAATGGTAGAGTTCGTGGTCCGACAAAATCCTATATATTTTTGAGGCCAAAAGGTCAACATAGGCCAAAGGTCAACCACTTTTTTCCAAATTTCTAAAATCCTCAATTTTCATCCGATTGACTTGAAATTTGAAATCGGCTAACTGATTTCAACCACCAATTATTCTTGAGGTCAACACATGCCAAAAGGTCAAATAGGCCAAAGGTCAACAACATATTTTAGGGATTTTGCTGGTATCGTGCTATGCATGATATTTCTTGTTTATTTGTCTGTTTTTTGGCTGCACAGAACATATGTCTATTAATTATGTACTGTTGAAATCATCTATCTATAATTCCAGTAATCTCTGTCTGTCTGTCTGTACGTCTGTACGTTTGTTTGTCTGTGACCGCTGTTTCTCGACAACCACGGGTCCGATATACTTTTAACTTGCCAGGTATATTGCTGGGGACCCGAGGATGTGCCTTTTCAAGGTTTCATATTAATCGGACAATTACTTACCGAGCTATGTCCAAAAAACGATTCAACCAATCAGAGAGCAGCGAACGATCGCGTGTGCCGGCGTTGCGAATGGACCAAACCATTCCATGTAAATAGAGGGGGGGGGTTCTGTGGTCGTTGCGAATGGACGAAACCATTTCATGTAAATAGAGGGGGGGGATTGTCACTGTACTCGCAAGCCGTTCGCCGTTCGCTTTGGCGTTGCGAATGGACCAAACCATTTCATGTAAATAGAGGGGGGGGATATAATTTTAGATAGATATATAGTACGGGCATATATATAGTACGGGCATGCCCTAGTAAAGATAATGATAATAATGGTACATGATTCTCATACATAATAATAATGATCATGATAATGGAAATGATAATAATTGTGATCATGGTACATCATGATAATGATAATGCTACAAAATGATAAGATAATGGAAATGATAATAATAATAATAATAATAATCTATCTATAATTCCAGTAATCTCTGTACGTCTGTACGTCTGTACGTTTGTTTGTCTGTGACCGCTGTTTCTCGACAACCACGGGTCCGATATACTTTTAACTTGCCAGGTATATTGCTGGGGACCCGAGGATGTGCCTTTTCAAGGTTTCATATTAATCGGACAATTACTTACCGAGCTATGTCCAAAAAACGATTCAACCAATCAGAGAGCAGCGAACGATCGCGTGTGCCGAACGTGGAGGACACACTCTGCCTCGGATGGCACATTTGACAGCGTATTCATTTATTTCACGTTTGCAAACTATGTTGGCGTTAAACTATGTTTTAAAACTAATAAAACCGAATTTGCGATTCATTCGCTTTCCTGCGCGTTTGTGCACGCGATGGCGATTTCTTTACCAAACTCCGGAAGCCGTTCGCTTTGGACCAAACCATTGCATGTAAATAGAGGGGGGGGGGGATTGTCACCGTACTCGCAAGCCGTTCGCTTTGGACCAAACCATTTCATGTAAATAGAGGGGGGGGGATATAATTTTAGATATAGATATAGTACGGGCAATGCCCTAGTAATAATAATGGAAGTAATAATAACAATGATAATGATAATGGAAATGATTAAAAAAATATGATAATGATTATGGAAATGATAATAATTATGATAATGATAATAATTATGATAATGGTAATAGTACATGATTCTCGTACATAATGATAATGATACATAATGATAATAACTATGATAATGGTACATCATGATAATTGCAATTATAATAATTATGATAATGGTACATCATGATAATGATAATGTAAATGATAATAATAATGATAGTGGGTCATGTTCAGCCTGTGGCTGCTGGTTGCATCATTTCCTGGGGGAGTGGCTGCTGCTGATGAAGTGCCTCCTGTTACCAGTAAGCTGGTCCTCATTTTGCCGACCCCCCCCCCCCCCCTCCAGAATTTCCATGTTTTAAACGTTTCCCAGTGTGTACCCTGGTCAGAATAGGTACACCGTATCCCTGCGTGTCATAAGAGACGACTAAGAGGGTTGGCGTCAGGAAGGGCATCCGGCCATAAAAACATTGCCTCAAAAAGAGAACCATGACAATTACAAGTACATATGGGCAGGGTGCAGCCCGAAGTGGAGATCGGTTTCTGAGGTTTGGGACATGGAATGTAGGGACAATGACAGGGAGATCAGGAGAAGTGGTGGAAGTATTGGTCGGAAGAAGAGTGGACATATGTTGTGTGCAAGAGACGAGATGGAAGGGAAGTGGTGTGAGAATGGTGAAGGGTAGGCAGGGACAGAAATACAAGTTTGTGTGGCAAGGGTGCCCGGAGGGCGTGAATGGTGTTGGTGTCCTGTTTTCTGAGGAGTTTGTAGACAGTGTGGTGAGTGTGACTAGAGTGAGTGATAGGTTGATGATGGTGAAAATAATGATTGGAAAGCTCTTGGTGAACGTCATCTCGGAATATGCTCCGCAGGTTGGTCGAAGCGATGAAGAGAAGGACAAGTTCTGGTGTGCGATAGAGAAGCTGATGGAAAACGTGAAAGATGAGGAAGTTGTTGTGGTGGGAGGAGACCTGAATGGACATGTGGGAAGGAGTATGGATGGTTTTGAGGGAGTTCATGGGGGTTACGGATATGGTGTGAGAAATGGAGAAGGTGAAAGGATTTTGGAGTTTGCTGATGGAGCTGATTTGTTGATTTGTAATACTCAGTTCCAGAAAGAGGATAATAAGCTTGTTACATACACGTCAGGTGGGTCGACGACAACCGTTGACTACCTGATGGTGCGTAGGCGAGATAGGGGGCACCTCCGGGACACAAAGGTGATCCCGGGGGAGGAGGCTGTTTCACAGCACCACTTGGTTGTCTGCGACATAAGGGTGAAAGGTGCGAGGAGAGCTCGGCGGGTGAAGTACCAACCGAGAATGAAGGTGTGGAGGTTGAAAGAGGTGACAGTAAGGGAGGCATTAAAAGAGAGGCTGAGTAGGGTAGAGGATGATGTGGTTGAGCTTGAAAGTGGTTGGATGTCAATGAAAGCTAGTCTGTTGGGAGCCGTTGGTGAGGTATGTGGATGGAAAAAAGGACCACCGAGGCACTCGGAAACATGGTGGTGGGATGTTGAAGTTGGAAAGAGGATTGACGAGAAGAGGAAGAAGTTCAAGGAGTGGCAGAAGGCGAAGGGTATGGGAGCAGAAACAGCAGAGCATGAAAGTTATAAGGCAGCCAGGAAGGCTGCAAAGAAAGAGGTAGCAAAGGCGCAGGAGGCATGTAGGAAAATGTTCGGAGAACGCTTGGATTCGGAAGAGGGTCAGAAAGCAGGATTCAGGATTGCAAAGCACATAGCGAAAGAGAGGTGTGATGTGATGGGGGTGAGTTGCTTGAAGGATGAAGTGGGACAAATCGTTGTCGACCCAGATGGAATTAAAGGAAGATGGAAAAGATATATGGAAATGCTGTTGAATACAGAGAATGAATGGGATGGCAACATAGAGAGTAACCCAGTTTTAGGACCGGCAGAGAAGATAACTGAGAAGGAAGTTGAGGAAGCGATAAAAGCAATGAAGAGTGGAAAAGCGGGAGGGCCGACGGGAGTGTGGGAGATATATTGAAGGCAGCAGGAAGTTGGGGTGTGAAGAGAATGACAGAGATCTGTAATCTGGTGGTGAAAGAAGGCCGCATTCCAGTGGATTGGGAACTGAGTACCCTCGTCCCTCTATACAAGGGGAAAGGTGACCCTCTGGAGTGTGGCTCGTACTGAGCGATAAAGTTATTGGAGCATGGAATGAAGGTATTGGAAAGGGTGTTGGAGAGGAGGATAAGGAAGAAAGTGAAGATCGACGAAATGCAGTTTGGATTTATGCCAGGAAGAGGAACGACAGATGCGCTTTTCATTGTGAGGCAGTTGCAGGAGAAGTACATGGATAAGAGGAAGAAGTTGTTTTTTTGGGTTTGTTGATCTGGAGAAAGCATTCGATAGGGTTCCACGCAAAGTATTGACATGGGCATTGAGGAAGTTAGGAGTGGAGGAATGGTTGATCAGAGTAGTGATGGCAATGTACAAAAGAGCGTGCACAGCTGTAAGGACGAAGGACAGGAACAGTGGTGATTTTGAGGTGAAGGTGGGAGTGCATCAAGGGTCGGTACTAAGTCCACTACTATTTGTAGCTGTGATGGAGGTGCTGGCTCAGAACGTAAAGGAGGGCTTACCGTGGGAGTTGTTGTATGCAGATGATCTGGTGTTGATTGCGGAAAGTATGGATGGACTGAAGGAAAAGATGAACAAGTGGAAGGAATGTATGGAGACAAAAGGTCTGAAGGTGAATATCGGAAAGACGAAGGTGATGGCAAGTGGTAAAGCATGTGGTGAGGTGGAAAGAACTGGGAAGTGGCCGTGTGCTGTGTGCAGGAAGGGTGTCGGAGTGAACTCCATTCAATGTACAATGTGCGCTGAGTGGGTTCATCAAAAATGTAGTGGTCTGAGAGGGTCATTTACCAGTGTGGCAGCTACATTCAAATGTAAGGTGTGCACAGAGGGAGCTGCAGATGGAGGAAATGTTGAGTTGGATCTTGGAGACGGCGTGAAGCTGGAAGGTGTGAAAACATTTTGCTACTTCGGAGACATGCTGAATGGAGAAGGTGGATCAGACTCGGCAACGGTTGCTCGAGTGAGATGTGCATGGAAGAAGTTTCGGGAACTGAGTGGCGTGCTGATGAGGAGGAGAGTGTCGCTGAAGCTGAAGGGAAAGGTGTATGCTGCATGTGTGAGAAGTGTTATGATTTATGGGAGCGAGACATGGGTAATGAACGTAGAGCAGCAACGAAGGCTGGAAAGGGTGGAAATGCGAATGGTTCGATGGATGTGCGGAGTATCGTTGAGAGAGAGGAAGACAAATGATGAATTGCGAAAGATGATGGGAATATTGCCTGTGATTGATGCTGTGAAGAGGAACAGGTTGAGATGGTTTGGTCATGTGTTGAGGAAGGATGAAAGTGACTGGTTGAGAAGAGTGATGGAAGTTAATGTAGAAGGAAGTAGAGGACGGGGAAGACCGAGAAAGACTTGGCTAAAGATGGTGGAAGAAGAAATGCGGACAAGGGGGTTAACAAGGAGAGATGCAGAAAATAGGGCAAAATGGAGAAGATTGTCATGGGGACCGCAAGGCTAACCCCCGCTCTAGCAGGGAAAATGGCCTTAAAATGCATGTTGGCATGATGACAGGCAGAGTCAACCGACCTGGAGTTAATTCAATGCCATGAGACTTGAACTCAGGACCCTAATAGCACAAGCCAGCCACGTTAACGGTTAAGCCAACACGAGGTTCATAATTATCTATCTATAATTCCAGTAATCTCTGTGTGTCTGTGTGTGTGTATGCGACCGCTGTTTCTCGACAACCACGGGTCCGATATACTTGAAACTTGCCAGGTATATTGCTGGGGACCCGAGGATGTGCCTTTTCAAGGTTTCATATTAATCAGAGAAGTAGTTACCGAGCTATGTCCAAAAAACGATTCAACCAATCAGAGAGCAGCGAGCTATCACGTGTGCCGAACGTGGCGAACAGACTCTGCCTCGGACGGCACATTTGAGAGCGTATTCATTTATTTCCCGTTGGCAAACTATGTTGGCGCTATGTTGGCGTTAAACTATGTTTTAAAACTAATTAAAACTAATTTGCGATTCTTTCGCTTTCCTGCGCGTTTGTGCACGCTATGGCGATTTCTTTACCAAACTCCGCAAGCCGTTCGCTTTGGACCAAACCATTTCATGTAAATAGAGGGGGGGGGATTGTCACCATACTCGCAAGCCGTTCGCTTTGGACCAAACCATTTCATGTAAATAGAGGGGGGGGGGGGGATTGTCACCGTACTCGCAAGCCGTTCGCTTTGGACCAAACCATTTCATGTAAATAGAGGGGGGGGATTGTCACCGTACTCGCAAGCCGTTCGCTTTGGCTTTGCGAATGGACCAAACCATTTCATGTAAATAGAGGGGGGGGGGATATAATTTTAGATATATATATAGTACGGGCATGCCCTAGTAATGATAATGATGGCAATAATGGTACATAATAATAATGATAAAAGTAATAATGATAATGGTATATGATTATAATTATAATGATGGCAATAATGGTACATAATAATAATGATGATAGTAATAATGATAATAGTACATAATTATAATAATAATGAGCATGATAATGGTAATGATACAGAATAACAATGGTACATAATAATGACAATGGTAGATGGGAATGATATTGGTACGTGAGTACGCCCATTAATTACGTACTAATAACGTATGTATATTAATAACGTATGTAACGTATGAATTATGTTTATTATGAATTATGTATTATTATTATTTACGTACCACACCAGTACACATACACCACACAAAGCAAGTCCGGGTGAGGGTGTGCAATCTCTGATTGCTCCTAGTTAATTTATTGGTTTTGGTAAAATGCTATGTAATTTTAATCACCCATAATTATCTCGGTTGTTTTTTGTTTATTCTTTTCAATACAAAGTACATTCCTGGTTCCAAGAATAACTATTTATAGCTGCATTTGTGGCGTGACATAAAGGGCTGTGGAGGACAAGATCTCTCGGTGGTGTACCCCACATGGGTTTTGTCAGAAACAAAGATCTAACGGGACACCTCCCATTTGTGCCTTGTTTTTAATGCCCTCACAAGTTAATTGTCAATTTTATACCTCGCGGACAGTTTGGTTTGTTTTCTCAAAGCTTGTTATCGAGTCCAAAGAATACATTTTTGGTGACCTTTTTGAAAATGAAACGTACATATGTGTATGTTCTCATTCCAAACCTCACCTTTAATATCAACAAAGGGAAAATTTCAAGCTCTCTTTTTAACAATAAATAAGTCGGTGATGTTTCACGTTTTAGGTATCTTAAACAGGCTGAACTCTTCATGAACTTTCTGAATGGCAATGTCGTCCATCTTTTGCTTCTCAAAGTTTGTTTGTGTGATGTTTTCAAAGTACTGTGAAGAATAATAAACCAATCATTTAGTTGCAACACTAGGCAGGTTGAAGAGGATTACCAAAGCCAAGCCTGCTTTATTGAGCAACCCCCATTTGGACCAGTAGACTAACCCCTGACGTCATTGTTTTTGTCAGCTCAAAGGTCATGCTGTGGACCTCAATGGGAAGCAGGTGGAGAATCCGGTGGACTTGCTCATTCAGGTTATTGACCAGAATGATAATAAACCCGAATTTCACTCTACTGTGTACAATGGCTCAGTACCTGAAACCTCATCACCAGGTGTGTTATACTTGTCCGACTACTCTTTTCCTACCCCAACCCATATCCTGTTTTCACAACCATCTTCGCTCTTTTCCTGCTCCATTTCCCTTTTCTCCCTCATTCCAACTTCCCAACATCCAGCACATCCTTTTGGTTTTACCTTCGCTTCACATCATCTTTACTTGCTTCATTGGTTTATCTCATTCTTTGTGTTAACGTTATCATTCTTTAAATGGATGTGAAACCTTAACAGAGATCCGCTACAGCTCCGGGGAAATCGGAAGGTGCTGTAATTGTTGTGTTGAAGGTATTGAGGTGATAATGAGGACCAAGAAAAAATTGAACTAGGCTAGTGTAAATTAAAGGAAAAAGCCATATACTTTAATATATTGCCATATACAATTGATTAAAGTGACGTATAGGTAAGCCTAGTTTTTTTTATATTTCCCCGTGAAATAAGGCAATGATGTCCGGGTTTGTGCCGGGTGAAGTCCCAAAGTAACTCTGCTTGAACCTTCATTTGTTCTGACCCACTTTAAACCAATGATCGTTTGGACACTCCAGATCTTTTTACATGTGGGTTTAAATCCCAAGTCTCTTTTGTGTAAAAATTTGATATTTCTGCGATAAGAATGACAATCCATCACACTTCACCATGTATAACTCCCTTCTTCACTTCCCCCCACCCCAAGACACTACAGGAAATAAAAAGGAAACCTGCTGTCTTCACCCAAAACACAATTCTGGTCATTTTTCTCCCGAACATCCCAGGTACTCCAGTGATGCGAGTCACAGCTGAAGACCTGGATGACCCGCAGCAGCTTAATGGGATGATTCGTTATAAAGTTCTTTCGCAGACACCTGACTTTCCTTATCCGACTATGTTTACCATCAACAACAGCTCTGGTCTCATCAGCACCATCGCCTCTGGCCTTGATCGAGAGGTATCACACCTTCAGAATCCTCTCTAACCTTAAATTTGTTGAACTTTCTTTGCTTAGGACTCCACAAAATTTCGTCCATTTAAAGTATCTCTCGTTGCCTATCCATTTGCCTTCTCTGTGTCTACATATCCGTGTCCATGCCAGATATGACTTTAGTGCAACAGAAATAATGGAGGACTGTTTCTAGTAATTTTGATTTTGGAAACTCATCATCACGAGGTCACAGGTTCTTGATTTTGAGTGCAAGATGCTCCTCTGTTCCTTACAGAAAGTTCCAAGCTACATGTTGGTGATTGAGGCCACAGACATGGAAGGTTCATCCTTTGGTTTGTCCAACACTGCCACTGCTGTTATCACCATCACCGATAAGAATGACAATCCGCCACACTTCACCATGTCTACGGTAAGGTGTAGGATGTGTGAAAAAGTGGCGAATGTAGTTGAAGGTCAAAATAAGTTGTTTATTTATAAGGTTCCACCTTGCATCCTGTTTTAGTCGCCTCTTTTTTCTATTTCATGCTCTCTTTTCCTCCATTCTGTTTTCTTTATCGACCTCTTCTTTCTCACCAGAAGCGTTGCTTAGCTTTAAATATTCTCATGTCAGAGGGTTCGCTAACGCGAAGCTATGGGCCGGAGGTCTAAGACCTCCACAAACAGCCGAAACAATGTCAGAAATTACCACGTTCTTAATTTACGCTGCTTACGAAACCCCAAGGATTGTTCAAATTAATCTTAACCTGGCGGTTGTTCATGCGCACATGGCTGCAGAAGGAGGGAAGATGTTCCTTTACAATTAAAATGGTTTTATTATTAAATGTATATGAGCATAAAGATGGACAGGACATTATGAATAAATAAACGGAATGAACCAAGCCGTCGACAGACACAAACAGTGATGAAAGGAATCTGAAATCCTATGTACAACTAGAATGGCACTCGGTAGAGCGCGTACCTCCGCCAGGCTAAAAGGTTTATGTTTTGCATCGCACTGATAGGCCAGATCTGGATCCAGACGGGAACGAAAATCTAATCGTCTTGTTCTTGTGACCTAGCCAACTCATCCACCTAGTTTTGTCATAACTCGTCCACAACTTTTTAAAATATCGTTTTTAGCCCCATCTCGCAATGGTAAAGAATCACTTGAAAAGTAAAAAAAATAATATCGTATCTGGATTCAGATCTTCACCAAAATCTAATCATTTCTTCCTTGTCACACACCCAACTCATCCACCTAGTTTTGTCATAACTCGTCCACAACTTTTTAAAATATCGTCTTTAGCCCCATCTCGCAATGGTAAAAAATCACTTGAAAAGTAAAAAAATAATATCGTATCTGGATTCAGATCTTCACCAAAATCTAATCATTTCGTCCTTGTCACACACCCAACCGGTCCACCAAGTTTTGCCCGAATCCGTCCATAACTTCTAGAGATATCGTGCTTGAGATATCGTATGGTTTTAGACCTATCACTCTATGGTGAAGCATCACTTAAAAAATTATAGTATCCGGATTTAGATCTTCACCAAAATCAAATCAATTCATCCTTGCCAGACACCCAACCTGTCCATCAAATTTCGTCCAAAGTCGTCCACAACCTTTTGAGATATCCTGCTCAGGGACAAACAAACAAGAAAGATGTCCACCAGAGCATGATACTTGTGAAATCCCTTAAAAACATTTGACCTCAAAAATGATTAGTGGTTTAATTAAATGACCAAATATGCAAATCCTCTTCAAATTTCAAGTCACTCGGATGAAAATTGAGGATTTTAGAAATTCGGCCTTTGTGGACCTTTTGGACTATGTTGACCTCAAAAGTAATTGGTGGTTGAATTCAGTGACCTCTTCATATGTCAATTCAATCAATGATAATTGAGGATTTTAGAAATATGACGTACGTTTTTGACCTTTGTCCTATGTTGACCTTTTGACCTCAAAATCAATAGGCTCCTTTCTTATGAGCAATTCACCATTTGGTGAAGTTTTGTGAAGATCGTTTTTAAATTATGACCTGTAGGTAATTGACATACATATAAACAAAGAGACAAACAGACAGAATAACACACGCGACCAACCAATATACTTGAAAAATCTTCGATTTTTGCAAGTACCAAACAAACGGACCCAAATGACAGACAGACAAATAGACAGACAGACAGGGGTGAAACATAACCTCTGTCCACGGAAGTAATGAAAATAAATAATCCACTATGGCTCTAAAAACCGGATTCAAACAATGAAAGGAGCAGGCGAGGACTTAAGGGAGATACGGGCTGGTGTTGCTGTACCATGATGGTGTGGTCGTGAAGTTGGGTATGGCACAAAATGAAGTGCGACTCGGGATAGTGATGAGAAGGAGTCATGATGAGGGGGCCGCGCACTGCCCAATCTCTCCATCCTTCCTTCCCGTGGGGACGACAAAACACAGGGAGAGAAAGAGAGCGCGTGCATGTGCAACAGTTTTTATTATCTCTTCGGTCCCCCCATGGCTGGTCTTTATTGGCTACTCCACAGTACGGGGGCGGCGCTCCACCACAGCTGGGACCTTCTCGATGCACACAAGGCCATTTTAAACTGAGCTGTTAAGTTTACCGTTTACAATTTCGCTTTAAGGTTTGCACTCACCGCCTCATCGGCGCATGTTTTACAATACGACTTACCTCTCACAGTTTCCCTGATACAGGCCTAAATCTAAGCTACTCAAGCATACGGTGCAAGCTAAAGTCTAAACACAATCTATCGATGGATTTCCCCCTCCCACATGACAATATTGTTGTGGTTTGCAGTTTTAATGACTGGACATGTTTCTTTTAATCCGTTTTATTTAAACAGCTTTTGTTTTGCTGAAGCAAATGTTAAGTTTGAAGTGGCTATCCATCACTGTTGTTGAGGGTATATGAAACAACTTCATTGGTATATGAAAACTTCTGTTCTCTGTGTTGTATGTAAACCCATCCTCCTTTCAAGGTGAATTCCTTCACCTCCCCATTTTCCATTTCTGTTTATTTCCCTCAACCTATCATTTCTACTCGAATTCTTTTTCCTGTTCTTATTGGCTCTGGACTGTATTTATTTTTGTTTGGTGCTTCTCGTGCCCGATTCCCGTAGTTCTACGGCACGGTCCGAGAGAACATGGTCAACCAGCCCGTTGTCAACCTGACCGTGACCGACTTAGATGAGCCTCACTCTCCCGCGTGGAACGTGCACTACTCAGTAGTTCGTGGAGATCCTGGAAAGCACTTTGCTGTCTTCACTGATCCTGCCACAAATGATGGAGTGCTCACTGTCGTAAAGGTTAGTAATCTTATTAAGCCTCCCCAATAGGCTAGGTGGAGGATTAATAGCTGTTGTAGGGTTTGTTTCAAGAATCAGTGGCCCAAATTTTTAATGGTACCTCAGAGTTTCTTAGACCCTTAGGAGTATGAAACCACCATTTAGGTTTTCTTTCTCCTGCACTCTCAACATTCCCAATTTCCTAACTGTATCAATTTCCAAGCTGTATCTCAGAGCCGGCTGGGAATTTCGTAAGGAAATTTCACATCAATAAAGTGAATAGAAACTATACGGGGTTGACATTTTTTTGTTGTTGTTGACCTAACTTAAGGGCATGACCTAATTATCGGCATTTAACATTTTTCACCATAACTCGACTAAATTTTGTCCGATCGGAATGAAATTGCCCTTTCTAGATAGTTTAGAGTATGGTGCATGCATGCTTAATTTACATCACACCCCTCTGGGTTAAAGGTCAAGGTCAAATGCCTTAATTTACATCACACCCCTCTGGATTAAAGGTCAAGGTCAAATGCCTTAATTTACATTACACCCCTCTGGGTTAAAGGTCAAGGTCAAATGCCTTAATTTACATCACACCCCTCTGGGTTAAAGGTCAAGGTCAAATGCCTTAATTTACATTACACCCCTCTGGGTTAAAGGTCAAGGTCAAATGCCTTAATTTACATCACACCCCTCTGGGTTAAAGGTCAAGGTCAAATGCCTTAATTTACATCACACCCCTCTGGGTTAAAGGTCAAGGTCAAATGCCTGTCAGGGAAAAAAAGCCTTTTTTGTCATCGCTCAATTTTGCCAATGCAGGATCTCAAAGACCGCTTGGCCTTCCAATACATTCTTGCATCGTAATAGTGGTTCTGCACTGCAGTTGCGCATCTGATATTCGATTAGTGCCCTTGACCTACTTTTTTCAGATTGTGATCTAATAAATAAAAAGTTGCCTTTTTGATCACAACTTGAATAATTTTTCTCCAATTTTTATGATGCGTATTATGGATAGATTGTAGATGGGGATACATTTTATTAATTTACACCCTATCACTAAATATTGAAGGTCAAGGTCATATGGTGGTCTGAAAAAAAATGGCCATCATTGGATCGTGGGCCAAGGGTAAGTCACGAGCAATTACCAAGGGTGAGCTAGGGGAGACTTACCTTTTGTGACTGCTTTGTGATTGCAGATATCTAGTGTGTTTTGATGTCTTCAACAACTGATTCTAACAATGTCTTGTGTTTTTGACTCCTGTTTTAGACTTCCAAAAGTTACCAAACTTCCAAAATCCCGGCTGACAGCACACCTTGTCTCTTTTTTCCCATGCCTCTCCCCTATGTCCGCTTTATAGAGGCTGTGCTAATGTGCTATTCCATTCTTTCCTCCAGAGCTTCAAGCAGGAGGTGTACCACCATCTCATATCATCCCCCATCCTTACCCAAAATCTTTATTTCTCCCATTAACTCTTCATAACCCGACCCTCTTATTTGCAGGTTTCAGTGTTTCCACCCCTCCTCTGTCTCTTCCCTCTCTCCCTGTTTGTTTCATCCCTTGGTCATTGTATCCATAGGTTTCTCCGCTGCCCCACAGTCAGTTCCTACCTTCCGTCACCTTTCTCCTCCATGAGCCTCGATCTTGTTGAGAAAAGTGCTTTGAAGTTGAACTGTAACAGCTATTTTATTAGCTTTAATTTCACTATTTTGGATAAAGGGTAACCGATGATAGGTTTGAGTGATTTTGTATTGCCCAATTAATTTACAGACATCGTTTACTTTGGGAAACAGATTGCTGTGGCTTTTAATGTTGCCCTATTGCTGTCTTATGTGCAGAGATAAATGTACAGGTTATGTTTGCTTTTAATTAATTTATGTTTTGGTAATGGATGACATTTGTATGATTCTCTTGGCATTCCTTCAGTGAGAGCAATACATTTATCCCCCCACCACAACTCCCTTACTCAAAGAGGAGCTTGTGGATATATTATATAGAGGACGAGTATTATTAAGACATTGGGAAAATCAGCACAGTAAGTGGGATTTGAACCTGGTATCCCAGCATCCTCAGCCATGTGCTCAGATGGTAACACCAAACGGGTCACCTGCCTGCATTAGTATGGCAGATAGGTGCAGGAATTGTGCCTTTGATGATACAAGCATGGCATTTGGCACACAGAGTATGCCCTAAGAAAGATATTTGGCTATAGGGCCATCGCAGATTTGTCCTTTTTTGAAAAATGGCCGCTATTGTTGTCACAGGACAAATCTGCGATGGCCCTATAGCCAAATATCTTTCTTAGGGCATACTCTAACTATGTGCCAACTCTTGTGCTTGTATCATCAAAGGCACAATCCTCCCAAATATTTCACCTATCTGCCGTACTACATGCAAGTCAAAGGTTTGAGGTTTTGTGGCTCTCGGCGTCACGGCAAACTAGGAAATGGGCTAATATATGAGCATAAATGATTGTGCCCAAGATGTGTTACAAAGACACAAAGGTGTGTGTAACAATGTTTGCATGACAGAGCACTGCACTAGTTAATCACATTTTGTAAAATCCATAAAGGCCTTTAATATTGTAGATGTAGCTCCTCAGAGCATCGTGCTTGCCTCTGTGCTGATGTGCAAAATGCTGGAGGCAGCACAGCAGTTGGCAGCCTCTGCCATCATTACATTTTACTTTTTCTCTTAAGCTGTTACTTCAAACTTGAAGCTTCTTGTTAAAGGTGAAACTAGAACATCACAATCCAATTATAGGTGTCAGTCGGAGGTACTTATCATCCTGTGGTGCTTTTAACCTGCCTATACCATTTTATTTTACATCATTACCTGCATCAGAGTATCACCAAATTGTGGTACAATGCCAAGTTGTACTACCCAACTCAACTCACCCCCCGCCCTCGCTGCCCCGCACGACAGCCCGTGGACTATGAACTTGACCGCCAGTTCATGTTGGTGGTGGAGGCGAGGAATGAGGAGCGCTTGGTCGGCTCGCGTTTCACTCCTTCGAGCTCGGCCACGGTCTCCGTGATGGTTCGGGATGTGAACGAACCCCCGACGTTTCCTGGCGGCACGCAGCGTGTGCGCGTTCCTGAGAACCTACCAATCGGCTCGCGTCTCCTCAACCTCACCGCCAGAGACCCTGATGTGGACATGCGGCAGGCCGTGAGGTACCCAGGGGTGTATGCATAAAAGCGGCGTCGAGTTGAGGTTTTCTTGGTTAAAGGTTGTGAAGACATTTTGTAATGAGATAGAAATGTTAGAATTAGACATTTGAAAGGTTTTCTTGATAATGACTTAATAAGAGTAGTTTTTTGCATCATACAAACCATCATGAAATGGATAATAATTATTTTGATAATAATTATTTTGATACTAATTATTTTGATAATAATTATTTTGATACTAATTATTTTGATACTAATTATTTTGATACTAATTATTTTGATACTAATTATTTTGATGCTAATTATTTTGATAATAATAATTTTGATAATAATTATTTTGATACTAATTATTTTGATACTAATTATTTTGATAATAATTATTTTGATACTAATTATTTTGATACTAATTATTTTGATAATAATTATTTTGATACTAATTATTTTGATAATAATTATTTTGATACTAATTATTTTGATGATTATTTTGATACTAATTATTTTGATACTAATTATTTTGATAATAATTATTTTGATAATAATTATTTTGATACTAATTATTTTGATACTAATTATTTTGATAATAATTATTTTCATAATAATTATTTTGATACTAATTATTTTGATACTAATTATTTTGATAATAATTATTTTGATACTAATTATTTTGATACTAATTATTTTGATAATAATTATTTTGATAATAATGATTGTGATACTAATTATGAGCAAGTTAAATAAGCGAAGGGTCTAGTCTGATTCAGACCACCCACTGCACCATCAGTACCATGGTCACTCGGTAAATGAAGGACAAAACAACGAAACAAAAAATAAATAAGGAATGTTTATTCTATTCTTCTTTATTACACCATTGTTGGCTCAGAGGGAACTGATAAAGGCAGAGAAACTCAGCGCTGCCAATGAAATGGCTCTGTCGGCTTTTTGTGTGGTCGATCTCACACCGAACACACACGTCTTTTAAAATGCAGGAAGTCTCAAGGCTTAAGATTACTGGTGGTTTTTAAGCATAACCTGAAATAATATAGTTAGATGGAACAGCCAGCTTGTTAAACGCTCTACTCCAAGGCCTTTCTACCTCATGGTAGGTGCAAATGGGTGGAAGGAGGGGACGTAGCATTATGTAGAAGATGGAGGGAAAAAAATCACACAAGTACCATTTATTACCTCTGCAACCAAAGGTGGACAAAGGTTATGTTTTCACCCCTGTCTGTCTGTCTGTCTGTCTGTTTGTGAATAAGATATCTCAAAAAGTTGTATGAACGGATATGGGAGAAACAGACGGCGATAGAGAGAAGGTCTCTACAGGGCATTATATTGGAGCACTACCCAAAAAGGGCAGTGTGCAATGGTGACATGGATTTTCACAGGTCACAAATGATGGTTTTAGAAATCCTGCTCCACTCTCTTTCAGATATTCTAAACTGAGTGATCCTGCTGGTTGGCTGTCAGTGGACCTGGTGACTGGGCGTGTGACCACGGTGGCGGAGCTGGACCGAGAGTCTCCCTTCACCTCCCGCAACACGTATCTCGCCACCTTCCTAGCTTCCGACAGCAGTAAGGACATAGCATCGGTTAAATACACTTAAATAAACTCTTTTAACTGGAAACTGCTACCGCAGGTGCCACAGTTGTATCGCAGTAATATATCTTATGGATGATACTGTTGTGGCGAGGAGCGCGGATATGCACGACAAAGTGTACTGGATCCTTCCTTGATGATGCCTGCCAGGTGGGGGAACTGGAACGGGAACCTTGCTGCTGGAGCTGACGGACGTGAATGACAACGCACCGACCGTGCGCCCGGTCGAAGCGGAGGTCTGTGAAAGTCCTAACTCGCGTGGAATCAACATCACGGCCGATGATGCAGATGTAGAACACAACGCTGGACCGTTCTCCTTTGAGCTCGTCTCCAGCCCACGTGATATCAGGCGGAACTGGACACTCGAACGGGTGGATGGTAGGTTCTTTGTTTTGTGGAAATCTCAGTGTGCGTCTCTTCCGTGAATTTTTTTTTTCTTGTATACAAGATCGAGGCTCGTGAAAGAGCTCATGCAAACATTGTTACAACATTAATCACACAAAAAGTCAAACCGATACAAACCGACACATAAAACACAAAATAAGGGGAGCGGTAGACAAGATGGGAAGAGAGGGGGAAGGACACAAACACAACATTTGAGAGCAGGGACATCGAGAGAACTGTGGGAGGGAGAGGGCTTGGGGGGAGGTGGGAGAGGTATAAACCATATGGACACTGCAAGGACTTCCAGGAAAGAAGTTGGAATTTCAAAAAGGGGGATCTGGGGTGAATTAGCGGGGGTAGAAAAGATCAAGGTTTTGGATGGGGGAAGATAAGAGATGGTGGTGAACAGCTGTTTTAAAGACCTGGAGTGAGGGAGTTTGTTACAGAGGCGGGAGTAAAGAGGAATGAAGGAGTGAAGGTGAGCAGAGAGCCTAGATTTTGCAGTTTAACCATCAGAGGGTGGCTGGCAGATCTTGTGCGACCTGCAGGAATATTTGGGGGACAGAGCCCAGAGAGAGCTGGGGGAGCAAGGCCGGAGAGGAGTCGGTAGAAGACAAAAAGACCACCAACCTGCCTGTGGCGAGGGAGTGAAAGGCCCTCGGAGTTAGCTTCATCGCGGGAAATTCCAATGATTCCAAAAATTCCAATGATTCCAATAAAGAATTACCTGGGCTCATGAAATCAAAATTTCATTTCAAACCTCCAGGCTCACTCAGCCTTCAAAAATAAGTTATTTCCGTCATGTAGAAATCGAATCCATAAATCCTGAATGATTCCATCTTAGTACGAGGGAGCATGATTCATTTGTGTTATTGAATCTGAATACATCACGTTCATGAAATTGTCCTGTTGGTTTAAAACATTCCTTGAAGTTATCATCATCACAGAGTCCGGTTGTGGCTCTTCATAACGCGGCCCGACTCCCAATTATCGCTTACTGTGCAGGACGACGAGTACACCTTCGAATGAGGCTTCACTACCTGCCGGTGGGACGTTACGAAGTCCCAATGCTGGTCACAGACTCCGGCAATCCAGCACTGGCAAACGTGTCCACGGTCCTGGTGAAGGTGTGCACCTGTAATGAGGCTGGCGACTGTGCCCTTGTGGAGCCGTTCGTGGCGGGCCTGGGGACGGGTGCCATCATCTCCATCCTCATCTGTATTCTGCTCCTACTCGGTAAATGAAAACTCCAAGTGGGCGTGAGGCCATGGGAATTAGCTCGAGTCGGAAAAGTTTATGCGGAATATCAGGATTTGAGTAAGAGGCTTATGCGGATTGTGGATATATTTTTTGACAAGACTTGTGTTTCTGAAAACTTTACTTTCCTACTTCGATGCCGAAGCATAATCGAGTGAGTGATTCCTTCAGTTAGGGGTATGGCGGATGTTCTCTTGACCTCACCCTCTTCCCCCCGCGCCCCCCACTACCCTCCAAACCGTCCCGATCTCACGACCTTTTTCGGGGCTTGCCTTTGTAAAGTAAAACGTTTTCAACAGTTAAACAAAATCGACTCGGTGCAACCTTTGCAGTTGCCTGGCCAATCACTTAAACTTACTAACGACATGCAAGGGCTCGTAAATCCACTTGTCGGCTTTCAACCTGCTTTTCTTTCTAGTTCTTGTTGGTCCTCTTTCATCTTTACTTTTATAACTTCTAGAAGGTGTGTTTGAACAGCTTGTGTCATGTAGATCTTATCCGGTCCGGTGCTATGAGAGCAGCGCCATGAGCCGCTAACAGAAAAATCAGATCGGATAAGATTTTTATCCTCAATTATCCTTTTGTTTTTCATTTTCTTTATTTCTGGGGGTTTTCTTTTTTCACGTTTGAGGAATAACTTCAAAATGGCCGTCGAGCCTGGTGTTGATGCGAACCTTTGCGAGATGATCTGTGGTTTTGCCCGCGGAGCAGTCCACATCATTACCTTTGTTGTTTGGTTTTTATTCCTCCCTCGCATGCCCTTCTCTAATTGAGAATCAGTTTGCAGCATTTAAGAAGGGAAGGATTTTTTTTTTTTGCAAATGCTTCAGGGAATGAAGCTCCGTGCCTCGGAAGAGTGATTGTGTCTCATGAGTTGAAACTGTGGATTACATTCTATTCATTTCCCCTTTATCTCATCAGTCATTATTATGTTGTTGTTTTTTCAAAACAATTTTATTTTATTACTTTCTTGTTATTGAGATATTTTACATTTTATTGAGATATATTTTATATTATATTCATTATATTTATGGATTATTATTGATTATTATATTTTATATTATATTATATTGATTATATATTATATTGATTGATTGATTATTATTATATTATATTTATTTTATATTGATATTTTATATTTTATTTTATATTGATATTTTATATTTTATTTTATATTGATATTTTATATTTTATTTTATATTGATATTTTATATTTTATTTTATATTGATATTTTATATTTTATTTTAAATTTATATTTTATATTTTATTTTATATTGATATTTTATATTTTATTTTATATTGATATTTTATATTTTATTTTATATTGATATTTTATATTTTATTTTATATTGATATTTTATATTTTATTTTATATTGATATTTTATATTTTATTTTATATTGATATTTTATTGAGATATTTTATATTTTATTGAGATATTTTATTGAGATATATTTTATATATTTTATATTATATTCATTTTATTTATTGATTATTATTGATTATTATATTTTATATTATATTATATTGATTTTATATAATATTGATTGATTATTATTATATTATATTTATTTTATATTGATATTTTACATTTTATTTTATATTGATATTTTATATTTTATTTTATATTGTTATTTTATATTTTATTTTATATTGATATTTTATATTTTATTTTATATTGATATTTTATATTTTATTTTATATTGATATTTTATATTTTATTTTATATTGATATTTTATATTTTATTTTATATTGTTATTTTATATTTTATTTTATATTGATATTTTATATTTTATTTTATATTGATATTTTATATTTTATTTTATATTGATATTCTATATTTTATTTTATATTGATATTTTATATTTTATTTTATATTGATATTTTATATTTTATTTTATATTGATATTTTATATTTTATTTTATATTGATATTTTATATTTTATTTTATATTGATATTTTATATTTTATTTTATATTGATATTTTATATTTTATTTTAAATTTATATTTTATATTTTATTTTATATTGATATTTTATATTTTATTTTATATTGATATTTTATATTTTATTTTATATTGATATTTTATATTTTATTTTATATTTATATTTTATATTTTATTTTATATTGATATTTTATATTTTATTTTATATTGATATTTTATATTTTATTTTATATTGATATTTTATATTTTATTTTATATTATTTTATATTTTATTTTCTATTGATATTTTATATTTTATTTTATATTGATATTTTATATTTTATTTTATATTGATATTTTATATTTTATTTTCTATTGATATTTTATATTTTATTGATATTTTATATTTTATTTTATATTGATATTTTATATTTTATTTTATATTGTTATTTTATATTTTATTTTATATTGATATTTTATATTTTATTTTATATTGATATTTTATATTTTATTTTATATTGTTATTTTATATTTTATTTTATATTGATATTTTATATTTTATTTTATATTGATATTTTATATTTTATTTTATATTGATATTTTATATTTTATTTTCTATTGATATTTTATATTTTATTTTATATTGATATTTTATATTTTATTTTATATTGATATTTTATTGAGATATTTTATATTTTATTGAGATATTTTATTGAGATATATTTTATATATTATATATTATATTCATTATATTAATTGATTATTATTGATTATTATATTTTATATTATATTATATTGATTTTATATTATATTGATTGATTGATTATTATTATTATATTATATTTATTTTATATTGATATTTTATATTTTATTTTATATTGATATTTTATTGAGATATTTTATTGTTATTGAGATGTCATTGAGATTGAGATATACCTGCAATCGTTCACATTGGCTTAGATTTGTCGTTTTGGCATCATCTGGATTACATGAACATGCGTAACATACCGAAGTTTGTGTAGGGGGGCTGGGAGGGGGAGAGTATGTTGGGGGATGTCCAAGGGTCAGAGCAAAGCTGATTTGACCTCTGGCCCCCTGCAGCTCATAAACTCAGTGGTTTTTCCACAGTCTCCTTGAGCAAACAACCTCGGGAGAGTTTAAAGGATGAGTTTTGGGTGTTAAGAAGAGGGCATGCCAAACGCTTGAACAGCTTTCCACTATTCCAGCCTCAGGGTTTGAATCCGCCATGATTGTGCCGGACAGCACAGGTTCATAAATTGATGGGAGGACGGGCGAAGTCACGCTTCATGTAATCGTGACCATTATAGCGAGGCGTCTTTGCCAGGAGATGCTCGAGTACGAGATGATAATTTTTCTGAACTTTCTCATGACTGAGCGCCGTGCTGGTCACAAGCGGTTGGGTGAGGTTTGAGGTTGCCAGTACGGGAGTGGGGGATGGAAGAGGCCGCCGGCCACTTGCAGCCAAGCGTGGAGTCTTTTGGGGATGTTGGTGCATTAAAGTCTTAGGTTATGGTCAAACCTGTATAGGATATCCAGATATATTATATGATAGGGATTGTGATGGTGGGATTTGTAAGCTTTTTGTTGTCTTTGGAGTTAAAGGATTGATAAAATAAAGCTTCAAAGGAGTAGTGTATTAGCCAAGCTTTAAGCACACATTCCTCTGAACTAATGCTGTATGAATCTTTCCTATCCAAAAGTACAGACTTGTGGAAGCGCTGGAATGTTGTTTTTAAAGGATGGAGGCCTCACTGAGTGAGATGATGGGTATCCAGTAGATATAGGGACCAATAAACTATAAAGAGATACCACACCATGGTGTTTCTTTTGCATTGATCTAAGGCTCATGGAGCGAGGAGACATCGTTGTACTTTTAAATGACTTACAAAGACGTAAGTAGACAATAGACAAACCATTACAGTATAAGCTTTCATCCTGAGACCCCATCATCATGAGGCAATTGCTCAGATGGGAACACCAAACATGCCATTAAACCCAAGTTTGGGATTCGACGTGGGACGTCTGTCAGCAACTGCTGTACCTTGTAAACTCTTTTAAAGTGTTCAAGTGTAACACTAATTGAAGCACACTTGCTATTTCTGCGTGTGCAGTGCTGGTGTTGCTATTTGCCGTGTATTCTCGTCGTCGTGACAAGGACCACGCCACCAAGGAGCTACTCTTTGAGTCTGAGGAAGATGTGCGAGATAACATTCTCCGTTATGATGAGGAGGGAGGCGGCGAGGAAGATCAGGACTATGATCTGAGCCAGCTTCAATGTCCGGATGAATCCCCAAGCTTTAAGGGGCCCGGTTTGAGGCGGTTGGACGAGCGTCCGGCCCTATCCCAGCCACACTATCCCTGCCGCGGAGCACCACCCGGCCATCCCAACGACATGGTTGACTTCATCGGAGAGGTTGGTGGAGTTTTCAATTATGTTCTGAAACGTTTGAAACCAGGGATAGAAGAAAAGTTATTTTTGTTGCGTGCAATCTCGAATGTTTTCGAGATGCAAGATGTTGCAGGAAAGAAGGATAGTGTTTACAAGTTTTAATAAATTAATATTGTGTACATTTTGTGAAAATAAAAACATAAAATATAATAATTCACAGGAATAGGAATTGGAAATGAAAGGAGAAATGGAAAAACAAAGTATCAAATGAAACACTCCCCACTTGAGCGAGGATGTTGAGCCGGCTGTCTTGACTGCGGTGAAGTAAAGATAAAAGATTCCACTATGAATTTTAAAAAAGGAAACTTTTTGGCTGGGACCATTATCCCCATGCTTAAAAAGAAGAGAAAAATGACCACAGCGTTGTCACCAGCTGCGACGTGTAGAATCATGAGGAAATCCGTTGCAATATGTGCTACCAAATTCGACCAGCCGTTCTTTTCTCATACCAACGCACGTCCGAGTGTATGCGCATGCGCTATTCAAAAAGGCACCCCAACAACAAGAACAACAACGCGGTCCTCTCATAGAGCTGCTCGTCGCAGCTAAAAACCGGGGGATATTGTAAATGGTTCTGTCTGTCTGTCTGTCTGACGTCTGTCCGTCACGCTATCTCCTCCTAAACAATTATGCAGAAATTCACCAAACCTGGTAGTTGTGACCACCACATGGAAAGAAGGTGCGAGAGCAGCATAATTTTTGGCCCTGCCCCTGGGGAGGGGTCAAAAGGTCATATAACAATACAATGCAATTACAGCCACATTTTAAACTACAACGTCACTTGGTACAGAGCATACCTCTGCCAGGCTGAAAAGTTTACCTTTTGTAACCCACTGATAGGCCACACCTGAACCAAAATCTAATGGGCTTTTATTGTGACTTACCCAACTCATCCACCATCCACAACTTTTTGAAATATTGTGCTATATATCGTTTTTGGCCCTATCACTCAATGGTGAAGAATCACTTAAAAAATTCTCTAATCCAGATCCGTATTCTAATCTTCACAAACATTTAATCAATTCTTAGTTGTCACACACCCGACTTGTCCACCAAATTTCGTCCGAATCTGTCCCCCTCTTTTTGAGATATCCTGTTCACAGACAAACAAGCAGACAGACAGGGGTGAAAACATAACCTCCAGAAAACACAACTCCCTCTTTAATGAAACTTTGTATATTTAATCAACATTGGCGGGCGCATGAAATATCTAACGATTTTTAGATATGACCCTCGGTTCATGTCCCAGGGGGTGGGAACTTAGGGTAATAGGGTAACAGGGGTCAAAATGGAAAAAGTTTAACTCAGAATTTGATATTGGGTCATTCCTGGTAAAACCTGTTGCCATCTTTCAACTTTGCTATTTGTGGGGAGTGAGTGTGGGGATTTGCTCTGGCGTGCCATCGACTTCGTTCTGGTTTATTTTTTATCAAAAGCTTTGGGACAGCACACTCAAACTTGATTCGAACCCTCCAATTATGCACATTTCGAACGTGCATATTTCCACCCCACAATGCAAAGCACCAAGTGCTTTTTAAATATGTGTGGCAGATATCTTATCTTGATTGTCATCAATATGCTGAAAAAGTAAAGGTGTGCTCAATAGTACTGAGTAATATATATATATATTTAATTACAGCAAGTTGTATTTGCAGAAATCTTCTTCTCCCAACACCACACAAAAGCCATGCTTGCTTCCAACTTGGAATTGCAAGCATATAGTTCTCAAACAACTCCTTCAGTGCCTGCTTTGTTGGAAAACTTTCATCAAACCACACTGAGAGGGCAGAGAGCCAGATGGATTTGCCCCATTTGTGTGAAAATGTTGGCAGTTGGAATTTACTGACAAATACAGGCCGGAGGTTTCGCCCCGATATTGGCACCAAAATGCTAAGCTTCCATTTGCGGTGCGGTTATGAGAGAATAAGCATCACGTGGTCACTGTGACTTATTTGCGGGAATTGGTTCTCAGGAATGGTTTTGCGCAGAAATTGCTTACAGTGTCACCCGCCATCACAAGGCCTGTCTTGTTCCTCACTAAGTGTTGCCGAACCATGCCAGGGTTCGGTCGCCAAACGCTCGGATTCCCCCTCCGTCTGCAGCTGTCGTGACTTCATTGGAAGGTTTTTCTGCCTTGACAGCTGTTAGCGGCTGTCTTTTTGGGACTGGTGGGGGTGGGAGGTGGGTGAAAGTGGGAGCGAAGGACCCAATTCTTTCAATACTCTATAATGTGAAAAGCTTTTGAGGATATCACATCACATTACTGTCAATATGCCAATGAGGCCTCTGTGTAATAATTTTGCCAACTTAAACTCCTTTGAAACGTTTTATTGCAGCAAAATTTAGAATCACTCTACCTGCCCTAGTTATACTTAATCCACCTCATAATCTGACCAAAAAAATCAATCTTCCTCTTCTTCTCTTCCCATTATAAGGGGTGAGGTCCAATGGTACCTTTCTTCACACTGAAGTCCAACATCATAGAACCAACCAAATCTCTTCCCTTTGTTCCCTTGTACATCCCTCCAACCAACTTAACTTCTGCTTCCGGCACTCCCATTCATCTCGGTGTCGCCATCGCCATCTCTTTCAGGACAATGTCATAGGCCTTCTCCAGGTTCATAAATCCCAAATCCATTTCACCTCCAACCTCTTCTCCACCAGCTTTCTCAGAGTGAACATCCCATCCATCGTACCCCTACTATTTCTTAACCTATTGTTGTTCTTTGCCGATCTCCATCCCAACATTCTTCTATAACCTTCCCATCCAAAATCCTCTCCTGTTGGACTCCAAATCAAAAATCGAATCAAATAATAAAACTGATTATATCAACTATGATACATGCCAATGTTTGTACAACTTAATCATACAAAAGAGTACTGCAGACACTGACAAATCAACGTGAGACTTGCATTTACCTTTTCCTGCCACCTGGTGGTAAGAATTCCAGAAAATTCTACATTGTGCCATTTGAGCTGATATTCCCAATTACTTTCATGCTTCTACCTTATACTACACACTACAACATCCTGGTGGATTAGGGTTGTTAGGGTTAGGGTTAGGGTTAGGGTAACCCTAACCCTAACCCTAGATAGGTTAGAGGACCTAACCCTAACCCTAACCCGAACCCTAACTCTAACCCTAACCCTAACCTAACATAATAAAAGTTCCTCAGCATTGAAACTACATCGAACTTATGTAACAGACACAGCAGCTGTGTTTCTTGTGATGGAAAAAGGGATGCCTGCCACATTCCAGCAGGGAAATTGCCAGGCCTTCCCACACTGAGCAAAGGGGCTAACCCCTGCTTTAGCGGGGATAATGGCCTTAAAACGATCATTCATTCATTCATTCATTCTTCCCACACTGAGCAAAGGCCACGTTGATATTGCTGCATCAGGAAAATGTCCACAGACTTCCACCATGACCCATGAGTTAAACCGATTCCTTCTATGGCCGAACGACGCGCATGGCACGGTGTATCACAAATTCCGAGATCTCTTGAGTAGCCGTTCAGCAAAAGGACATTGCTGCTAAGTCCTGAGTCTGGTGTACTTTATCGTTGCTACAGGTTACCCCCCCCACCCCTCTTCCCCATTCCCTCTGCCGAAATCCATGTGGAGTAATGATTATTAGTCAAGCTTCCACATTTATTGCTTCCCAGGCTGACTATTTCCCCTCCAACATAATCTCTCTGCCTCCGAAGCCAGTTTGCTACTCAAGCTGCTTGTTTACGAGGTGCTTCGTACGGTAATGAGTCCGTTTTGTTGCTTCCTTAAATGCCTTCTGAAGATCTAAATAAACATGAGAGCGGTTCTTAGTTAAGCTCAAAAAAAAATTGTCTTAGCTTGGAAGGGAATTCTAACAATTATAAAGTGTTATGTATGCACTTCTCCGTAGTTACTGTTACATCGAATCATTTATTTTCAATTAATATTTAAAGTTAATACAAACTCTTCTTTTCTCTTCTTCCTCTTCTTCTTCTCTTGTTCAACAGCCACAATTATTCCCAAGTTATTGTGGTGTGGAGGGGAAAGCTTGGCTCATGGCCAGGTCCGACTAAGGTTAGACTAAGGTTAGGGCAGGAATATGCAATTTGTTCAGGGTGCCGCCGATAGCTCGCCTACTCTTCGCGAAGGACACCGCGGGGTCTTTAACGGCCACCAACTAATGCTGGCAGATGGGACGCCAAGTTTAGCATCGATCTGATGAACGGCGCAGACACTGATGAATCACCCTGCCTGTAAAACCCTCACGCAAGTCGTTCGTCTGGAACAAAATGGTCGTCTGGTTCTAATGTTTGATTAATTAAATACGTTTCCTGAAATATTATTGAAACCTAACTTGGCTAAAGTTCCCTCAAAGTCTTGACTCTCATACAAGCATAATTCAGGTCGTTTGTGGTAGCTTGTGCCTTCCACAAATGTCTTGCACCCCACTGATCAGACGTGGGATTCAGACCTGCAGCTGTTGCATTACTGTGCTGTCCCAGAGGGAGGATGGGAAGGCCAAAGATGGTAATGGGAGCCAAATTCCATGGGCAACGCCAGCTGTTGCTGCCATTTCTTCAAACAAAAACAGTCGCTAACTTTCTTATGCCGGCCACTTAAGTCTTTCAACAGGTGATGCGTGTAGTTCAGGGGTAGAGTGTGCAGGTAAATCACCCCAGTAATAACAAAATCTCTTCCCTGACCTTGTCTCTTCCCCCAGAGCTTGAAGGCAGCAGACAATGACCCTACGGCACCACCCTACGACTCCTTGTTAATGTTCGATTATGAAGGGAGCGGCTCTACGGCAGGGTCTCTGAGCTCACTGGAGGCTAGCTCCAACGGAGACCAGGGCTACGACTACCTGCACGATTGGGGTCCACGGTTCCGCCGCCTTGCCGACATGTACGGTGGCCGCGGGGACGATTGAGTCAGGAGTCGAAGGAAAAGTCTCGGTTCCGTGGAGGGATGTGGTTTTGAAACCGGGAGGGCTTTCGAAGCTGGGGTGGGGAATGGGAGGTTCAGAAAATTGGGGGTAAATGTTATGTCATATGAGGGGGGAGTACGAGGATAAAACTCAAGAGAAATTTTAAAGTTCGGAGTTTCGATCCACGGTAAGTATATAAACCGTGGCAGCTTAAATGAAAGGGAAATATTAGTTGTGAAATGTAAAGACTGGGCAGTGGGGTATAGCATGATATGTAAAAGAGAGTTTTGTAAAGTTTGGTGTATCGAGACAGGTAACGATGAGGTAAGTGAAGAGTAGGATTTGGGGCTGAACGTGTCAGCGAATGGCTTTTAATCCTGAACACGGTAAAGGAGGCATGGAAAAGCAAAGGAGAAAATGGAGGTTTCCCCCCCTTAATATCTAACACCCATGGTCTCATGCTTCCCTATTTGGCGGAGGAGCGAAGATTGCGTAGGTGTAAGAGAGAGCTCTTGAGAATGGGGCACGGTATTTAAACCAAAGGGTACCCAATGTGAGGAGGTCATGAACCTTCGGCCTGGTGAACTAGGCTGGTTTAGGCCAAAGCGGTTTACACCTGCCATGGAACGCTACGCCGAGTCTGTCGTGCAGCTGAGGTTGCTGTCGCGTGGATTTAAACGTAGTAGTGAAGAACCTGCAACACCGACTCACAGAACACCCTTTGGATAACTAATCCTGTAGCTTGTAAGATAAACTTTACACTGGAGATTATGGAGTAATTACTAGCTCACTCGGAGATGCTGTGCCATTTTTCGTTGCTTTTTATCCTCCCTTTTGTTTTTGTTTTTTTTGTTTTTATATCAATGATTTGACCATCAGCTAGATTAACCACATAAACCTTGCAATAGCGATCCCCTTTTGGTAACCCAGGTTCTTGCATGCTGTTAATAACACGCCTACCTCTCTGCTTGCTAGTCCTGGCTGCATTTCCGGTAATTGAACTCGTTTTGAAAACTCTTTTGAGTCTTTTTGAACCTCCAATGCCTTTTCGAACCCCGAATATGCCGTTGGTTTCATTTCCCAGCAATGACGCTGCGTTTTCTTTTCTGTTTTTGTTTCTTTTATATTTCGTAGTTGTGGAAATGGATTCTTCGGTTGTCGTCGATGTCGGTTTGTTTTCTTTGTTTTGAGCCGTCACAATAAAATAAGGCTCGATCTTTGATATGGGCTCACCTGCCTTTGTAAGCTCGGCACCGCTGGTGTCGAGGACAGTTGGTTTTCTAAGGTGTAATTTCTAAGGTTTTCTAAGTTCTAAGCCAACACCAAAAAAAGCAGACTCGGTGGATGGAATTAATAGTTGGAATATCCGCTCCGAGTCTGGGAGTTTGGCGGTTGAACCCTGACCCTGGTCGAATTATACCAGACTTTATAAATGGTACGTGCTGCTTCCTTGCTTTGATACTCAGCATTTACAACCGATATTGGCAACCATGACGCGTGCTCTCATGGGCGCAATTGCCACTTCTTGCGTCTAAGTTCCTTGCAAGGAAAATCGTATTTGAAATATACATCCCCTTACCTTGTATAATACAGGATGATGATTTGCGAAAAATGATGGGAATAGAGCCTGTGATTGATGCTGTGAAGAGAAACAGGTTGAGATGGTTTGGTCATGTGTTGAGGAAGGATGAAAGTGACTGGTTGAGAAGAGTGATGGAAATGAATGTAGAAGGAAGTAGAGGACGGGGAAGACCGAAAAAGACATGGCTAAAGATGGTGGAAGAAGAAATGCGGGCAAGGGGGTTAACAAGGAGAGATGCAGAAAATAGGGCAAAATGGAGAAGATTGTCATGGGGACCGCAAGGCTAACCCCCACTCTAGCAGGGAAAATGGCCTTAAAATGCATGTTGTTGTTGTTGTTGTTACGATGTTCTCTGGCGTATTGCACCCGAATGGAGGTCAGAAAGCAATGAAATCAAAAAAAAGCAAAAGCAAAAAAAAAAATCCCTCCATCATTTTTCACGTGTACAAGGTCCTCCATGCAAATTACACATTGTAGGAGAAGGAGGAAAAAACTCCCATGTAATCAACACCAGACAAACTGAAAGATAAGCCAAGGTCATATTCTCCAATTGACGCAATTCATTTGATGAAGAGTTTGCATTAAGAGCTTTCGCGAATAATAATAATAATTCATTTATTTTGTATAGCGCTTTTCATGAAGGCCAAAGGCGCTTTGACAGAGTGCAAAACATAATGCATAACAATACATGAAAACAACAATTGCAAAAAGACAAGAATCAATAGGGAAATATTTAAAGCAAAAGGAGGGAGAAGGAGAAGTGATAGTCAGGGGTTAAATGCTGTGGGTTGAATGTTGAATGCAGTGCTGAACAGGTGGGTCTTGAGTGATGTTTTGAATGTGGTGAGTGAGGAGGAGTCTCTGATGGTGTGAGGTAGTGAGTTCCAGAGGGTGGGAGCAGCGATGGAGAAGGCCCTGTCCCCCCAGGATCTGAATTTGGTCCGGATGGGGGGGGGGGGGGGGGGGGTCAGGAGGTTGGTACCAGCAGAGCGGAGGTTGCGGGTGGGAGTGTGTCTGGAGAGGAGGTCAGCCAGGTAGGATGGGGCCAGGTTATGGAGGGCTTTGTAGGTCAAGAGGAGGATTTTGTACTGGATTCTCTGGGAGATGGGGAGCCAGTGAAGCTTGTAAAGGACGGGGGTGATGTGGTCACGGGTCCGGGAATGGGTGAGTAGACGGGCAGCGGAGTTCTGAATGTTGCGGGGATGGCACAGTCTTATTGAGATGGAAAATGAGATGGCGTACTTTAATGGAAATGGAATGAATGCCAGTGTGACATTGTTAAAGAATTGCATCTCCCAGTCCCCTCTCCCACAGCACTGCGTGCTGCGCTTAATTGTTTGCCGTGCACGAGTATCCAAAGGCATCCCGTAATGACAATTGGGATCGCACTCTCCAGCAACGACTCTGCAACGCATTCCTCATCAGAATGGAGTTCCACTGAGGTTGTGCAATTCCGAGATGAAAAAGGTAGTCATGGTGAGATTCATTATTTTTCAATCAAATGTGTTTTTGATGAGCCTTTTCAAATCCTGGAACTCGGTTAACAACTTTAGGCAAAGTTATGGTGGTAATATGCTCTGGCATCCGTCCATCATCCCATAAACCTCAACTTAATGTGTGGCGAGTTTTCCTGAAAAAGACAAACATTGAATTATATTGAATAGGGAACTTTGGATTCGATTACGTCTCTGGAGTCGGTGACCTTCAGAACGGATTTAGTTTTTTTTAAATGTTCTGCGGAATTAAAAGAGAACATCAGGGAAGCGGATGTGATTCCTTGGCGGCGAGGGCACCCGATTGGCATCCCAGAGGTTGTGGGTTCGAACCCAGCTGAAGTAATGCACATTAAGGATTTCAACTAGAAGTTTCTGGAAATCCAGCTGGTTTCACAATTACCATGGTGAAAAGATGGCAGGATAGCCAAGGGCCTTGAGGTAATGCAAGGAACTTTGATGCAGGAGTCATGTCTGCACTCCACCAGTCTCAGTATCATCAACCATCCACAAACAAGTGACCTCCAAGTCCTGCTAATATAACCCCATGGGACCATACCCCTCTGTCTCCAATGCATCCGGGTACATATGTAATTCCCATTTAAATCTATCCATCCTCCACTGCAACTAATATTGAATTATTGTAATCTATCTATAATTCCAGTAATCTCTGTGTGTTTGTTTGTTTGTCTGTGACCGCTGTTTCTCGACAACCACGGGTCCGATATACTTGAAACTTGCCAGGTATATTGCTGGGGACCCGAGGATGTGCCTTTTCAAGGTTTCATATTAATCGGAGAAGTAGTTACCGAGCTATGTCCAAAAAACGATTCAACCAATCAGAGAGCAGCGAGCTATCGCGTGTGCCGAACGTGGCGAACACACTCTGCCTCGGATGGCACATTTGAGAGCGTATTCATTTATTTCACGTTTGCAAACTATGTTGGCGTTAAACTATGTTTTAAAACTAATAATAAAACTAATAAAAACTAATTTGCGATTCATCGTAACTGCGATATACGACCTTCCGGAGCTCCTGTGAGAGCGTGCGCCATTACGGATAGTACGGGTACGTGCATGCCATATGTTGGCGTTAAACTATGTTTTAAAACTAATTAAACGGACAAATTTCATGTCATGTTTCATGTAAATAGAGGGGGGGGGGGGGGGATTGTCACTGTACTCGCAAGCCGTTCGCCGTTCGCTTTGGCGTTGCGAATGGACCAAAACATTTCATGGACCAAACCATTTCATGTAAATAGAGGGGGGGATATAATTTTAGATATAGATATAGTACGGGCATGCCTTAGTATTAATAATTATATTATTGAATTATATTATTCAATATTATTCAACCAAAGCTTTCAGAATCATTGGATCTCCCGCGATGAAGCTAACTCTGAGGGCCTTTCACTTACTCACCGCAGGCAGGTTGGTGGTCTTTCTGTCTTCTACCGACTCCTCTCCGGCTTTGCCCCCCCCCCCCCCCCCCCAGCTCTATCTGTGCTCTGTCCCCCAAATATTCCTACAGGTTGCACAAAATCTGCCAGCAACCCTCTTCTGGTGAAATTGCCAAAATCAAGACTCTCTGCTCACCTTCACTCCTTCATTCCTCTTTTCTCCCACCTGTGGAACAAACTCCCTCACTCTCTTCAATCCCACTCCTCCCTCCAGGTCTATAAAACAGCTGTTCACCACCATCTCTTATCTTCCCCCATCCAAAACCTTTATCTCTAATACCCCCGTTAATTCAAATCCTGGAAGTTCGAGCAGTGTCCATGTTTTTATACCGCTCCTGCCCCCATGCCCGCTCCCTCCCACAGATCTCCCGATGTCCCTGTTCTCTGCTGTTGTACTTGTGTGCTTCCCCCTCTCGCCCCATCTTGTCTCCTGCTCCCTTTATTGTATGTTTTGTGTGTCCGTTTGTTTTTTGTGTGATTGATGTTAGATCTTACACGAGCTTCGATGTTGTATACAAAAAAAAAACAAGCTACCTTCCTGGGGAGACCTGCTATTGCATTGCCAATAAAAACCCAGCTGGCTCACTAATGACCTTTATTTGGGAAGAGGTTTACTTGCCTGCCCTAAATAATCTTGTCTGTGTGGAGTTCCTATCCACAAGGGTCCAGGTCGATATTGTTCGATACTGTCTGAGCAGGAGCTGTTACTGAGTGATACCTTTTGTGGCGCATTATGGAATGGAAGATGTCAAAGCATTGCAATAAACTGTGAACAGGTCCTGCACAATAGGGCTCGATGGATCTCTAAAAACACGCCATTCTATCCAGATATAGAACAATAACACAGAAAACCTGGTACCTGACAATACCGAGGTAGTTGCGTGATATATATAATATATAAAGCTCTTTCTAACCACTGATTGACTGATATTAAGGTTCGGTACCTTCCGGGTGCCGTAAAAAGCTGAAATTTGGCGTGCCGACAGACATCGAAGCCGGTACACCGGGAAAAAATCACAGAACCGTTGGAGAGCATCCACAAATGAAAATAAATAAATAAGTAAGCCAAAATTGATATCTAGCAGCAGGTCGATGATGCTTGCCTATAATCATAAAGCTTCTATTTATTATATACCTACGTATGAAGCATGGTTCCTTATTGCTTACACCATGTGTAAACATACCTAACTAGTGTAATATATCTTAATAATAGACTAGCAGGATAGAACAGGCCTTACAGGTATGCACCCACCTTTGAGCTGTGTCGCCTGGGTTTGAATCCCAACTTAGCTGTCAGCTTCCACTCTGGTGTTTCACTTACAAGGGCTGTATCAACGTGTACACCATCGATCGAATGGACGTTAAGGGCCTGTCTGTCAGCACTGCTTGGTGGACATTAACTATCCCACGCTGACACTGAACAAATTACAAATTTCTGCCTAACCTGCAGGTAGCATGGGATCTGTATTCTAATCTTGGATATCCGTTGACACCAGGTCACACTGCTTATTATCTCAGAGTGTGGGTGTCTGGCCAGCAGATTATACACTATAACATTTATGTTCCCAGGTTGTTCACATGTCACCTGTGAATGGCCATCTTCACTTCCAAGGACAACCGTGAATCTGATAATGGAATTACAGCACCAGCTAATGACACCTGAGACCATTGCACCACCTTCAACAACCTGAAATGTTTGAATAATGTATGTTCTCTCGAAATGCTGACACTGACATCGTCCCATCCAATGCAGAATAATTCTACGACTTGAGCCAATGGAGTATGATGTGTTTGCACAATAATCTGCTCGAGATGGAGCAAATATTACAGCTCAAATGATATTCTATAGAAAATGAAGGTTTTTGCCCTAAGTAGCTTTATATTCCCACATGCCTCTCGGCAAGAATATTTAAAACCGAAAGAATACAGGGGGCTTCTCTGCGGTGCCGGGTGTACTCGTCCACATGAGGGATCCTGCCTGATGCTCCACCCCGGGGTCCAGGAGGGCTCCGCAAATGGAACCCCATTCATTTCCCGGGCGACCTTCCACGTCACCTTCGGCAAACAAAATCGTTACAAGAAGTTATTCACTTTGTTACTTAGGCAGCGATTAAGCATACTAGCGTGGATCCGCTCGCTACGCTCGCCTCACCACACGTCGCTGTAGAGGCACGGGCTTGTTTAAACTGTGAATAATGACTGTACATTAGTTGCTGTGTTGTCATGATTTACTATTTACACCAATCATAACACAAACATCTCTTTTGTACAAATTTCCTTGTAATATTGGTGATATTATTTAATTGTAATTTATTTGTAATCAAAAATGGTCGAAGTGGTCTAATTGGTCAAAAACCTCTTACGGGTATTTGGGGATCTTGAGGGTCTTTTGGGTCGTTAAGGGTCTTGGGGGACTTAAAAGGTCTTCAAAGGTCTAAGGGGTCTCAGCAGTCGAAAGGGTTGAAAGGTATATTCCAACTGTACATAATTAACAGACAGGATACAACTGACGTTCAAACAGTACATAATTGATAGATATAGTCACACTGCTTCACAGATTCATGGCTTCGCGGACTGTTTTTCGGTTTTATTATTTTTTTGAAGAAGAAGAAGAAGACTTTTTATTCACATACATACACACATAACCATATACGTTTGCTCCATTGAATGAATGAATGAATGATCGTTTTAAGGTCATTTTTCCCCGCTAGAGCAGGGTTAGCCTTGCGGGCCCCATGACAATTCATGGTTCCCTGTTTTGAGGCAATGTTTTTATGGCCGGATGCCCTTCCTGACGCCAACCCTTGGCTCCATTATAATAAGATATATTATCAGGCCACACACTTGCTGATCAGGTGTTATCAATATACCAAGTAGAAATGTAACACCATACAGCAACATGAAATAGAAATGCATTAATACATATAATGGCACAAAGGCGACACAAGATCAAGACAAACGAAAAATGTCGATGAATAATATACGAAGTAGAAATGCAGTCGATGATTAATTATATTAGTACTGTATACTGGTGAGGACATCATGGACACCACATGTGGCTGCAACCACTGAAAGGTAATAATGGCTAAATACAAAAATCATACTGACCTACGAGTTGTGGCCAGACTGTCCAAAATCATTATATTGATCCAGGAAGTAACCACAACAAGGAAAAACTCGTAAAGGCAACATACACGTTCAGAGAATTCAGGGAAATGAGAAGAAAGGGGGTTTGACCATTGCAGGACAATTTGAACAAAGGCGGTGACTGAATGGTGATGTGTGGTGACCGAATGGTGATGTGGTGACCGATGATGTGGGTGATGGTGATGTTGTGACGAATGATGATGTGTGACTGAATGGTGATGTGTGGTGACCTGTATGGACTGATGGTGATGTTTGTGACCGAATGGAGATAGTGACAGAATGCTGATGTGCTGTGATAAAATTGTGTGGTGACCGAATGGTGATGTGTGGTGACCGAATAGTGATTTGTGGTGATAGAATGATGATGTGCGGTGACAGAATGGTGATGTGCTGTGTCCAAATGGTGATGTGTTGTGACCGAATGGTGATGTGTGCTGACCGAATGGTGATGTTATTGTGTAGTGACAGAATGCTGATGTGCTGTGATAAAATTGTGTGGTGACCGAATGGTGATGTGTGGTGACCGAATAGTGATTTGTGGTGATAGAATGATGATGTGCGGTGACAGAATGGTGATGTGCTGTGTCCAAATGGTGATGTGTTGTGACCGAATGGTGATGTGTGCTGACCGAATGGTGATGTGTGCTAACCGAATGGTGATGTGTGGTGACAGAATGGTGATGTGTGCTGACCGAATGATGATGTGCGGTGACTGAATGGTGATGTGTGGTGACTGAATGGTGATGTGCGGTGACTGAATGGTGATGTGCGGTGACCGAATGGTGATGTGCGGTGACCGAATGGTGATGTGTGGTGACAGAATGATGTGTGGCGACCGTATGGTGATGTGTGGTGACCGAATGGTGATGTGTGGTGACAGAATGGTGATGTGTGTTGACCAAATGGTGGTGTGGTGATCGATTGGCGATGTGTGGTGACAGAATGGTGATGTGTGCTGACCGAATGATGATGTGCGGTGACTGAATGGTGATGTGTGGTGACAGAATGGTGATGTGTGGTGACCGAATGGTGATGTGTGGTGACTGAATGGTGATGTGCGGTGACTGAATGGTGATGTGTGGTGGCCGAATGGTGATGTGCGGTGACTGAATGGTGATGTGTGGTGACCGAATGGTGATGTGTGGTGGCCGAATGGTGATGTGCGGTGACTGAATGGTGATGTGCGGTGACTGAATGGTGATGTGTGGTGGTCGAATGGTGATGTGCGGTGACTGAATGGTGATGTGCGGTGACCGAATGGTGATGGGCGGTGAATGAATGGTGATGTGCGGTGACCGAATGGTGATGTGTGGTGACCGAATGGTGATGTGCGGTGACTGAATGGTGATGTGCGGTGACTGAATGGTGATGTGTGGTGACTGAATTGTGATGTGTGGTGACCGAATGGTGATGTGTGGTGACATAATGATGTGTGGCGACTGAATGGTGAGGTGTGGTGACCGAATAGTGATGTACGGTGACTGAATGGTGATGTGCGGTGACTGAATGGTGATGTGTGGTGGCCGAATGGTGATGTGTGGTGACAGAATGGTGATGTGCGGTGACTGATTGGTGATGGGTGGTGGACGAATGGTGATGTGCGGTGACTGAATGGTGATGTGCGGTGACCGAATGGTGATGTGTGGTGACTGGTGATGTGTGTGCGGTGACTGAATGGTGATGTGCGGTGACTGAATGGTGATGTGTGGTGACTGATTGGTGATGTGTGGTGACTGAATGGTGATGTGTGGTGACTGAATGGTGATGTGTGGTGAGTGAATGGTGATGTGTGGTGACTGAATGGTGATGTGTGGTGACTGAATGATGATGTGTGGTGACTAAATGGTGATGTGTGGTGATTGAATGGTGATGTGTGGTGGCCGAATGGTGATGTGTGGTGACTGAATGGTGATGTGTGGTGGTCGAATGGTGATGTGTGGTGACTAAATGGTGATGTGTGGTGATTGAATGGTGATGTGTGGTGGCCGAATGGTGATGTGCGGTGACTGAATGGTGATGTGTGGTGGTCGAATGGTGATGTGTGGTGCTCCCGGATTGGTCATACCACTGAAAGTGGGGTATTTTGGGTCCTCCGTGACCCCGCCATATTACTACCCCACCCCAACGACCACCTCGCCTCCCTTAACTCGACATAGATCGATCAAAAATAACTCAGGTGGTTAAGGTGTAAATGAAGTGCGAATCTATTTCGTACAAGCTAATTTAACACCCCCGAAACACACGTCCCGCATAGCGATTTATTCCATGCACAACTGCTGGGTAGTGTTAACAATTTTTACGGTGGTTTGGTGGTTCTGGAGACCAAGATCAAATGGACAGTTTGCCCCATTTGGGTCTACGAGCTAATATAACCACCGTGAGCAACCCCATCTGGCTCATGAAGTGGAGAATGCAGGTTCATCTCCCATATACCGTACGTGTTCATCCGTTGTCTTCTCGTGTCCCTGTTATTAATGTGAAGGTGCACTCACTCATTCATTCACTCATTCACTCCTTATTTGTTCTGCATGTGCTATATGAACCAACACTATCCATTCCCTAGGATGGACGTCAAGCTGGGCATCCCGTCTGCCGATATTAGTTGGTGGACGTTAAAGATCCCACGGTGTCCTTCACGAGGAGTACGTGAGTTAAGGAATTTGTTGAAGCGTCATTCTACTTGTCTACGTCATCAGGAACTCTCCATTTGCAATCCAACCACGGCACTACTCCACTATGTAAACTATCTTGTCTAAACCGAGATTTTATTAACTATCTTATTATTTAATTATTATTTTTTAACAATGGGACATCTATTTATAACATAACTATCCACACTAGATATTGGCATCCACAAGACCACAACCATCTTCAAGTCTTCAAACAGTCAACAATCATCTGGACTGGTCTTCCAACTCTACTGCCTCTGACATCAACTCTTCCTGGGAATTCTTCCAAAGCAAACTGCTCTCTCTCATGCACAGATTTATCCCATCTCGTCTTCAGTTGTCTTACCCTTCCTCCCATCCATGGTACACTGAATCTTGTGGTGAAGCAGTTGCCCTGAAACAACTTGTCTTTGCGTCTTGGAAGGCAAATCCAACTGAAGGTAATCTCAGTTCCTTCCACCAAGCTTGGAACAAGTGTGTGTCTACCTTCAGGAGTGCCAGGAAGCACTATCTCTCCTCACTCAAGATTGAACTCTCAAACCTGTCTCCTTCCTCCAAATCCTGGTGGCATCTGGTCAAATCTGTTTCTGGTGTTTGTTCCCCCTCCATCCTCTACCTTACGTCAAACGGCTACACAGCTGACACCGCACGTGACAAAGCCGAATGCCTCAACTCTGTGTTTGCCTCAAAATCTTGTGTCCCAAACCCATCCCTCTCTGTACGCACCTTACCCAGTCAAACTCAGCTGCTCCTGGACTCTGTGTCCTCTCCTGACAAAGTGGAGAAGTTTCTGTCAACCTCCACTCTGATTCTGCAACTGGACCAGACGGCATCAGCCCACGGGTCCTAAAATCCTGCTCTTCCGCTCTTTCACTCCCTCTCTCTGTTCTCTTCACCCTCTCTGTTGCTGAAGGTCATCTGCCATCCACTTGGAAATCAGCCAACATCACCGCTTTACACAAAAAATGTGCAAAACAGATCCTTGCAACTACAGACCAATCAGCCTTCTCCCAATTATCAGCAAAGTCATGGAATCCATCATTGCTTTGGATATCAAAACCTTCCCCTTCTCCAATGGCTTGATCTCTGATCATCAATTTTTGTTTCAGACCAGGTCACTCTACTCTGGACATGTTGCTTCTGCTGTCTCAACAATGGTTGGAGGGCCTCAATGCCAAACAGGAAATTAGAGCTGTCTCCCTTGACATATCACGTGCCTTTGACATGGTCTGGCACCCCGCTCTGCTCACCAAACTCTCCTCCTATGGTATCCATGGAAATCTCCACGCATGGCTTGCGGACTTCCTCTCTGGTCGTAGTCAACGTGTGGTCCTGTATGGATTTCTTTCATCTCCCCTTCCTGTTCAGGCTGGAGATCCCCAAGGCAGTGTTCTGGGAGTTTGTTCCAGAGGCAGGAGTAAAGTGGAATGAAATAGTCTCTGCAGACCTCTGCAGACCTGGACAAAATCACAGGCTGGTCAAACAAGTGGAACATGTCTTTCAATGCTGACAAATCTCACACTCTTACTATGTCTCTCGGAAAATACCGACTGGACAACCCTCCCATCTACTTTCTCTGCAATCCTCTCCAAGAAGTTCTGTCACTCAATATTTTGGGTCTCACTATCTGCCATGATATTTCCTGGGAAAACCACATTTCCAAGCTGGCCTCCAAAGCCAGTCGCCGACTGGGCATCCTCCGTCATGCGAAGTCTTTCCTCGGCACACCTGAGCTCCTCACCACATGCGAGGCTTTCATCCACAGCTCAATGGAATACTGCTCTCCCCTCTGGGCTGGTGCTCCTGCCTCACAACTAGATCGGCTTCACGCTGTTGAAACCTAAGCTTGCAGAATCATTGGAATCTCCAACGATGAAGCTAACTCCGAGGGCCTTTCACTCACTCACCGCAGGCAGGTAGGTGGTCTTTCTGTCTTCTACCGACTCCTATCTGGTCTAGCTCCTCCAGCTCTATTTGTGCTCTGTCCCCCAAATATTCCAACATGTTGCACAAAATCTACCAGCAACCCTCTTCTGGTGAAATTGCCAAAATCAAGACTCTCTGCTCACCTTCACTCTTTCATTCCTCTTTACTCCCACCTCTGGAACAAGCTCCCTCACTCTCTTCAATCCCACTCCTCCCTCCAGGTCTTTAAAACAGCTGTTCACCACCATCTCTTATCTTCTCCCATCCATAACCTTGATCTTTTCTACCTCCGTTAATTCACCCCAGATCCACTTTTATGAAATACCGAATTCTTTCCTGGAAGTCCTAGCAGTGTCCATGTGTGTTATACCTCTTCCAATGCCTCCTCCGCCCAAGCCCTCTCCCACCCCTCACCCCCCCCCCCCCCCTTTCCCATGCTCCCACACCCCAAGCCCTCTCCCTCCCACAGATCTCCCGATGTCCCTGTTCTCTACTGTTGTGCTTGTGTACTTCCCTCTCTCTCCCCATCTTGTCTCCTGCTCCCTTTATCATGTTTTATGTCAGTTTGTTTTTTGTGATTAATGTTAGCTCTTACACGAGCCTCGATTTTGTATACGAAAAAAAACCAAAAAAAAAAAACCATGCTTGACCATGCTGTGGAACATCTACCAAGACCCTTTTCTCCCACCTTTATTCTCTTTTAAATTCGTTTTGTCTGTAACCGCTTGAGCGATTGATGCAAAACTTTCAACATAAGAACGCCTACCCCTGGATAACGTTTTTTAAAAACAAAATTGCCTGATGATTGGATGAAAAACACTGCCGACGTGCTCAAATAATGTGTTTTCTACAGGTATGGGTTGCGGGGTGTTTCTGCTGTCAGCAATAGTTAATATGCCAGAATTTGTTGACACCCACCCCCCTTAGAAGTCCTTGCATTTTCAATTACATAATCTTTTTTAAAAACAATCTGCTGGGGTCTTCTACTTGTTTTGTAAGCAAAATGGCGGATTTTTAACGTCTCCCTCGTCCCCTGCTCTACCTAGTCCATCCCATACACGGCCCATAATATGTCTTCCTGTCCCTCAACTTGTTTCCCCCTCCATTTCCACTCCCCCACCCCCTACACCTTATACACCATCTTTATCTCTTGTCCCCTCTGCCTTATTCGTCATCATCACCATTTGGTTACAGAAGAGAAGGATCTATGTTGTCCTGTGGACTCCTGCAGTCTTTGGGTTAGGCAGGTACTGTACTTTGTATTTTAAGAAGGCACAGGTCAAAAAGGTCATGGAGTATTGAATCTAATAGACTGCCTGTGGAGATGGAGTCTGTTCTTGAAAGTTTGCAGAGAGGGACCATCGATAGCACTGTCGGGAAGGCTGTAGTCAGGTTCACTATGTTTTTTCGTTCAAAAATTTTGGAGATTTAATAGCAAAACTACACATTTTTGGAATATTCAGAGCATGAGGAATCCAAAAATTAATGTTGGCATTTGCGTAGACACCTGCATGGCTGCCATTTTGGATTTTTAAAATGGCCGCCATTAAATACATAATTTGCGCTATCTCGGCTTCTAGTCAACCTAGAATCTTATTTAAATATGCTAATCCTATATTTTCTGGGTCAAGAAAACCATTGGTGGGATCATTAGACTTCTAATCCTAACACTTGCTTCACTTTTAGGACTTTCCAGATGACACTCAGGACAGTGATGAAGATCTGTAAAAGCATATTCCTGAACGGTATAGACCTTGTAGATCCTGTGTATAGGACTTATATTTCAATCTGATACTAACAAGGCTGCTTTCTTGGTTTATAAACCCATACATATAACTTCAAAGGACTTGCAATATCATGTATTATGTAATACAGTCATATTGTGGCGGGCACAATGATCAATAATTCTGCGCACCAGTGGGTGGCGCGAGCGTCCGGGCGTGGAACTGAGATACATGCCCTGCCTTTCGGCCGATCGGCCACGCCCGGGGGCAAGGTGTGGCCTCGGGACATATATGCGGGCTCGAAGGTCGAGCCCGCCCAGTGCTGATGTGCGAGCGTGTAATAAAGTGTTTTCGTTTGTACCACGCGTTGTGGCCGACCTTTTCGGCAAACGAGTTGTGTGTGCACAGCACCACACTGGTGACCCCGACTGGTTCAGCTGTCGCTGACCCCCGAACGCGCCATGGCTACCAACGCCGTCGCCGTCAAACTCCCGGAGTTCTGGGAAGCGCAAGCCGACGTTTGGTTTGTGCAGGCCGAAGCTCAATTCCAACTCCGGGGCATCACGGTGGACGAGACCATGTACTACCACGTGATCGCCGCCCTCGGGCCCTGCACTGCCGCCCGCGTCGTGTCCATCCTTCGGCGCCCGCCGGGCGACCACAAGTACGCGGCACTCAAACGTCTCCTCCTCGCCACGTTCGGGCTCACGGAGGTCGAACGCGCCGACCGCCTCCTGGACCTTCCCGCCCTCGGCGACACACGACCGTCCGTTCGGATGGATTTTATGCTGTCCCTTCTTGGAGACCAGCGCCCGGATTTCCTGTTCCGAGCACTTTTCCTCCGCCAGCTTCCTGTACAGGTGCACCTCACGCTGGCCGGTTCAAAAATAACGGAACCCCGCGCCCTGGCCGGAGAGGCCGACAAATTTTTCGCGGCCTGCGACATGCGGTCGGTGTACGGTGCTGCCGTAGTGGATCCCGGTGCGGAGGCTACAGCGCCCCCTGCTTCCCTCGTGGCCGCTGCTACGCCCCGCCCACTACCGCCGCCGACACCACCACCGCCGCCGGCACGGCCGACGCAGCCGCCACCGCCGCAAACCTGGTGCTACTATCATGCCAGGTTCGGCCGCGAGGCTAGAACGTGCCGCTCGCCGTGTTCTTTTGACGGGTCGGGAAACGACCGGGCCGGCGCTCACTTGCGGCCATGAGTGTCAGCCATTCCGGCAGCCTCCTGTTCATCACGGACACCTCGTCTGGTCGTCGTTTTCTGTGCGACACGGGAGCGCAGGTAAGCGTCCTCCCTGCCTCCGCGTCCGACAAGCAAGCCACGGGCAGGGGCCCTGCTTTGCTTGCCGCCAACGGAACACCCATCCGCACATTCGGGAAGCATTGCCTCTCACTGTGGTTCGGAGGGCAGCGCTTCCAATGGTCGTTCGTCACCTGCCAATGGCCCTGCACGGTGCGGACTTCCTTTGTGCACATGGGCTGTTGGTGGACGTTAAGCGTCGACGTCTCGTCCAGGCCCAAACCTTCAGCTCGCTCGCTTGTTCGCTGAGCGGCTCGTTGAGCAGCTCGCTGAGCGGCTCACCGAGCGGCTTGCTAAGCGGCTTGCTGAGTGGTTCCGTCCCGGCGAGGTTAGTCTGTACGCTTCCGGCAGCGGACGAGTTTACCCGCCTCCTCACCAGTTTCCCAGCACTCACGTGGCCCACCTTTTCAGTGGTGGCCGTCAAACACGGGGTGGAGCACCATATCCCCACCGTCGGCCCACCGGTCTACGCCCGGGCGCGCCGCCTCGACCCCACGAAGCTCGCCGTGGCGAAAGCGGAGTTTGCCATGCTGGAGCGGCTGGGCATCGTACGGCGCTCCAACAGTGCATGGGCCTCTCCTCTGCATATTGTGCCCAAGCCCGGCGGCAGATGGCGGCCGTGCGGTGACTACCGCTGGCTCAACGATGCCACCACCCCCGACCACTACCCGGTCCCGCATATTCAAGACTTTTCCGCCCGATTGGCAAGCACAACCGTTTTCTCCAAGGTGGACCTCATCCGGGGCTACCACCAGGTCCCCGTACGACCGGACGATGTACCAAAGACGGCCGTCATCACCCCTTTCGGCCTCTTTGAGTTCCTGCGGATGCCTTTTGGGTTGAAAAATGCGGCCCAGGCGTCCCAGCGGCTCATGGACAGTATCTTGTACGACTTACCTTTCATCTACGTCTACCTGGACGACATCCTAGTCGCGAACGCGTCCCGGGAGGAGCACCTGCTCCACCTCCGCACGCGCTTTGAACGCCTGGGCCAGCACGGCCTGATAATCAACCCCGTGAAGTGCCGTTTCGGCGTCACTGCCATCGACTTCTTGGGGCACCGCATCACCAGGCACGGGCCATCCCTTTGCCGGCCAAGGTGGAGGCGGTCAGGAGTTTCCCGTGCCCCCGCACGATCAAGGGGCTCCAGGAATTCCTGGGCATGGTGAATTTTTATCACCACTTCGTGCCCCACATCGCCCAGCTCCTCCGCCCCCTCCCACGACGCCCTCCGGGGCAAGCCGGGCAAAGGTGACATCGCCTGGACGGAGTCGATGGCCGCGGCGTTTGCAGCCGCAAAGCTGGCCCTGGCCAACGCCACCATGCTGGTGCACCCGGCGCCCGATGCACCGATCGCCCTCACCACCGATGCGTCGGACTACGCGGTGGGCGCGGTGCACGAGCAGTGGGTGAGTGGTGCTTGGCAGCTGCTGGCGTTTTTTAGCCGGCAGCTTCGCCCGCTCGAACGCCGCTACAGCACCTTTGACCGCGAGCTGCTCGGGCTCCACCTGGCGGTCTGACACTTCCGCCATCTGCTCAAGGGCCGCCCGTTCACGGCTTTTGTCGATCACAAGCCCCTTGTGTTCGCGATGGCCAAGGTCACCGAGCCATGGTCGGCCCGGCAGCAACGTCACCTCTCTGCCGTGTCCGAGTACACGACGGACATCCGTCACGTCGTGGGTAAAGACAACCCGGTGGCGGATTGCCTTTCCCGGGCCGTCGCACATGCGGTCCACCTCGGGATCGACTATGCCCAGATGGCGGAGGACCAGACCGCCGACCCCGATGTCCAGGCCTTGCGGACCGCCATCACGGGCCTCCGGGTCACCGAGGTGCCGTTCGACGTCACGGGCACGGCCCTCTTGTGCGACGTCTCCCTCGGCCGGCCTCGCCCCATCGTGCCCGCTGGCTGGCAGCGCCCGGTTTACGACGCCATCCATGGCCTCTCCCACCTGGGCACGAAGGCCTCCCAGAAGCTCGTCGCGGCGAAGTTCGTCTGGCATGGCCTCAGGAAGAAGGTCCGCGACTGGGCCAGGACGTGCATGGCGTGCCAGCTCGCAAAGGTCCACCGCCACACCCAGGGCCCGTTGGCCCCGTTTACGGTGCCCGAGCGTCGGTTCGACCACGTACACGTCGACTTGGTGGGACCTCTGCCCCCCTCGCGGGGGTTCACCCACCTCCTCACCATGGTGGGCCGCACCACCCAGTGGCCGGAGGCCATGCCATTGGCGGCGACAGCTGCGGCTGACGTCGCGCAAGCCTTCATCGCCACGTGGGTTGCCCGGTTCGGTGCCCCCTCGGACATCTCGTCCGACCGCGGCCCCCAGTTCACGTCGGAGCTCTGGGGAGCGGTGGCGCAAGGGCTTGGCGTCAAACTGCACCGCACCACGGCCTACCACCCCTAGGCCAACGGCCTGTGCGAGCGCTTTCATCGCTCAATGAAGGCCGCGCTCCGGGCCAGCCTCCGCGATGGCAGCTGGGCCGACAGGCTCCCCTGGGTCCTGCTGGGCCTCAGGGCGGCACCGAAGGACGACCTGCGCATGTCCGCGGCGGAGCTGGTCTTCGGACAATCGCTTCGGGTGCCGGGCGAATTTATCCCCGACTCCACGGCTCCTTGGTCCGCGGCGCAACAGCGCTCCACCCTGCAGGAGACCGCAGGAGACCAGGAGGTTCGCCCAGGTGCCGACGGCACACCACGGTTGCCCGTCCTCCCACGTCACCCCGGAGCTTCGCACGGCGGAGTACGTTTTCGTCCGGCACGCCGCCCACCGGGCACCACTGCGGCCCCCGTATGACGGACCCTTCCGTGTGCTGGAGACCGAGGACAAACATTTCACCATGGACATCGGCGGTGCTCCGGATCGTATCTCCGTGGACCACCTCAAGCCGGCCCACCTCGATCTGGACCACCCCCCGCAAGCAGCTCTGCCTCCGCGTCTAGGCCGCCTCCCGGCGGTCAGACTCCCGGCACCCTCAGCCCCGCTGTCCCGCTACCCCCCAGCCCTGCACACATCGCCAGAGGGCGTTTCGGCCGGGTCATCCGGCTTCCCCGCAAGCTCACCCTTCAGGTGCGCGGGAATTCTGGGGGGGCGCATGTGTCGGGCACAATGATCAATAATTCCGCGCACCAGTGGGTGGCGCGAGCGTCCGGGCGTGGAACTGAGATATCTGCCCCGCCTTTCGGCCGATCGGCCACGCCCGGGGGTAAAGGCGTGGCCTCGGGACATATATGCGGGCTTGAAGGACGAGCCCGCCCAGTGCTGATGTGCGAGCTTGTAATAAAGTGCTTTCGTTTGAACCACGCGTTGTGGCCTACCTTTTCGGCAAACGAGTTGTGTGTGCACAGCACCACAATATCACAAATATAAAGACAATGGTTTTCAATTACCTTTGTTTGTTGCTTTTCTATAATCCTGAGCACTATTTTGAGGCCTTTATTGGATTCCTTGACCCAGAAAACATAGGATTAGCATATTTAATTAAGTTTCTAGGTTGACTAGAAGCTGAGATAGCCCAAAATATGTATTTTATGGCGGCCATTTTGAAAATCCAAAATGGCGGCCATGCAGGTGTCTGTGCAAATGCCAACATTGATTTTCGGATTCTCCATGCTCTGATGATACCAAAAATGTACAGGTTTGCGAATCTCCCAAAATTTTGAACGAAATTATATTTGTTAACATGGTGAACCTAACTACTGTTAGGATCATATTGTTGCGGTTTTGAGTTTTGTACAATAAAGGTTAAATTTCCCCCTCATAGTTTAGTCACACAACAACATGTAGCCTCGCGATAGTTCAGTTATCTCTTAGTATTTGTGAGCATAGTCCTTTTCCTGTGTTAGTTTTGCGTTGAGTAGAATAATGAGAGTAGGTCCTTTTCATTGCCTCCATTGCCTTATGCCGCCTTATGCCTCCTTATGCGCCTTTGGCTTTTTGGCGCGAATTAACACGAGGCAGGCCTGGCAAATCGAGCAGGGACTGAATGAGGGCGGTGGAGAAGCTGACGGTAAGCGCGAGCCGCCAATCAGGGCTCGAAGGGAGTGGCTGCGGAAATGCGTCACAGGGTGTGGTTGGAACATTCATGAGGGCTAAGGGCGTGGCAATAAAACCCGTTGCGTGAAGCCCCCACCAGCAGTTGAGCAGTTCGGTCAGTTATGAGCTTGTAAAGGAGTCCTTCTGTGGAGAGGTGAGCTATCAGTTCTGCGAGAGGAGGCGCTTGGCTGAGTATTGATGAGAGTTACGAGTTCGGAGAAAAGACGCGCATGAACTAAGTATAAGCGCTCTTTCCAAAGTGGATGCTCGGTTGAGCTTGAGGCCGAGCCTCTATTGGGTTACGCGAGTGATAGCGCACCGGTAACTCAACGCACTGTGGAAAGCCGCCGAGAGACGCGTACATTCCCTCCCGCTTTCCTGCCTCATCTGCCCCTTTGTTCGAGAGACGCGCTATAAGGATCCCTTCCACCACCTGCTTGCCTTCATCGCGGGACGTGTTGTGACCGTGGAGAGCCACGCCGGGCGAAGCCGTTCCTGGACGACCAAGGCAGCGCGTCCCGCGATCGTCGTCTGGTCGTCCCTGCCTCATCTCCCGGCCAGCCTATCTGCATTTCCCCTTTGTGAGTGTGATCGGGCCCGTGTCTGGGCTAAGCATACGACTGTATAAGGCTGCTCTGTGTCTCTGTCTTCTACCAACTTGTACATATAAGTGTAAATAATAATTAAACCTGTTATTTCTTTATTCGACCGTTTCGTCTTTTCCTTCATTGACTAAGTGTGGTACGAATAGAACCGCTCTAATCGGGTTCCAATACTAACGGTAACTGCACGGACCATGTGGTACGCAATCCGCTCGGTGTACCCAAATTACACGTGGCTCGTGCGAGGCTTGGTTCCCCGCTTCCGTGGCGGCGCAGGTATTTAGGTACGTGCGAGACTTGTCCCGAAACCCTACCTTGCGTTTGCCTGGAAGGGTCGTTTCAAGTCTCGGTTATGCCGGCCCAGAAAGAACAAGGGGCTTGATCTCCCCTTGGTAAGGGTAGGAAGGGCGGCGGAAAACCGTAACAATATATTTCTCCTTGACTGAAGAAAGATCTCCTGACGTTGTCCTCTTCGTTGTTTGAAAAGCTTCAAGTGATGACCTCTGGTGGCTTGGTATTCTGCTCTGGTGAAGAATTAATCTGGACTTTGGTTGTCTATACCAATGAGGCTTTTTGTACACCTGTATCATGTCTCCACGTTTGCATATGTAGTGCATGGAGGGAGCGAGCGCAAGTCGAGTTCTTGTAATCTATCCTGCTAAGGCATATTCTTAAGAGCAGGTATGAGTTTAGTTGTTCTCTGTTCTCTCAATGTTCTGCATATCTGCGATTGATCTGATCTGGCATGCTCAGTTTGCATACTCCAAGAGTGGTAGAAATAGCGCTTTGAACCCCTTTTTGCTCCAACGAAGGGGAAAGCCTAAAACGTCAGCACTTTGTGATCCTTTACAGTGGATAACTTCAACCATTTTACTTTGAACAAGAGAGGTAGTAGGGAGTCTCTGCTAACATGTGAGGCCTAGCATTTGATTGGCTCTATATTTACTGTGTACGCCATGTGTTGGTAGAACCTCAGGTCCCGGTCAATAATGACGCTTAGGTCAATTTCCTTTCGAAAACTTTGAAGGTTGTGCTCGCCAATATGAAACCTCTCCTCTCTATTCCCTCACTAAGGATGAAGTATGCTGCACTTTCGAGCACAGAAAGGCAATTGCAATTGGGGACGACCATCCCACAGCCCAGGTCAGATCCTCCTGCACGTCGGTGATTGTTCTAAACCTAAAGGATGAACATGTTCAACTTTTTCGACGAGTTGTCAGCAACAGTCATGCATCATAGTGTAGTCTGCTGTGGCCTACGACAATCGCCGATGCGGCGCAATATATTGACCAATTAAACTTCAGCTTTCAGTGACCTCCGGCCGAAGAGTTCTATGGAATATCACGCTCCACTGACTAATTAAAGCGTATCATTCAGGAATATCGGATGTATCCTCTGGAAGTTAGCAATCTTCTGCAGCAAGTTCCACAACCAAGTTGTTGAACGCCCCCTGAGCCGAACTTCTCTCGATCTAGGGCTTTACCGTACCCACAGCTGTGTCTTTCTTCTCCCGGCACACCATCGGCAAAGAACCAACACCACTGCCAAAGCAGCAATGCTCAGAACGCTCACCCGTCTCATCGTGTCTCTGCATTTCGTAATCGCCATTTTGTAAAGAAACTCCGAAAAGTCTTTCTTTTTTTCTTTTTTTTTGTGTGCAAGATCGAAGCTCGTGTGAGAGCAAACATTAATCACATAAAAACAAACTGACACATAAAACGTATGATAAAGGGAGCGGGAGACAAGATGGGGAGAAAGAGGGAAGCACACAAGTACAACAGTAGAGAACAGGGACATAGTCAGGTTCACTATGTTTTTTCGTTCAAAATCATGGTAGATTAGCAAACCTATACATTTTTGGAAACGTTATTACATGGAAAATCTGAAAATCAATGTTTACATTTGCCAATTCCGACCAATTCGATTCGACCAATTCGACCAATTCGACAAATCGCTTCGATCGACCATTCGACCATTCGACCAATTCGATCGATTCGATTCGATTCGATTCATCGAATTCGATTCGATCGACCATTCGACCAATTCGATTTGCCAATCAATTTGACCGACCTTTGCTTGTGTGGAACTGACTGTGAAAACGATGCGGACTATATTGTCGGATACGACACACAGGACGGTGATGACGAACTCTAAATGGCATATTCTGTAATCGTGTATGTTTGATGCCATTGACTGCCTGTGTATATTTTGTCATTGACTGCCTGTGTAGATGTGAAGTTATACTGACTGCATGTGTATATATGATTTTGCTGACTGTGTATGTTTGGTGATATGAATTATTGTGACACATTTTGATGTTATTAACTGCCTGTACAAAATGATAACATGTATTTGATTATGCAACTTATCGCGAATATAAAGACAGTATTTTGCAATTCAAAACCTTTGATTCGTGTCTTACCATTCCCCATAGCACTAATTTGATACTTTCATTGGATTCCTTATCCCTGAAAATATAGGTTTAGTATATTTTAAAAAGTTTTTAGGGTAATTAGAGGCAGAAATAGAACAAATATGTATTTTACAGTGGCCATTTTGAAAATCCAAAATGGCCGCCATACAGGCATCTCTCCAAATGTAAACATTGATTTTTAGTTTCCTTATGCTATAACCTTTCCAAAAATGTATAGGTTTGCTAATCTACCATGATTTTGAACGAAATATAATTTATTGACATAGTAAACCTGACTAACATCAGGAGATCTGTGGGAGGGAGAGGGCTTGGGAAGGGGCGGGGGTGGGGGGGGGGAGAGGTAAAAAAAAAAACACGGATACTGCAAGGACTTCCAGGAAAGAAGTCGGTATTTCAAAAAAGTGCAGGATTTGGGGTGAAATTAGCGGGGGTAGAAAAGATCAAGGTTTTGGATGGGGGAAGATAAGAGATGGTGGTGAACAGCTGTTTTAAAGACCTGGAGGGAGTAGTGGGATTGAAGAGAGTGAGGGAGTTTGTTCCAGAGGCGGGAGAAAAGAGGAATGAAAGAGTGAAAATGAGTAGGGTAAGTTCATCAGCTTTCTCGATGTCGCCTGCAGCAGTGCTACCATCATATACTTCCAGTTTCCCGAGTCCCTTTCTAGCCTTGATTTTACCATGGCCAAAAGATTTTGGGTTTAATTTGATGTCGTTTGCTAAATTCCTTTCAAATCCCTTGCCTTAGGAGTCGTGCTATTTTGCGTAGGTCATTTGGGAACCTCGTAAAGCACTAGAGCAGACAAGAAGATCTACAGGACTACCTTCACCTTCGTACACGTGATGTTCATGATGATGATGAAGTGTTTCCCTGCTCTTTGGGTCTCACGACATCTCTTCCAGGCACGGTTTCAAATCTTACTTTACGCCTTGCCTTACTTCTCATGGAAATACTACTGGACTATAGTAGTCTAAATGTCTGGTTCCATCAGTACAGATCAAGATATTTTTGAAGGAAGTAACACTTAGGTCTTAGAACCTCACCAACTTGTTATGGAAGTCCATTCCATTCATTTATGACTCTCGGGGTGAAGAACTTGCTTCTCACTTCCAATTTGGACCTACTCTTAAACAATTTTAGATGGCGTCCTCTTGGGGTTGTGTTTTTTGTATGCAGAGTTTGGCTCATGGAAAAGCGAGTAGGGGAAGGCGGGGCAAGTTGAGCCAGTTTTTGTTCTTGGAATGTTAGGACTGAACTTACTGATGATCTTGCACAAATGAGTATCTTGCCTTCTAATTTAATCCTTGGGAAACATTTTGTAGCTAGTTCTTACTTTCTATCCCCACACTGAAAGTCACTGTGACCTTTGAAAAAACGGAGGCCAAATGGCTCAACTTGCCCGCCTGAGGGGTAAGTTGATCCAACCTCTGGGGTAAGTTGTACCACATAGGGGTAAGTTGATCATTGCCCCAAATAAAGATAACTAAAGTAGAAAACCATTGTTTTGCCAGAAAAATATTTAATGTTGTAAAGTTCTACAACACTGAACGAAATGATTGCCTTGTGTTCATGGTTATAGTAATCAGTTACGAACAAATTGAGTCACTCTCATAGAAAAACACGATTGTCAACTGTGGTAAGAAAAGTCAACTCGATCCACCTGTCAGTTTCAAGTCACAATTAAACAAAAAGTATCCCAAATAGTTGATCATTGCCCCAAATAAAGATAACTGAAGTACAAAAATTGGTCTGCCTGAAAAATATTGAATGTACTTGTTACAACACTGAACGAAATATTTACATGTACCTTGTGTTCATGGTTATAATTCAATGTGGCAGCTGGATGTGGCAGCTTACCCCTCAGGCGGGCAGCTAATTCACCCCAGATCCACCTTGTTTGAAATTCCAACTTCTTTCCTGGAAGTCCTGGCAGTGTCCATATGTTTTATACCTCTCCCACCACCCCCCCCCTTCCCATGCCCGCCCCTTCCCATGCCCCCCCCCCCAAAGCCCTCTCCCTCTCACAGATCTCTCGATGTCTCCACGTCTCTCGGTCCCTGCTCTCAAATGTTGTGTTTGTGTCCTTCCCCCTCTCTCCCCATCTTGTCTACCGCTCCCGATGTTATATGTTTTATGTGTCGGTTTGTCTTTCTGTGTGATTAATGTTCGCCCTTTCACGAGCCTCGATCTTGTATACAAAAAAAACCCAAAAAAAAAAAAACAAACAGCTGCCACAGTTTTAAGTCACAATAAAACAAAAGTGTCCCAAATACACCCAGAAAGGCCAACAGTCAGACTGTGGCAATTAAGGCACAATATCTTGCTCATCAATGCCAGCTTCATCATTTGGATCTGGAACTAAAACTAAAACATGTCAGAAATCAAGTCAATTAAGCTGCTAAACTGACGAGTCACAATTGAACACAAGCTGTCCAGAACAACGCCCAGTGTGGTGCAGGCTCGCAATGTATCCAATGACCGGGGTAATAATATGGTATTCTGTAAGCGCTTTGAGCCTTTGGGGAAAAGCGCATTATAAATGCTAATTATTATTATCTCCACCAACATGAGTTGGCAAGTTGAGCCAGACCCTACGGGGCAAGTTGAGCCATGGCTCGATTTGCCCCGTAGGGTCTGCCTCAACTTACCCCAGTCTGAACTTTCTGAGATGTCTCCACATACACACATATTCTACGCATCCATCGTATTAAAGTCTATGACAAGAATGGAGACACATACCTGGACTAACAATTGTCATCTGATATCCATATTATATCTATGCTGCATATGGAAGAAACGTGAACTTACCTGTTTTACACCTTTTTACTTTTATGGCTGAAAATTGGATTTTTCCCTCCGCAACACTGGTTTCTGTTTCAATTTAGAAAACAATATGGCAGAATTTGGAGTTATGCAATGGGGCATCTATAGATGGCGCCACCACAAAGACTGACTCATTCATAACTGGCTGGGAGGTGGTGGCTCAACTTACCCCTATTAGTCAGGTTCCTTGTGTCCATAATCTGACGCTCGCTGGAATATTTTGGAGAGTTGCCAACCCTCACATTTTTGGAAAGTTTAAACAATGCCAAAACAGAAAATCCATGTTTCAGATTTTTTAAATGTACATAACATGGTCAAATAGGTCGTTTTGGGGCAAAAAGCCAATTTTTCGAATTTTAGCTCTGAAAATTCAAAATTACTCGCAAGGAAGTAACTGATGATGCATAACTGTTAACTAGAGGACTGTTCTTGATACAGATTATATATATCTGCACTTTGAGTAATGGTTGCCATGGAAACTGTTTAAATTTGTTCAAATTAACGTTTTTAATGCATTGCTTTAAGTACTTGAATCAAGTAACGCATGATAGAATATAGTGATCAGTGACAGTCCGAATATGAATTGAGTGCAACTTGACTTGAAGGTTGTCATGCCAAAAGCTATGTTTGGGATAAAACTCTTATTATATGTATTGAAATAATAGTAGTAATAAAGCGCGGCGTTACGCGCGCTGCTTGCGAGCAAGGAGGAAGCGGACAAGCGGTAACTTATAAACGTCTTTATTGTAGGAGCTCACTGTAACACTGGCCCGCTCCGGGCTGGGCGCCCGGTGTATATCATGAGGCCACGCCTACCCCTCGGGCGTGGCCACCGCCCACTTGGTGCGTGGAATGATGTCACCACGCCAGTGGGCTTTTGTGTCCGCCACACGCGCCCCCCCAGAATTCCCGCGCACCTGGAGGGCCAGTTTGCGGGGCAGACGAATGACCCGGCCGAAGCGCCCCCTGGCGATCGGCGGCGTCCGGGGTGCAGGGATGCCAGGTGGGATGCCCCTGGCTGCCCCTGGGATGGGTGCAGGACCGGGGGGCGGCGGGGCTGGGCGGTGCCGGGGGTCCGCCCGCAGGAGGGCGGCCCCGACGTGGGGGTCGGGCCACTGGCGGTGGATGGTCCACATCGAGGTGGGCCGGCTTGAGGCGGTCTACCGAAACGCGGTCAGGAGTACCGCCGATGTCCAGGGTGAAGTGCTTCGCCCCGGTCTCCAGCACGCGGAAAGGCCCGTCGTACGGGGGCCGCAGTGGTGTCCGATGGGCATCGTGGCGGACGAAGACGTACTCCGCCGTGCGAAGCTCCGGGGCGACGTGCATCGGTGGGTGCCCGTGGCATGCCGTTGGCACCGGGGCGAACCTCTGGGTGGTCTCTTGCAGAGCGGAGCACTGCTGTGCCGCGGACCATGGTGCCGTGGAGTCGGGGAGGAACTCGCCCGGCACCCGCAGCGGTTGCCCGAAGACCAACTCCGCCGCGGATGCGCGCAGGTCCTCCTTGGGCGCCGTCCGGAGGCCCAGCAGGACCCAGGGGAGCCTGTCGACCCAGCCGCCGTCGCGGAGGGTGGCCCGGAGCGCGGCCTTCAATGAGCGGTGAAATCGCTCACACAGGCCGTTAGCCTGGGGGTGGTAGGCCGTGGTTCGGTGCAGCCGGACCCCGAGCCCCTGCGCAACCGCCCCCCAGAGCTCCAAGGTGAACTGGGGGCCGCGGTCGGATGAGATGTCTGAGGGGGCGCCGAACCGGGCGACCCAGGTGGCGATGAAAGCCTGCGCGACATCGGCCGCCGTTGTCGACGCCAAGGGCACGGCCTCCGGCCACCGGGTGGTGCGGTCCACCATGGTGAGGACGTAGGTGAAACCCCGCGAGGGGGGCAGAGGTCCCATCAGGTCCACGTGGACGTGGTCAAACCGGCGTTCCGGCACCGTGAACAGGGCCAACGGGGCCTGGGTGTGCCGGTGCACCTTGGTGCGCTGGCACGCGAGGCACGTCCTGGCCCAGCCGCGGACGGCCTTCCGGAGGCCATGCCAGACGAACTTGTCGGCGATCAGCCTTTGGGAGGCCCTCGCGCCCGGGTGGGACAGGCCGTGGATGGCGTCAAACACCTGGCGCTGCCAGCCCGCGGGCACGATGGGGCGAGGACGCCCGAGGGAGACGTCGCACAAGAGGGCCGCGCCCGCGCCGTCGAACAGCACCTCGGTGACGCGGAGGCCCGTGACGGCGGTCCGCAAGGCCTGGACGTCGGGGTCAGCGGCCTGGTCCGCTGCCATCCGGGCATAGTCGATGCCGAGGCGGACTGCGTGGGCGACGGCCTGGGAAAGGCAATCCGCCACCGGGTTGTCCTTCCCCGCGACGTGCTGGATGTCCGTCGTGTACTCGGACACGGCCGAGAGGTGACGCTGCTGCCGGGCCGACCACGGCTCGGTGACCTTGCCCATCGCGAAGATCAGCGGCTTGTGGTCGACGAAGGCAGTGAACGCACGGCCCTCGAGCAGATGGCGGAAGTGCCTGACCGCCAAGTGAAGTCCGAGCAACTCGCGGTCGAAGGTACTGTAACGGCGTTCGGGCGGGCGAAGCTGCCGGCTAAAGAACGCCAGCGGTTGCCAAGCTCCACGCACCCATTGCTCGTGCACCGCGCCCACCGCGTAGTCCGAGGCATCGGTGGTGAGGGCGATCGGTGCATCGGGCGCCGGGTGCGCGAGCATGGTGGCGTTAGCCAAGGCGAGCTTCGCGCCCGTGAACGCCGTGTCCATCTGCTCGGTCCAGGTAACGTCGCCTTTGCCCGGCTTACCTCGGAGAGCTTCGTGCAGGGGGCGCAGGAGCTGGGCGATACGGGGCAGGAACCGATGGTAAAAGTTCACCATGCCCAGGAACTCCTGCAGCCCTCTGATCGTGCGGGGGCGCGGAAACCCCTTCACCGCCTCCACCTTGGCCGGCAGGGGGATGGCTCCGTGCCTGGTGACACAGTGCCCCAGAAAATCGATTATGGCGGCGCCGAACTGGCACTTTGCGGGGTTCACAATCAGGCCATGCTGGCCCAGGCGTTCGAAGAGCGTGCGGAGGTGGCATAGGTGCTCTTCGCGGGACGCGCTGGCGACGAGGATATCGTCCAGGTAGACGTAGACAAAATCCAAGTCGCGCAGGACGCTGTCCATCAGTCGCTGGAACGCCTGAGCCGCATTCTTCAGACCGAAGGGCATGCGCAGGAACTCGAAGAGTCCGAATGGCGTGATGACCGCCGTCTTCGGGACGTCCTCCGGCCTGACGGGGACCTGATGGTAGCCGCGTATGAGGTCCACCTTCGAGAAGAAGGACCTGCCCGCCAAACGGGCGGAAAAGTCCTGAATGTGGGGGACGGGGTAGCGGTCGGGAGTCGTGGCGTCATTGAGACGGCGATAGTCCCCGCACGGTCGCCATCCCCCGCCGGGCTTCGGCACGATGTGCAGCGGCGACGCCCAAGCGCTCTCTGAGCGCCGAACGATGCCGAGTCGCTCCAGGGTAGCGAACGCCGCTTTTGCCACCGCCAGCTTCGTCGGCTCGAGGCGGCGTGCCCGGGCGTAGACCGGTGGCCCGACGGTGGGGATGTGATGGGCCACTCCGTGCTTGACGGCCCCCGCCGAGAAGGTGGGCCGCGTGAGGGCCGGGAAGCCGGCGAGGAGGCGGGTGAATGCGTCCGCTGCCGGAAGCGTACAGACCAACGTGGCCGGAACCGAACCGTTCGGCAAGCCGCTTGCTGGTTGAGCTGGGCAACGCACAAGCGAGCGAGCTGAACGTCTCGGCCTGGACAAGACGTCTGCGCTTGACGTCGACCAGGAGCCCATTAGCGCACAGGAAGTCCGCGCCAAGCAGTGCCATGGGCACGTCGGCGGTGACGAACGTCCATCGGAAAACCTGCCCTCCAAACCGCAGAGAGAGGCAGCGTTTTCCGTACGTACGGATGGGCGTCCCGTTCGCGGCAAGCAGCGCGGGGCCCCCACCCGCGGCGTGCTTGTCTGACGTGCCGGCGGGAATGACACTCACCTGCGCTCCCGTGTCGCACAGGTAACGGCGCCCGGAGAAGGTGTCCGTTATGAACAGCAAGCTGCTCGAACGGCCGGCGCTCATTGCCACTATTGAGCGCCGGCCCGGGCGTTTCCCGACCTGTTGAAGGAGCATGGCGGATGGCACTGCCGAGCTTCGTGGCCGAACTTGGCGTGGAACCAGCACCAGGTGGTGGAGCTGGAGGAGCGCGGCTGGCTCCGCCAGGCCGGTGGAGTTGGCGGGTTTCCCCGCGGTGGCGGTTTTCGCCGCGGCGGTGGGCGGGGCGTGGCGGCGTTCACGAGGTGCGTATCAGTATGCTGCGTATGCTGTAGAAGCGGATGCTGTGGAACAGCAGCATCAGCAGCATCAGCCTCGAGGGCCGTGACGGCCACGCCGACTCTCGCCCGCGTGTCCGAAGCGGCGAAGTACCTGTCCGCCTCGGCTGCCAATGCTCGGGGTTCCGTTAGCCCGGTCCCGGCCAACGCGAGGCGAACCTGCGCTGGAAGTTGGCGACGGAAAAGCGCCCGGAATAGAGAACCGGGGGCTTCGTCGCCCAACAGTGACAGCATATGGTCCATTCGGACCGACGGGCGCGTGTCACCGAGCTCGGGGAGATCCAGGAGGCGGTCGGCCCGTGCGTCGTCCGTGAGGCCGAACGTGGCTAGGAGTAGCCGCTTGAGTGCCTCGTACTTTTGGCCGTCCGGTGGGTGGCGAAGGACGGACACAACTCGAGCGGCCGTGCCGGGCCCGAGGGAGGCGACGACGTGGCAATAGCGCGTGTCATCGCCGGTGAGGCGCCGAAGCTGAAATTGGGCTTCGGCCTGGACGAACCAGACTTCGGCCTGAGCCTCCCAAAATTCGGGAAGTTTGACGAAGTTGGCCATGGCAATGGCGTCGCGTGTGGAAGGATCGCTCCGGCAGATCCAACGTCGAGGGGGTCACCAGTAAAGCGCGGCGTTACGCGCGCTGCTTGCGAGCAAGGAGGAAGCGGACAAGCGGTAACTTATAAACGTCTTTATTGTAGGAGCTCACTGTAACACTGGCCCGCTCCGGGCTGGGCGCCCGGTGTATATCATGAGGCCACGCCTACCCCTCGGGCGTGGCCACCGCCCACTTGGTGCGCGGAATGATGTCACCACGCCAGTGGGCTTTTGTGTCCGCCACAGTAACATGATTATTGCATGATGCCGAGAACGTTCCGATAAGCCGATAGGCCGGAGCAGTTGCATTATTCGTAAAACAAACAACACTCAATCATTGAACCAGACTGCTGTCCAATGCTGGTTTAGAGTTTCAACTATCTACTCGATGCTACGTATTCTACTTTAGAAGAACGACTCTATTGTCATCGTTAAAACAGCTGCCAAGTAATTATGCTAATTTGCCAAAAAGCAGGTATGGCATCACTGACTCCAATGTCACTCATCATTGCCATCGTCATCATCGCTATCGTGGTCCTGCCTTTCAATGTTTGAGTCCTCGTCATTCTCACACGAAGTGCTGCACATGCAAAGATCAGTGTGAAGGAACTGCGCTCCAACGCGAGTCGAAAGAATTGACGCGACCAAAGACGGAATTCGTCCGAGTTGCTTTATTGAAACAAAACAGCTCAGGTATTCTCCCAAGCCCGTTTATCGGGCAGCAATATATATACACATTTATGTCGGGAAGTTTGCCCGGCCAAAGCGATACCGGGCATGCCCGGGTGTCAAGGGCGAACCTTGGAAAGGCGAGTCTGGACCTGCCCGGGCGTGTTTGGCTGCGCCCTGGCAAGTCGAGGCTGGGCGTGCCCGGGCGCTCTGGGCGAGCCCTGGAAAGGCGATAGCGGGCATGCCCGGACGCTCTGGGCGAGCCCTGGAAAGGCGATAGCGGGCATGCCCGGACGCTCTGGGCGAGCCCTGGAAAGGCGATAGCGGACATGCCCGGACGCTCTGGGCGAGCCCTGGCAAGGTGAGAGCGGGCATGCCCGGACGCTCTGGGTGAGCCCTGGAAAGGCGAGAGCGGGCATGCCCGGGAAAGACGAGACCGGGCGTGCCCGGGAGGTTCGGGCGTGCCCGGGAACAGTGAGTCCGGGCATGCCCGGGAGAGGCGCGTCTGGCCGTGTTCTGGCCGGTGCAAGGCGATTGTGTGCATCCAGCGGTAACCGCTACACACGCCCCTCCAGAATCGACCTGCACCGGCAGGGTCAATTTAAGGGGGGTCCGGATGACCCGGCCGAAGCGACCCCTGGAGGGTCGTGGGGAGGGGTCCGACGTGGTGGTGGGTGGTCGAGCGGGGGGAACTGTGGACGGGGGGCGGCCTCGCCGCGGAGGAAGGGCCAACCGTGGTGGTCGGTCGACGTCCATGTGCGCCGGTTTGAGGCGGTCCACAGAAATCCGGTCCGGCCGGCCGCCGAAGTCGACGATGAAAGACTTGTCGCCCCGTTGCAGGACCCGGAAGGGCCCGTCATACGGCGGCCGGAGTGGCCCCCGGTGCGCGTCATGACGCACAAAGACGTACTCCGCTGTGCGAAGCGCCGGGGGACGTAGGACTGGGGGCCACCATGGCGGGACGTCGGCACGGGGGCAAATCGTCGTGCGGCCTCCTGGAGGTCCGAGCGCTGGCGAGCGGCGGACCAGGGACTGGTAGCGTCGGGCACGAATTCGCCCGGGACGCGGAGCGGCTGGCCATAGACGAGCTCGGCGGCGGACGCCTGGAGGTCTTCCTTGGGGGCCGTGCGAAGGCCCAAAAGGACCCACGGCAGCCGGTCGGCCCAACCGTCGTCCTGAAGGCCGGCCATGAGTGCGGCCTTCATGGAGCGGTGAAACCGCTCGCACAACCCGTTGGCTTGGGGGTGGTAGGCCGTGGTGCGGTGCAGCGTGACCCCCAACGAATGGGCGACCGCGCCCCAAAGCTCAGACGTGAACTGTTTGCCGCGGTCGGACGAGATGTCCGCTGGTGTGCCGAAGCGCGCGACCCAGGTGGCGATGAACGCCTGCGCCACGTCGGCGGTGGTGGTGGAGGCGAGGGGCACAGCCTCCGGCCACCTGGTGGTCCTATCCACCATGGTGAGCAGGTGGGTGAACCCCCGCGAGGGGGGCAGGGGACCCACCAGGTCCACGTGGACGTGGTCGAAACGCCGTTCAGGCACGGCGAAAGGTGCCAGCGGGGCCTGGGTGTGGCGGTGGACCTTGACCCACTGGCAGGCCGTGCAGGCGTTGGCCCAGTCGCGGATGTTTCATCGAAGGCCGTGCCAGACGAAACGCGCCGACACCAGCTTCTGAGAAGCTTTCCGGCCCGGGTGAGAAAGGCCGTGGATGGAGGCGAAGATGCGGCGCTGCCAGGAAATGGGCACGATGGGGCGAGGCTGGCCCTGGGAGACGTCGCAGAGCAGGACGGTGCCCGCGAAGGGAATGTCGGCCAGGCGGAGGCCCGTGTCCGCCGCACGGAGTGCCTGCACCGAGGCGTCGGTGGTCTGGTCGGCCGCCATGAGCGCGAAGTCCACGCCGAGGTGGACCGCGTTCGCGCTGGCCCGAGAAAGACAGTCGGCCACGGCGTTGTCTTTGCCGGCGACGTGCCGGATGTCCGTGGTGAACTCCGACACGGTGGAGAGGTGGCGCTGCTGGCGGGCCGACCACGGCTCCGTGACCTTAGCCATTGCGTAGACCAACGGCTTGTGGTCGACGAAAGCCGTGAACGGGCGGCCCTCCAGGAGGTGTCGGAAATGGCGAACGGCCAGGAATAGCCCGAGCAGCTCGCGGTCGAACGTGCTGTAGTTTAACTCGTTCGGCCGGAGTTGCCGGCTGAAAAAAGCGAGTGGCTGCCAAACCCCGTCCACCCATTGCTCATGGACGGCGCCCACCGCGTAGTTGGAGGCGTCCGTAGTGAGGGCAATGGGCGCGTTGAGCACCGGGTGAGCCAGCAGCGTTGCGTCGGCGAGGGCCCGTTTGGTGCTGGCGAAGGCCGCGTACATGGCCGCGGACCAAACAATGTCATGCTTGGCCGGCTTGCCCCGGAGGGCCTCGTAAAGGGGCCGCATGAGCTGAGCAGCGCGGGGCACGAATCGGTGATAAAAATTCACCATGCCGAGGAACTCTTGGAGGGCCTTGATGGAACGGGGACGCGGGAACATGGTGATGGCCTCGACCTTGGTCGGCAGCGGCACGGCCCCGGTCTTGGTGATGCGGTGGAACAAAAAGTCAACGGTCGTCGCGCCGAAGTGGCATTTGACCGGGTTGACAATTAAGCCGTGCTCGCTGAGGCGACCGAACAGTGTTCGGAGGTGGAGGAGGTGCTCAGCGCGGGACGTGCTGGTGACGAGGATATCGTCCAGATAGACGAAAAGAAACGGCAGATCGCGCAGCACGCCGTCCATCAAGCGCTGGAACGCCTGGGCCGCGTTCTTGAGGCCAAACGGCATCCGCAAAAATTCGAACAGGCCGAACGGCGTGATGACGGCTGTCTTCGGGACGTCGGCCGCCCGGACAGGTACCTGGTGGTAGCCCTGTATCAGGTCAATTTTCGAAAAGATGACCCGTCCCGCCAAACGAGCGGAAAAGTCCTGAATATGCGGGATCGGGTACCTGTCGGGGGTGGTAGCGTCGTTGAGACGGCGGTAGTCGCCACACGGGCGCCATCCACCCCCCGGCTTTGGCACGATGTGCAGTGGCGAGGCCCACGCACTATCGGAGCGCCGCACGATGCCGAGGTGCTCCAACGCGTCAAACTCGGCCTTCGCCACGGCGAGCTTGGCCGGGTCGAGGCGGCGGGCCCTGGCGTAGACCGGCGGGCCCGTAGTGGGTATGTGGTGCTCGATCCCGTGCCGCACTGCGACGGCCGAAAACGTCGGCCGCGTGAGGGCCGGGAATTCCGCGAGCAGGCGAGCGAACTCGTTCGCTGCCGGGAGGGCGCACGCCAGTTCGGTCGGCGCGGAGCTGCTCATCGTGCACGCCAGGGAGCTGAAGGTCTCGGCATTGACAAGGCGACGACGTTTGACGTCGACCAGCAGCCCGTGCGCGCAGAGGAAGTCGGCGCCCAGCAAAGCCATGGGGACGCAGGCGGTCACAAAAGTCCATTGAAAACGCTGGCTGCCGAAGCAGAGGGTGACGACGCGTGGGCCGAAAGTGCATATGGCCGAGCCATTAGCAGCGACAAAAGAGGGGCCGCAAACGGCGTCCCGCCTGTCCTGCTCGGAGGCGGGTATGACGCTCAGTTGGGCGCCGGTGTCACACAGGAAACGCCGCCCAGACGCTTTGTCCCGAATAAACAGCAAGTTGCCCGAGTGGCCGGCGCTCATGGCTGGGAATGAACGCCGGCCCGGCCGTTTCCCGACCTGCCGAAAGTGCACGGGGGCCGGCACGTCCGAGCCTTGTGTCCGAACCTGGCGTGGTAATAACACCACGCCCGGTCAGGTGGAGGCCCCGGCCGTCGTGTCAGAAGCGGGCGGTGCGGCGTGGCGGCCGCCAGTTGCACCGGCAGTTCGGCCTCCAACCGCGCAGGGCGCTCGGGCGTCGTGGGCGTCGCCTCGGACGGCGGCGGGCTCCAGGTAACCGCGCCGATGTGCTGGCCCGCCGAGGAGATCTTATCGGCTTCCCTGGCGAGGGCGCGGGAATCCGTGATCAACGTGCCAGCCAGGGCGAGGCGTACCGGGTGAGGCAGCTGGCGAAGGAACAGCTCGCGGAACAGAAAATCCGGAGAGTGCTCACCGAGCAACGAGAGCATATAGTCCATGCGCTCTGACGGGCGCGTGTCGCCGAGCCCGGGCAGAGCGAGCAGGCGCCGTGCGCGTGCTGCCGGTGAGAGGGCAAAAGCATCGAGGAGGAGTGTCTTCAGCGCGTCGTATTTGTCAGCAGCCGGCGGGTGCTCGAGGAGGCTCAAGGCGCGGGCCGCGGTGGCGGAACCGAGCGCCGCCACAACATGGTGGAAGCGGGTGTCGTCCGCGGTGATGCCTCGCAGGGCGAACTGAGAGTCCGCCTGAGCGAACCAAACAGCCGCGTGAGCCTCCCAGAAGGTAGGCAGTTTAAGCGTCAGTGCCGTATCCATGTCGGTAGGTCACCAATGAAGGAACTGCGCTCCAACGCGAGTCGAAAGAATTGACGCGACCAAAGACGGAATTCGTCCGAGTTGCTTTATTGAAACAAAACAGCTCAGGTATTCTCACAAGCCCGTTTATCAGGCAGCAATATATATACACATTTATGTCGGGAAGTTTGCCCGGCAAAAGCTATACCGGGCATGCCCGGGTGTCAAGGGCGAGCCTTGGAAAGGCGAGTCTGGACCTGCCCGGGCGTGTTTGGCTGCGCCCTGGGAAGTCGAGGCTGGGCGTGCCCGGGCGCTCTGGGCGAGCCCTGGAAAGGCGATAGCGGGCATGTCCGGACGCTCTGGGCGAGCCCTGGAAAGGCGATAGCGGACATGCCCGGACGCTCTGGGCGAGCCCTGAAAAGGCGATAGCGGGCATGCCCGGACGCTCTGGGCGAGCCCTGGAAAGGCGAGAGCGGGCATGCCCGGGAAAGACGAGACCGGGCGTGCCCGGGAGGTTCGGGCGTGCCCGGGAACAGTGAGTCCGGGCATGCCCGGGAGAGGCGCGTCTGGCCGTGTTCTGGCCGGTGCAAGGCGATTGTGTGCATCCAGCGGTAACCGCTACAAGTGCATGTTAGGTTCTTGGCCTGGCAGGAACATCTCTGTGATGAACATTCAGTCTTGCACTGGCACCTTACCATCTCGATAATTGCCTTTGGTGCAGGGAGAATGTCTGTGGTAGTTGGTTTGAGTTGATCACACGTGTCCTTGTGGTATCCATTCTTCAATGGATCGAGAAATGTTTGCTGAGAAATGGCTGATTGACTCCACACATATGCCTGGATATGTACCCGCATGATATGCTGTCTCAGAGCCCCAACAGTTGGTGGTAGCCTGTCGTTCTCAGCCATGTTCTTACAGAAGAGATGCCACCGAAGTTCAGGGATGCTGGAAATATTGACACCTTTTGGACAATAAGCTGAGCAGACAAATCTAGCTAAAGTTGTGTACAGGTCCTCTGACAGTTCAGCATCCGTACAGAGCGTAGCAAAGGCAGCTACTATGTCGTCATCGGCCTTCAGATAGCACTGGAACCACTTTGCCTTTCCAAGTCTAGCGAACCGCCCAGTATTATCGGCACCTGTGAAAGCGTGGAAGGCTGGCAATGCCTGGGCTCTCTCCTCACCAAGGGCCTTCCAGATTGGCTCAATTTGGCCAATTGCTCCAGCACAGTCATTAGTGTTGACCACTCATGTGCTACCTCGGGAAGTAGAGGCAGAGCTCCGACCTGCGTCACTGAAAACGAGCGTGTTGGAAGGAGAGAGTTGTAGCCAGCCCAACATGGGAGTTTTGTAAGATTCCCTTCTGTGTTTGTTCTGGAGAGAACTGACGCTAAGACCCAGCCCAGGTGTGTCAGCTGGTAGTGTTTGTCAACACCTGTCTTATTGACTGTGAACTCCTCCAGTCCATCTCGAGAACCTCTAACCGGGTTTGGCTTGTTACATGGTATAATGTCCGTATGGTACGGAGTAACAGTCAAGTTCTTTGCTTCTGTGATCTGTAGAGGGGGTGCTATTGTCTCTCCGGCACCATCTGACTTCTGAAACACTACTACAATGGTTTCATGGGTTGTGTCCTTGCCATTAGGAGTATCCTCTTCAAAGTCGGTATTGTCAAAACCAAAGACCGGTAGTCGTCCTCGCTTGAGAATGGGTGGAACATACAATCCTTGAAACAGTGCGGTGTTTTGAACCACAGCATTTGCAATCGATGTCTCAAGAAGCAAGATATGTCTGTATGAAACACAGTACCCCCAGTGCATTGAGAAGGTCCACCATCTTTTTGTTCCTGGTGTCATGGTGGACAGCTAGAGCCATACCAATCACATTGGGATTTTCCCTTTGACGCTGCGGACGAAATACAGCGGATTCATTCTGTGGTTTGTACTTCGCCTGCCTCCTAGACTTGAGGCCGTACATGATGGTTTGGCTTACAGTTAATACTGATCTGTCCACAACTGATGTCCGTGCTTCTGATTGCATCGCTTCCACTGGACCAAGCATTATCCAACGTACCATTGCCCTGAGCTCGCTGGGAATGTCCTGTTCACTGCTAGAAACTAGTATATATTCATTCTGCTGATCTTTGCTTGAGAAATTCTCGATACTCTTGCGAACCAGCAAAGCTGCTTTGTATATGGCATCCATATGGTCCATGGTATCGTCATTTGTAATGCTAGCATTGACCATATCCTCCTCGCATGTCTCCAGTGAATAGAGAATAGCAGACTTCCGTCTGTTCTTTGGGAGCACTGACCTCAAATTTGGTAATGCCTGTAAGATTCTATCCTTCAGCCATTTCCTGCTGAATGTGGGCACGTGATGTACTAAGGCATCTATACCACCGAGAAGGTTAACATAAGTTGTCTCGATTTCCTCCATACACAGTTGAGTTTGCTGCTTGGTTAGGATGTCTACCAAGTTGATCAGTTCAATTAAACTCGCAACTTGTGTCATTGATGCTCTTTCCTTCCCTCCTTTGGCATCGTGATCTCGTAGGACATGGAAGACATTTTTCGTCCAGCAAGATCTGTGGTACATAACGTCTATTGCATGTGCATCACTTGGTGCTATAGCAGTGTTCAATCGAGTCATAAACACAGGGTTCTGAGCAACCTCAACAGCGTCTCTCAGAGATTTGCCCGCACTGTCACTCCGAACAACGTAAATAGGTTTACCATCGTTCCTCTGGCAAAAGAAACACAAAGCCTTGTCATAGGGTTCTGTGGAAGACCGAGTGAATGGTGTGGAGGAGCTTGATGACTCCACACATACATCGGACCTTTTCCTCTTTGCGACCTGGCCCTTTGTCGATATGCGATCCTGATGAAAGTGCCTGATCATAACGAACCCTGGCCCAATGAATTTGATCCTTGTTAGTTAAGTTAGAATAGCATTTTCGGTGCCAGACAGCATTCTTCATTTGCAACAGCTCAGCTGACGTCCCGTCTAGTCGTTTATGAATCTGTACATAACCAGCGTCCTGTAAAGTGGATCGCTCCAGTATTGTCTCTATCAAACGGCGGAATGACTCGACTTTTGGTTGCAACACCAAGGCTCCTTTCTGGGAAGAATCATCTTGGCACAGAACGCATTTTGACCAGTTCGTTGATTCTTTCACCTGGCAGGGATCCGCGCCACTCAGTGGTACCTCATCCATCCTGTCGTTGGTCCTGCAAATATAATAAAAATTCATTAGCTCAAAACAGAAAATCCATGTTTCAGATTTTTTACCCCAAAAGCGTTTTTACCCCAAAACTACTGTTACCATGGCAACCAACAGTTAAAATGCAACATTTCATTATCTTATAAAATCCATTGTTAGCTATTTAAGTGTAATCCATCATCAGTTGGTTATCTTGTATTGTTTAAGAATTCTTTAAATTTAAATTTAGAAAAAAGTGATTTTCACCCCAAATCTGCTGTTTCCATGGCAACCAACAGATTGAAAAAATCTGAAACATCATTTTTTAATTTAAATAGATCCTAAAGTTCTCAAAAATCTATAGGTTTGCTACTCTCCAAGAAATTCTGGCGAAATTACACAAGGAACCTGACTATATGCTCAACTTGCCCCGCCTTCCCCTACACTGAACGGATCAAGATAAAAGGAACAGTAGAGAGGGTGTGTGAGAGAGGGAGAGAGCGAGAGCGAGAGCGAGAGCGAGAGAGAGAGAGAGAGAGAGAGAGAAAGAAAGAGAGAGAGAGAGAGAGAGAGAGAGAGAGAGAGAGAGAGCAACAGTGGTGTTGAAGGGGGAGTCTTGGCCAAACAATGGGTGTGGGGAGGAATTGGGAGCAGAAAAGGATGCATTGGGGATGGGGTGGTCAACATTGATACAGAAGGAAACTTCCAGGAGTGGAAACTGGAAACTTGGAAAGAGGGGGGCTTGGGGTTGGGTGGAGTGGGGGGTTAACGACAGTAAAAAAAGATCATGGTTTAGGATTGAAGACGATCTGAGATGGTGATGAATTATACCTGTCCTGAATGATGAGATTGAAGACAATGTGGAAGTTGGTTCCACATACCCAGGGGGCCAAATAGGTTTAACAGACACGGCGGGCTGTAAAAGGTTGGCTGCCAAAATCATATCTATATGTATCTAGGAACAAAATGTTTATGGAAAACCTTGCTAACAAGCCACTGGAAATCTGTAGGAAGCCTCTAAACAACATGACCCTGATACGCGAATACGGCGCCTTCAGCGGCGATCAGCCATTATGGTTTATCTATGTCCCATGAATGGAAAAGTTAGTTCTAGCAACCCAAATAGACAATAACTAAGTAATTATGACAGCCTGTACCAACTGCAGTTTCCTTGGCAGCCATAATATTGGGCCAGTCATTAAATATTGTTCGGAAAACCATATACAGTATTTATGTTTAGAAAATTTAACGTTTTACAGCACACCACACCGAATGGAGCATTCATTGGGCGAAGAGCAGATGGTCATCACAACGGAGTCTCTCCTGACATGCTTCTAGAGCAGACCTACAACGCAGATGCCAAGAAGAAGAGTGGCCTAGATGGAATCACTCTCAACGTTGCTGCTCGAACCAAATGGGTGTACACAAAGCCGGTCACTGCAACAGTATCCGCCCAACTAAAGTCAATGTTGCATCTCAACTCTTCCAATGCACACCACGAGTCAGGTCCAATACGTGTGGCAAGGGATTCAGAGATGATTGTGAAAGTGATGGCAGCCATGGAGACCAACCCATTCACTGCAACAACCACAAGCCTGATCAACAACGTGGACGATGGAAAGCTGGTACCAGTGCAATCCACACACCCGACCTGGCCACAGCAGATGATGCAGACGATCTCCTGTGGTTGCACCAAGGGCTGTAACACAAACTGCTCATGTGGGAAGAAGAACATTCCCTGTTATATAGGCTGCCGCTGTCAGGGATCCAAAAAGAAGTGCAGCCGTGCCCATACACTGCCACCTTTGACAGCAGCAGTGAATCAGAAAGTGATAACTAACAGCACCACAGAAATGCATCTTCTAATGTTACGCTCACAAACAAAACGATTAAATTCAGGATTGAGCATTTTGAACAATTCTTTAATGTTTTGCCCCAAAATATGCCCTGATATCGAGATGTAAATAGTTCAGGGAATAATTATTTATTTATGATATATTTGGTTTGTTAGAGTTAAGTTTTTCCTTAAATATTGCTCAAGGAACATGGATAAACCATAATGGCTGATCGCCGCTGAATGCGCCGTATTCGCGTATCAGGGTCATGTTGTTTGGAGGCTTCCTACAGATTTCCAGTTCCTTGTTAGCAAGGTTGTCCATATACATTTTGTTCCTAGATATATATAGATATGATTTTTGGCAGCCAACTCAAAGGGGAGGTGGGGGAGAGGAAAAAACATGGAAAGAGTAGATGGTGCAAGACCATAAAGGAGGCAGTATAAGACAGAGGCCACTGACTTGTCTGTGATGGGAACGTGATAGTCCCATAGATTTGGCTTCATCACGGCACCTTTACCTTGTGGAGGAGATCTTGACCAAGGCCTTGGTTTCCACAGTGTCACGCTTTGGTGTAAAGTGTGAATACGTGATTGACTGGAACCCTTAGATTCCCATGCAGTAACCTGGACCTGTTAGTCACGTCATCCCATCAATGTCGGTAGTACAATGATCGCAGGTGCAGTATCTCCAGTTGTTGCTCGTAGGGCTGGTGATGCAACTCAGGAATTAAAGGAGTTGCCCATCTCTGTAGCTTCTCAATTTTGTCCCAATCGGTCTTGCATCGCAGATGCCACAAAACTTTCCGACACTCAAGGTGGGTTCTGATCCAAGTTGAGTCGACTATTTGTAGCATCTCCTATGTCACGAGTGAGAATGTCCGTTTGATGATCATGTTCCGGACGACGCCCCAGGCTTGTTAACAATCTAGGCGAGACCAGAGAACCTCTTTAACACCAGAAGTCATTCCTTCATTGAATCCTTTTAGATCTGTGGACTGGACTGATTTGTATCTGTGAATTCCACTTCCAACTTCGAAAATTCAGATCATTGTCCAAACTACACGAGTGATCGACCACTCATAGTCATAACGAGTCTTGGTCTGCGATTGATATTGGACACGATAGTAGGGGAGCCAAAGGGCAAAAATGTGCCTATTTAAGGTTTTAGGTGGTCAAACATGGTATACTTTTTCCTTATGTGTTTTTGGGTAGGTATATACATTCCGTATATGAAATGACTTGTTAACTCGGCTGATCTTCTTGCGAACTCACGGTGTGGCCTCGAATCTGAACTTGCGTCCCGATTTGATTAGAGCCAAAAATTAGGGGTAGGGGAAATATGAATGCCATTATTATATATTTTTAGTTAATAAAAGCACTTGTGATGGGTATCATTGGAAAGGCCTTGCATCAGGCTAAAAATTGGTGGTATGCAAATTTTGATGACGTCATCGATGACATCATCAGAGGTCAAAAGGTCACGAAGTTGAAGGGGAAGTGAAAATCTGGGATACCTGTTCAATAAAAGGGTTAAAATCAAAATATGCAAAGAAGTTGTAAAAAGAAAACTGACTCATATTTTAGAGAACCCATATAGGAAGTTTTTAATATCAAGAAACTTTACAAATACATTAGCATTACAGTGTTAACCCCTTCTGTTTCGGGGACAAAATTTGCGAAAATGGTAAAAACAAATTGGAATTTTCAGAATAATGAAACAAAGATTGTTTTGAAGCAGGGAAGGACATCAGGGTATCTTGATGCTTTAATCACACTATGAGTTCTGAATGTCTCTTTTAACCCTTTGTTTGGCAGTTAACCCTTACTGACTGATAACATGAACCTGATTTTTAATACGTTAATTGTTAAATGATGGTTACTGGTATTTGCTCTAAATGATAACTGCAGCCTATAAAGGCAAACATATCCTCACAAATAAACCAGCCATGCATATGTAGATATTACTGACAGGAAAATAGTGATAATAGAACACTGAGAAAGGCAAAAATGGTCAAAACAAAAGTCCTAGCCAAAACCAGGCGATACGCTAATGAAGCAATTTCATGATTCCGGAACAGGCGACAGGCGTATCAGAGTATCATGCAATGTTGTACATGGAAGGCTTTCGTGGAGCTTCCAATGACTAATATAAACGAGAAAAAGAACTTGAATTACAAATATTCTCAATGTTTTTAAATGCACATTTGTCCCTTCAAACGCTTTGTCGTTTTCTTCATCATGACCAGGTACAAGTCTCATACCAGTAAGGGAGCGACTTCGCTGACGATCTTTAAGGCTAACACCACTCTTCCTTGATTTTAAGCCAGCTGATCTCTTCACAGATGTAGACCGACTCCTGCGGCGTGGGATACAAGACTTCACTGGTTCGGTGGAACGATTCGGATATTGAAAGATGATGTGAGTTGTCCCATGGGTGGTTTTTCCATCAACAGTATTTTCATGAAAATCAAGGTTATCGATGGCAAATTGGGTAAAAAGCCCCTTCGCAATGTTGTGAGGAATGAAGTAACCTTGCAAATCGACCTGGTCATCTGTTTCCGAAGCAAAATGTGAAATATATCTCTGGGCGTCCGTATAGCTTACACAATGACCGAATCTATTTAGCAAAGTAACTGTGTCCTTACTTCTCGTCTTTTTCATTATGTGTAAAGCAATGCCTACTTGTTTCGGAGTTTTCACATTTGCAGTAGCAGCACAAATATCCTGGGCAAGGTTCAAAACCCGTTCATGCTGCTTCTTTTCAAGAACAACACGCCCATCAGCATCCAATTCGTCACTTGCCTCAAACATAACCCAAGCCATAAAATTGTACAGGTCAAGGGGGACACGTTGCTCAGCACTTTCGTACGAGATATCCAAGTTTGATTCTTCAGGATTCATTTCCACTGAAGATAGTTTGATTGCTTTCTTTCATCAAGACCTAACATTTTCACCTGCTTTCGAATAGATTTTGCGGCATGGAATGCCTCGGTCAAAGTTGCATGATACTCTGGTTTGCCTGTGCCTACATGTGAGCCATTATCATTTTCACCACCAATAAACCCGACTTCAATGCATTGAATGTCTTGTGGGCAGCTTGCGAGCTTTTTTACCTCTCCGAGTACTTTGCCTAAATCTAAATTTGAGGAGCATAGCAAATTGGAACTACCCACCTGCGACACCACCCTGATTCGATCACCACAATGGTTTTCAAAATACCTACAGAGACGCCTTCCGTTACCAGCCACTTCTTCGGCATTTTCTACCTTTGTCAACCACTTACAGAGCATATCTCGCAAGAATGAAATAGGGTAAACGCATCCCTCTTCAAATAATTTATGTTCAACCTCAGAAATTAACCACTGAAATGCCCTCTCGAAGGCTGGCACCGAATTACAGTTATCACTATCGGTGCCCAAAATGCGCTTATTAAGAAATGTACTGAGACACAGCTTATGGTATCGGAAATCATTTGCAATCATGTCCATGCACTGATCTCCATTACCTTGGATCAAATGTAACATATTTTGGTCTTTCAGTTCTTTCGCTTTTTTCCATACTGATAACTGTGTCGCGTGTGGCAATTACAGTCAATTTTTTTATCTCCTTTTTTGTCCCTTTCTTTACCACAAACAAAACAATTCCGCTTGAAGTCGAATTGTGCACTGAGTTTTGACCGTGTTGTCAAACTTCCCTTTGTTGAATCTTTGGTTTCGTTCAGGAGTTCAACTTTCACCTTTTTATGATGGATAGCCTTCTTACTTACAGTCACGTGAAAAAGTAAGTACACCCCATGTAAAGTTTTGACTTTTTCAACATATTTCAACATACAGCTATTTGATCTTCATTTCAACAATATTGATAGATAAAGGTGATATAATATAACAAATATCATGAAACATTTACATTTTATAGTCCATTGTATAATTTAAATAAACATAAATGCAAATTTCGCATGTGGAAAAAGTAAGTACACCCTTGGCTCTAATAGTTGGTATTGCCCCCTTTGGCAGAAACAACCTCAAGTAGGTGTTTCTTATAACTGTCTACCAGTCTCTGACATCGACTGGGAGAATTTTTGCCCACTCCTCCATGCAGAATTCTTTCAGCTGTGCGATGTTTGAGGGGTTTCTTGCATGCACAGCTCGTTTCAAATCCCTCCACAACATCTCGATGGGATGTAGATCCGGGCTTTGACTTGGCCATTCCAGAACCCTCCATTTCTTTCTTTTCAGCCATTCCTTGGTGGATTTACTGGTATGTTTAGGGTCATTGTCATGTTGCAAGGTTCACCTTCGGAGCTTCAACTTTCCGACAGATGGCCTCACATTATCCTCAAGCACCCTCTGGTACAATGAAGAATTCAGAGTGGATTCTATGATGGTGAGCTGCCCAGGCCCTGATGCAGCAAAACCGCCCCAAACCATAATATTTCCACCACAATGCTTCACAGTTGGTATCAGGTTCTTGTGGTCAAATGCTGTGTTTGGTTTTCGCCAAACATGTCTTCTGGTACTGTGGCCAAATAGCTCTACCTTTGACTCATCTGTCCAGAGCACATTGTTCCAGAAGTGCTGGTCTTTGCCTAGGTGTTCATTGGCAAACTTTAGTCTTGCCCTGATGTTCTTTCTGGACAGCAAAGGTTTCCTCCTGGTACACCTCCCATGTAGATCAAATTTGTGCAGCCTCTTTCTAATGGTAGACTCGTGCACTTTGACATCAACAGTGGCAAGAGCTACCTGTAGGCCCCGAATGACATTCTGGGGTTCTTAGAGACTTCTTTCAGCATCTTGCGGTCTGCTCTCGGGCTGAACTTGCTGGGGCGGTCTGCCCTGAACAAGTTGGCAATTGTTTGGAATCTTCTCCACTTGTACATGATCTTCCGGACAGTCGAATGATTGATTTCAAATTGTTTGGAGATCTTTTTAAATACCTACCCAGACTCGTAGGCATCTATAACCCTCTTTCTGAAGGCCTCAGAGAGCTCTTTTGATCTAGGCATGATGACGCCGCACACTTCAACAACAAAGAGCAAACCAAACTAAATGGCTGAGGTTTAAATAAGACAGGTTCCTCCAAGATCCTCTCTCTAACGATGTTCTAATCATTTGCACCTGAGCTGATGCACCTGATTCTAATTTTAGGTATTTGAAGTAGTGATAAATGTGGGGGTGTGGCGGTTACCTTATGTGCAGGTAACCGCATGTGGCGGTTACCTTATGTGATTACCTTATTTGGGCATAATACACGTGCACGGGCCTGTTGGACTTGTGGTTGTGCGAATGTGACGCACGCGCGGTTGCCGGAGCCACGCCCTCCGAAGAGGGCTTTTGGCTTTATATAAGCGTGCCGACTTCCGTTCGAGTTTAGTGTGCTGGATCTTGCTGTTACAATAAACGATCTTCGAACCCTACGAATGGCCTCGTTCTCTCGCCTTCCGCGACTCCTAAACTGGTGACCTCCGACTGCCCCCGAACGGATTCGGGGGCTGTGAACGAACACGGCAAGCGCGCCCTAGCCAGGGAAGCCACCTAAGCTGGTGACGCCGGCTTCTCCCGCATGGCTTCGGGCGCAGTTTCGACCGTGGTTTTGAAATGCCGGAGTTTCGGTAACGACGACGGCCATGACTATGAGGTTCACGCACCGCGCTCGGCTCCTCTTCTACGACCGGAGGGGCGAGCCTACTCCAAGACCCTCCGAAGGCACGGCTGCTTCGTCACCTTCGCGCGCACTGACGTTGGCGGAACGGCTGTTTTGTCACCTTCGCGTGCGCTGACGTTAGCGGCACGGCCGCTTCGTCACCCTCGCACAACTACAACTACAACCGCAACTACTTCTCCGATCCTGCATCCTCGGGAGGCCCGCGAGGAACCTCGGCAGCCTCCCCCGAGGCCTTGACCAGCCCCTCGGTTGGCTCATCCGCTTTTCGCGTCCACCGCTCGAGCCTTCTCGGCACTGCACCCGCGACCTGCAACCTCGGGAGGCCCGCGAGGAACCTCGGCAGCCTCCCCCGAGGACTTGCCCAGCCCCTCGGTCGCCTCGGCCTACGCATAGGCCCGTGGAGTGCATTCTGGGGGGACATATGTGGCGGTTACCTTATGTGCAGGTAACCGCATGTGGCGGTTACCTTATGTGATTACCTTATTTGGGCATAATACACGTGCACGGGCCTGTTGGACTTGTGGTTGTGCGGACGTGACGCACGCGCGGTTGCCGGAGCCATGCCCTCCGAAGAGGGCTTTTGGCTTTATATGAGCGTGCCGATTTCCGTTCGAGTTTAGTGTGCTGGATCTTGCTGTTACAATAAACGATCTTCGAACCCTACGAATGGCCTCGTTCTCTCGCCTTCCGCGACTCCTAAAGGGGTGTACTTACTTTTTATACATGCGAAATTTGCATTTATGTTTATTTAAATTATACATTGGACTACAAAATGTAAATGTTTCATCATGTTTGTTTTGTTATATCACCTTTATCTATCAATATTGTTGAAATGAAGATCAAATAGCTGTATGTTGAAATATGTTGAAAAAGTCAAAACTTTACATGGGGTGTACTTACTTTTTCACGTGACTGTATGTACACAGACCGGCAGGTGGGGTGGAACTTTGGGCCTTTGCCAAGGAAGGAGTCCCTGTTGCTTGCATCATGCAGAAGACGTTGAGAAACTTCGTCATTTCTCTGTGATAAAGCTTGCAGAAGGTTTGGGTAGCCTACGTTCGTGAGGTTGGATAGAAAACATGACGTATTCTGTTGACAGATAACGCAGGCATCATAATCTGTCAGATTAGAAAACTGCCTCTTCTGGCCAATTATCATTGGTTGTTCTTCGGTCTCCATTCTGGTGAAGAGGCTCGAAAAGTAGACCTGAAAAACAAACCAGTTGTGGTGCTGCGCACACACGACTCGATTGCCAGAGAGGTAGGCCACAACGCGTTGGTACAACAAAGAGTCTTTATTCAAAGCTCGCACTTCAGCACTGGGCGGGCTCGAGCTTAGAGCCCGCATATATGTCCCGAGGCCATGCCTTGCCCCCAGGCGTGGCCGATCGGCCGATAGGCGGGGCATGCATTACAGTTCCCCGCCTGGACGTTCGCGCCACCTGCTGGTGCGCTGAATTCTTGTCCCTTGTGTCCACCACACGCGCCCCCCCAGAATTCCCGCGCACCTGAAGGGTGAGTTTGCGGGGAAGCCGGATGACCCAGCCGAAACGCCCCCTGGCGATGCGTGCAGGGCTGGGGGGTAGCGGGACGGCGGGGCTGGGGGGTGCCGCGGGCCTGACCGCCGGGGGGCCGCCACGACGCGGAGGCAGAGCTGCTTGCGGGGGGTGGTCCAGATCGAGGTGGGCCGGCTTGAGGCGGTCCATGGAGACACGATCCGGGGCACCGCCGATGTCGATGGTGAAATATTTGTCCCCGGTCTCCATCACGCGGAAGGGCCCGTCGTACGGGGGCCGTAGCGGTGCCCGGTGGGCGTCGTGCCGGATGAAGACGTACTCCGCCGTGCGAAGCTCCGGGGCGACATGGGAAGACGGGCAACCGTGGTGTGCCGTCGGCACCGGGGCGAACCTCCGGGCAGTCTCCTGCAGGGTGGAGCGCTGTTGCGCCGCGGACCAAGGAGCCGTGGAGTCGGGGATAAATTCGCCCGGTACCCGCAGTGGTTGCCCAAAGACCAGCTCCGCCAAGGATGTGCGCAGGTCATCCTTGGGCGCCGTCCTGAGGCCCAGCAGGACCCAGGGGAGCCTGTCGGCCCAGGTGCCGTCGCGGAGGCTGGCCCGGAGCGCGGCCTTCATTGAGCGATGAAAGCGCTCGCACAGGTCATTGGCCTGGGGGTGGTAGGCCGTGGTGCGGTGTAGTTTGACACCGAGCCCGCCATCCGGGTATAGTCGACCCCGAGGTGGACCGCGTGCACGACGGACCAGGAAAGGCAATCCGCCACCGGGTTGTCTTTACCCGCCATGTGACGGACGTCCGTCGTGTACTCGGACACGGCAGAGAGGTGACGCTGCTGCTGTGCCGACCATGGCTCGGCGACCTTGGCCATCGCGAACACAAGGGGCTTCTGGTCGACGAAAGCCGTGAACGGGCGGCCCTCGAGCAGATGGCGGAAGTGTCGGACCGCCAGGTGGAGCCCTAGCAGCTCGCGGTCGAAGGTGCTATAGCGGCGTTCGTGCGGGCGAAGTTGCCGGCTAAAAAACGCCAGCGGCCGCCAAGCACCACGCACCCACTGCTCGTGCACCGCGCCCACCGCGTAGTCTGACGCGTCGGTGGTGAGGGCGATCGGTGCATCGGGCGCCGGGTGCGCCAGCATGGTGGCGTTGGCCAGGGCCAGCTTTGCACCCGCAAACGCCGTGGCCATCGGCTCCGACCAGGCGATGTCACCTTTGCCCGGCTTGCCCCGGAGGGCCTCGTGCAGGGGGCGGAGGAGCTGGGCGACGTGGGGCATGAAGCGGTGGTAAAAATTTACCATGCCCAGGAATTCCTGGAGCCCCTTGATCGTGCGGGGGCGAGGGAAATCCCTGACCGCCTCCACCTTGGCCGGTAAAGGGACGGCCCCGTGCCTGGTGATGCGGTGCCCCAAGAAGTCGATGATGGCGACACCGAAACGGCACTTTGCGGGGTTGATGATTAGGCCATGCTGGCCCAGGCGTTCGAAAAGCGTGCGGAGGTGGAGCAGGTGCTCCTCCCGGGAAGCGCTAGCGACTAGGATGTCGTCCAGGTAGACGAAGAGGAAAGGTAAGTCGCGCAAGACGCTGTCCATAAGCCGTTGGAACGCCTGGGCCGCATTCTTCAACCCGAAAGGCATTCTCAGGAACTCGAAGAGGCTGAAAGGGGTGATGACGGCCGTCTTCGGGACATCGCCCGGTTGTACGGGGACCTGGTGGTAGCCCCGGATGAGGTCTACCTTGGAAAACACAGTCGTGTTTGCCAACCGTGTGGAAAAGTCCTGGATATTCCGCCATCTGCTCGATTTGGTTTTCCGGTCTTGCTGGCGAGAGTTCGTTTATTCTCAGCTCTGCACGCTCTCCATCGAAATCAAAGTTAAGTAATTTGTTCCCATTTGTATTTTCGTTATAACTGTATTTATTTTATGATGTATATATTGTCTCCCGACGAAGATTTTCGGTGCAAATCTTTCATACCTGTATTGAAAATCGTGTTAATTCGTGTCGTGTCTTGAGGCCTTGTACAGTGTACACTATACAACCTTGAGGCTTTGTTTTTCTCTCAGCGGTCCATCGTTTGTGATCCAATAACTTTCGTTCTCTGTTTTCCCAGTCTTTTCACCCCATAGCCTACTTCCTTATGTAAATCTCAACTCTCAAAAAAAAACAAAAAACATTTCCTTCTCTGTTCTCATTCGTTTATTCATTCTTATTCGTTCGTTCGTTCTTCGACCACGTGTTTCTCCCCCATTTCCCCAGATAGATTGTCAAATTTCAACTCGTTATTTTATCGTCCATGCGTTATTGTTTGATTATAGTTAGTTTTGGTTTGAATTTCCTGTAACTCGTAATTAATTAATCGTGTTCTGCTCCTCGTGTGCGGCCTTGTAGTTGTACCCCCGTCGGTGTTTGTTAACTTAAGCGTGTTTTGCTTGGCTCTTAGTTTTTTCCCTTCAACCCTGAACATAAAACTCTGTCTAACGTTCTAAATCCCCACCCCCCCCCACACCCCCCCCAAAAAAAACAAAAAAAAAACCAAAAACATTTATTTTCCTTTCTCCACGTGTACTGTTGTCTCATCCTGTATTTTCTGTCCAGGTGTGCTGTTCGCCCCGCCCCCATTATCTCCTTGCCATCCACCGTTTGCCCTGTTCACGTGACTCGTGGTGGTCCCTCTCGGCTCTCCCCCCGTTGGTATTTTGTGCATATAAGATTGTTCACGGTTCTGTTTAAATATTATTTAAATATGTTTAACCTTTCCCCTTCAGTGTTTTACTCAGTGGTATTTTACAACACGCTGTTTTTCTTCCTATTTAAAAGGCTGTTCTCAATTTCCTCTCCAACTCATTCCACGTCAAAAAAAAGAAATTCAATATCTTATACGTCTCCCTCACTACATGGTCTAAATTCACATTCATTCCATCCCTCCTCCATCGTTCTGAATCGGATTGCTAACTTGAAAATCACAACAAACCCAATTTGTTTTCAATGTTCGTCTTTCATTAATCATCCACTTTCTAAACTCCCCTCTTGCCCGTCCCATCCAAATCCCCCCCCTTGCACCTACACTCCTAAACTCCCCCCTTGCCCCTCCACTCTTAAACTCCCCCCTTGCCCCTCCCCTCCAAATCCCCCCCTTGCCCCTCCACTCCTGAACTCCCCCCTTGCCCTTCCCCTCCTAAACTCCCCCTTTGCCCCTCCCCTCCAAATCCCCCCCCTCGCCCCTACACTCCTAAACTCCCCCCTTGCCCCTCCACTTCTAAACTTCCCCCTTGCCCCTTCCCTCCTAAACTCCCCCCTTGCCCCTCCCCTCCTAAACTCCCCCCCAACCCCTCCCATTCAAATCTCCCCCCATACCATTCCTCTCCAATTCTCCCTCCTCCCCCCTCCTCCTCAAAGCTGCCTCCTCCCCACTTCGTCTCCCTTCTATCTCATACCTCCACCCCCCCCCCCCCAACCTTCTACTTTCCTCTGCCCCCCCTCAAACAACCCCTCACTGTGCCTCATCCCCTCACCATCAAACCTTTCATCCTCCTCATCCTTCCCTTTCTTGGAACTCTTCTGCAATCTCTGACACACTATCAACTGCTCTCCCTACCTTCCCCTCTCATCCTTCATCTTACCCTACTCCTCCCCTCCCCTGTCCTGTACCCGATGCTCCCCCTCTCTCTTCATTAACGGTATGGACCTCAAACATCCGGGGCCTTCGCTCAAACCTGACTGATCTCTCCATACAGGTTGCTTCTGACAATCCAGACTTGATCTGCTTAACAGAGACTTTCCTCCTTCAAGATGTCTCTGATTCCTTAATATCTCTTCCTGGTTACTCCCTCCTCCGGTATGATAGACCTGAGCCTCGGCCTGGTGGTGGGGTGGCCATCTTTATCAAAAACTCTCTTCCTCACTCTCCTTGCACTGCCCTCTCTCCTCCTCACCCCCAGGAGTACCTCTGGCTACGGCTTCCTCTCCGCTCCCACCTTTTGTTCATATGTGTTCTGTACCGTCCCCCAAACAGTGATGACTCCATCTACATTTCACTGTCTGACAACATGGACCAATTTCTAGCCACTCATCCCAACTCTCTCTTCCTCATATGTGGTGACTTCAACTGTCATCATGCCACCTGGATGGGTGTGGGTTCCTCTCTCACCAGTCATGGCACCTCAGCAAAGGACTTCTGTGACTCACTGGGATTGACACAATCTGTCAATTTCCCGAACCGGATCTCAGCCAATGGAGTATCTTCTCTTCTAGACTTGGTTATGACAAACTTCCCTGCTAATGTCTGCTGCTCTTCTTCTGCTCCAATCGGTTCTTCTGATCATGTGCTTGTCAAAGTGGACATCTCTCTGGCCATTCTCAGAGAGCCTCCTCAGCGTCGACGAGTCTGGCATTTCACTCAGGCCGACTGGGACGGTCTTCAAGCAGCCATCAATCGTCTGGATTGGTCTCCCATCTCCACTGCCTCTGACATCAATTCTTCCTGGGAATTCTTCCAAAGCAAACTGATCTCTCTCATGCACAGATTTATCCCATCTCGCCTTCAGTTGTCTTACCCTTCCTCCCGTCCATGATACACTGAATCTTGTGGTGAGGCAGTTGCCCTGAAACAACTTACCTTTGCCTCTTGGAAGGCTAATCCAACTGAAGGCAATCTCAGTTCCTTCCACCAAGCTCGGAACAAGTGTGTGTCTACCCTCAGGAGTGCCAGGAAGCACTATCTCTCCTCACTCAAGAATGAACTCTCAAACCTGTCTCCTTCCTCCAAATCCTGGTGGCGTCTGGTCAAAGCCGTTTCTGGTGTTTGTTCCCCCTCCATCCCCTCCCTTACCTCAAATGGCCACACAGTTGACATCGCACGTGACAAAGCCGAATGCCTCAACTCTGTGTTTGCCTCAAAATCCTTAGTCCCAAACCCATCTCTCTCTGTTCCCACCTTTCCCAGTCGAACCCAACTGCTCCTGGACTCTGTGTCCTTCTCTCCTGACAAGGTGGAGGAGTTTTTGTCAAACCTCGACTCTGATTCTGCAACTGGACCAGACGGCATCAGCCCACGGGTCCTAAAATACTGCTCTGCCGCTCTATCTCACCCTCTCTCTGTTCTTTTCACCCTATCTTTTGCTCAAGGTCATCTGCCAGCATCCTGGAAATCAGCAAACATTACCCCTTTACACAAAAAAGGTGCAAAAACAGATCCTTGCAACTACAGACCAATCAGCCTGCTCGCAGTTATCAGCAAAGTCATGGAATCCATCATTGCTTCGGATATGAAATCTTTCCTCTTCTCCAATGGCTTGATCTCTGATCATCAATTTGGTTTCAGACCAGGTCACTCTACTCTGGACATGCTGCTTCTGCTATCTCAACAAGGGATGGAGGTCCTCAATGCCAAACAGGAAATCAGAGCTGTCTCCCTTGACATATCACATGCCTTCGATATGGTCTGGCACCCAGCTCTGCTCACCAAACTCTCCTCCTATGGTATCCATGGAAATCTCCATGCATGGCTTGTGGACTTCCTCTCTGGTCGTAGTCAACGTGTGGCCCTGAATGCATTTCTCTCATCTCCCCTTCCTGTTCAGGCTGGAGTTCCCCAAGGAAGTGTGCTGGGCCCTGTGCTTTTTCTGGTCTTTATCAATGATCTCTCCGACTCTCTGGAAAATCCTCTCTATTTCTTTGCTGATGACTCCACTCTCTGCCGCTCCATTCCTCTTCCCTCAGATCGGCAGTCTGCAGCCTCCTCACTCTCTGAAGACCTGGACAAAATCACAGACTGGTCAAACAAGTGGAACATGTCTTTCAATCCTGACAAATCTCACACTCTTACTATGTCTCTCCGAAAAGATCGACTGGACAACCCTCCCATCTACTTTCTCAACAATCCTCTCCAAGAAGTTCTGTCACTCAAGCTTTTGGGTCTCACTATCTGCCATGATCTTTCTTGGGAAAACCACATTTCCAAGCTGGCCTCCAAAGCCAGTCGCCGACTGGGCATCCTCCGTCGTGCGAAGTCCTTCCTAGGCACACCTGAGCTCCTCACCACATACAAGGCTTTCATCCGCAGCTCAATGGAATACTGTTCTCCCCTATGGGCTGGTGCTCCTGCCTCACACCTGGCTCGGCTTCACGCTGTTAAATCCAAAGCTTTCAGAATCATTGGAATCTCCCACGATGAAGCTATCTCTGAGGGCCTTTCACTCACTCACCGCAGGCAGGTAGGTGGTCTTTCTGTCTTCTACCGACTCCTCTCCGGCCTTGCTCCCCCAGCTCTCTCTGTGCTCTGTCCCCCAAATATTCCTACAGGTCGCACAAGATCTGCCAGCCCCCCTCTGATGGTTAAACTGCCGAAATCTCGGCTCTCTGCTCACCTTCACTCTTTCATACCTCTTTTCTCCCGGGTCTGGAACAAACTCCCACACTCACTTCAATCACACTCCTCCCTCCAGGTCTTTAAAACAGCTGTTCACCACCATCTCTTATCTTCCCCATCCAAAACCTTGATCTTTTCTACCCCCACTAATTCACCCCAGATCCACCTTGTTTGAAATTACAACTTCTTTCCTGGAAGTCCTGGCAGTGTCCATATGTTTTATACCTCTCCCACCCCCCCTCCCCCTTCCCATGCCTCCCCCCCAAAGCCCTCTCCCTCCCACAGTTCTCTCGATGTCTCCATGTCTCTCGGTCCCTGCTCTCAAATGTTGTGTTTGTGTCCTTCCCCCTCTCTCCCCATCTTGTCTACCGCTCCCGATGTTATTTGTTTGATGTGTCTGTTTGTCTTTCTGTGTGATTAATGTTCGCTCTTTCACGAGCCTCGATCTTGTATACAAAACAAAAAAAAAATATGCGGGACCGGGTAGCGGTCGGGGGTGGTGGCATCATTGAGCCGGTGGTCGTCCCCGCACGGCCGCCATTCCCCGCCGGGCTTCGGCACAATGTGCAGAGGGGAAGCCCAAGTGCTGTTGGAGCGCCGTACGATCCTCAGCCGCACCAGCGTGGCGAACCCCGCTTTCGCCACCGCGAGCTTCGTGTGTTCGAGTCGGTGTGCCCGGGCGTAGACCGGCGGCCCGAGTGTGGGTATATGGTGCTCCACCCCGTGTTTAACGGCCACCGCTGAGAAGGTGGGCCGCGTGAGGGCCGGGAAACTGGCTAGGAGACGGGTAAAGTCGTCCGCTGCCGGAAGCGTGCAAACTAAACTCGCCGGGACGGAACCTTCCAGCAAGCCGCTTGGCAAGCCGCTCAGTGAGCCGCTCAGTGAGCCGCTCAGCAAACAAGCGAGCGAGCTGAATGTTTCGGCCTGGACAAGCCGTCTGCACTTCACGTCGACCAACAGCCCATTCGCACAGAGGAAGTCCGCACCGAGCAGGGCCATTGGCACGCTGGCGGTGACGAACGACCATTGAAAGCGCTGCTCTCTGAACCGCAGTGAGAGGCAACGCTTCCCGAATGTGCGGATGGGTGTACCGTTGGCGGCAAGCAAAGCGGGGCCCCGGCCCGCGGTTTGCTTGTCGGATGCGGAGGCGGGGAGGACGCTTACCTGCGCTCCTGTGTCGCAAAGGAAACGGCGCCCGGACAAGGTGTCTGTGATGAAAAGGAGGCTGCCGGAATGGCCGACACTCATGGCTGCAAGTGAGCGCCGGTCGTTTCCCGACCCGTCAAAAGAACACGGCGGGCGACACGTTTTAGCCTGGCGGCCGAACCTGGCATGGTAGTAGCACCAGGTTTGCAGCGGTAACGGCCGTGGCGGCTGTGCCCCCCGGCGGTGGTGGTGGCGGCAGCGGTAGTGGACGGGGCATAGCAGCGGCCACGAGGGAAGTCGGGAGCGCTGGAGCCTCCGCGCCGGGATCCACTACGGCAGCACCGTACACCGACCGTGTGTCGCAGGCCGCAAAATACTTGTCGGCCTCTCCAGCCAGGGCGCGGGGTTCCTTTATTTTGGAACCGGCCAGCACGAGGCGTACCTGTGCAGGTAGCTGGCGTAGGAAAAGCGCCCGGAATAAGAAATCCGGGGGCTGGTCTCCAAGCAGGGACAGCATGGAATCCATCTGGATGGATGGTCGTGTGTCGCCGAGGGCGGGAAGGTCCAAGAGGCGGTCGGCCCGTTCGATCTCCGTGAGCCCGAACGTGGCGATGAGGAAACGTTTGAGCGCCTCGTACTTGTTGTCGCCCGGCGGGCGCCGAAGGATGGACACGACTCGGGCGGCAGTGCCGGGCCCGAGGGCGGCAACCACGTGGTAGTACCGGGTCTCGTCTGCCGTTATGCCTCGGAGTTGGAATTGAGCTTCGGCTTGCAAAAACCAAATGTTGGCTTGCGCTTCCCAAAACTCCGGGAGTTTGACTGCGACGGCGTTGGTAGCCATGGCGCATTCGGTGGTCAGCAACGGCTGAACCAATCGGGGTCACCAGTGTGGTGCTGTGCACACACGACTCGATTGTGTTACGTGGTCCTCCCGGTGACTACCTGGTCTCGGTGACCCCCGGACCGTGAGAGGAACTCCGCCAGAAAGATTTATTATGTATGCGCTTTCGTAACGCAATCAATATGAATTCCAACAAAGAAAAAACCTCACACCAAGGATCCGGAATAATCAAGGATATATTCCCCGAGCAATCAACCATCAACAATCAGCAATCAATAGTACAAAGATGTAAACTCATCTACATTAACTCTAAGATGGCCATCTTATACATTCCTCACGTGAGCCCCACTCCCGACTCCCTCCGTGGTCGATGTCTCTCACAATGTCTCCGTACTCCTGTAGTTCGATCTCCGCACGTGGGCGGTTGAACGGACCCTTCCTGACGTGCTTTCACCGGGCACGTCCCGTACCGGGAACAACGGCTGCAGCACGCACCTCCTGGCCAAGCAAAGTGGGTAATGTAAAGCAGGCAAAGCAACACGTGGCTTGCCCCACGCGCGCGGCCCAAGGTGCGACCCGTACGCGGCCTTGTAGACGGCGAGGCGAACTGTGCCAGCTGCTTGGTTCCGTGCACAAACCCACAGTGACTTGACGTGTCAAAGGGTAGTTACACGTCCCGGTAACTCCTCTCGCCAGACGGGCTTTGAAACGCCGATTCTCTTACGTTGCTCAATCGATACCGCTCGCGTCCGAGCTTGGCGAGGAAGAAAAAGAATCGTCGCGTCTCCAGGACCTCGTGTCTTTTCTTCATCCGTTTCCGGTCTCCTTTTTCTCAGAAGGGCTCCTGACCCTTTAATCACAACAACCTTTAATCGACTACACATTGATAAGCAAAGCCCGGAATAGTAATTCACATACCTTCACATAAATATGTAACACTCCCCCCCCTTCAAGAAAGAAAGTTTGAACCCAGCGAAAACTTTCTTTGCCGGCCAACTTGGATAAACAAACCAGATAACTCACCCCCCCCCCCCAACTCATCAGTTCCCCTCGGGCACAGTCATCACTTAAAAATAAAGCAACAAAATTTCACACGATCCCCTAGATTATTTCCCTCTGGACCAAGCGTCAACCACTTCAAGTTTCTCTTGAATGACGGTTAAGAGGTGGTGACCAAAGCCCCCAAATTTAAACCTCTCTATAGCACTTTTTCGGGAGGCCCAGCGGAATATTCCCTACATGGACGCCAAAAGGAATGTGGAGTTCACGGTTAGTCCGGGGAGGAAAGTTCATTACATGGACGCCTTTAAGAACGTGGAGTTCACGGTTAGTCCGTGCAGGAAAGTTCACTACCTGGACGCCTTTAAGAACGTGGCGTTCACGGTTAGTCCGTGTAGGAGCCCCGGCTCGGTGGCTCCCCCGTATATAGTGCTTCAACTTCTACAGACTCCTAACCGTTACGGTGGGACCCCTTGTCCCAGCCGTTACCTGACTGGCGGTCTCTTTCTCAGCCAGTGCTCTGACATTCATTCTTTCGGGAGGTGCCGTAACTCTGGGAGCCTCCATAGTAATATCGGCTGCTGCCAACCCCAAAATTACTGCCAAGTTGTCCTCTTCTGTAGACCTCTCGACGCCTACGAAAGGCCTTCCCTACTGTTATGGTCCGACCCTCCAAATCCTTACCATTCCAATTCTTCTCTGCCTCCCTGGCATCTCTTGTGCTTGCAAACGTGACAAAGCCGAACCCTCTTGACCGTTGCGTTTCCCTGTCTTTTACCACCCGCACTTCCACCAGCGGCCCATATCTGTTGAAGACAGAGGTCAGAACTTCTTCCTCTGTGTTGAAGTTCAGTCCCCCTACAAATAACTTGGAACTTTTGTCGCCATCCCGAGCTGGTGGGGTGTTATTTTCCCTGCTGTGCTCTTTACCAACCCTCGGGTTACCATAAATTTGCCCCCCGGCCAAATCATTCCCGATAATCACAGATACTCCCTCTACAGGAAGCGTGGCTTGTAAACCGACGGTGACCGGTCCTGACACCAGATCGGATTCCAAATGGATGACATGAAGTGGGGCACTAACACAGCCACCGATCCCTTGTAACCGAACACTATCACCAGTTGCGGTACTCTTTGACAATGGCAAAATGCCTTCAAGCATTAAGGATTGATGGGCTCCTGTGTCCCTCAAAACCCTAACCGGTCTTGGGTTAGTCAAGTCTCCCTTGGGTGAGACCAACCCCTCATAAATAAATGGTTGGTAACTCTTCTGTGGGCGATTTCTTACGTTTGCCATCGCATTCGGAGTGGTACGAGTCGGACTCCGCTCTGGGTCTTCCCTTTTCATGAGGTAACAACTGGACATCAAGTGTCCAGGTTTCTTGCAAAAAGCGCAAGTAGGCCCGGAGGAAAAACTCGTGGTCTGCCTCGGGCCCCCCGAAAAATAAGTTTGTCTTGGGCCCGCAGCCCTCTCATTTTGAACAGGTGGGGTATCCGCGTTGTCCCCATAATCCTCTCGAGGCCGCCGCCATGTATTGTCGTTCTCCGCACCTGCTGTTCCCCACCTCCCCTGCGGAGATCTAGGCGAGGAGTTAGGTTCGTGGACCCCTATCCGGTGTGTTAAGGCATAATCATCTGCCAGGGTGGCTGCGTCCCAAAACTTCGGTACTTTCTTTTCCTGCAGGTACACTTTGATGTCCTCGTGGACACACTGTTGAAATTTCTCCACCAGGATCAAGTCACGCAATGTTTCGAAGTCTTTCCCGACTCCTTTTGACTCACACCACCGATCAAACATGTTTTCTTTCACTCTGGCAAACTCCACATGGGTCTCACTCTCCCTCTTCCTGGCATTCCTGAATTTTTGCCGGTAAGCTTCCGGAACCAACTCATAGGCTTTGAGGATGTGCTTCTTCAATACCTCATAATCTGCACATTGGTCCATTGGTAGCGCCGAATAAATCTCTTGAGCTTTTCCCACCAGCACACTTTGTACTAGTATGGTCCAGGCCTCCTCCGGCCAGCTTAACTGTCGAGCCACTTTCTCAAAGTGCGGAAAAAATTTAGCGACTTCCTTTTCACTGAAGGGTGGAACCAGCCTCACATGTCTGCCCACATCCCAGGTGTTCTGGCTAGGTGTCGACCCCATCAGCAAGGGTGGTCCCTCTCCCCGTTCTCTCATTAACTCCAGCTCCTTGAATTTAATTTCTTGCTGAAGCTCCATGTCACGTTCCTTTAATTCCCTTTCCGCTTTTCTCTCCTCTGCTTCGAGGTCCCTTGCAGCTCTCCTCTCCTCTGCTTTTCTTCCTTCTAACCTTTCCTGGAGTTCTCGTTCCACTCTCCTTTCCTCTGCTTGTTTCTCTTCTCTCCTCTCTTCTGCTTTCCTTTCTTCTTCTGCTCTTTCCTTTTCTGCTTTCCTTTCTTCTTCTGCTCTTTCCTTTTCTGCTTTCCTTTCTTCTTCTGCTAACCTTTCCTGGAGTTCTCGTTCCACTCTCCTTTCCTCTGCTTGTTTCTCTTCTCTCCTCTCTTCTGCTTTCCTTTCCTCTTCTTTTAACCTTTCCTGGAGTTCTCGTTCCCCTCTCCTTTCCTCTGCTTGTTTCTCTTCTCTCCTCTCTTCTGCTTTCCTTTCCTCTTCTTTTAACCTTTCCTGGAGTTCTTGTTCCACTCTCCTTTCCTCTGCTTGTTTCTCTTCTCTCCTCTCTTCTGCTTTCCTTTCTTCTTCTGCTCTTTCCTTTTCTGCTTTCCTTTCTTCTTCTTTGATCCGTTCCTGGCTCCGTAATTGCAACTCCAGTTTCCAGAGCTCAACGTCTTCTGGTTCTTCGGGTAGCCACTGTCAGGCTAACTCGTCCCATGTTCCTAATCCCACCATAGACTGTATCACCGTGGTCTGCAACTCTGCCTTCCTCAAATTAGTTCGGACCTCCAAGTTAAAATGTTTGGCCAATTTCAAGAGGTCCACTTTTAGTAACGCTCGGAACTGTGCCTCACTTGGTGTTACTGCAAAGTTCTGTGCAACAAACGCCATGGTGACTATCGTTAACACCTGTTAACCTTCCCCCCAAGACTTTAACACAATTTCTCAAAAATTTACCAATTAATAATTAATTAATAAATTTTAATTAATAAAAACTATTATTTTATTATGTGATACAATTTTAAATCCCGGACGTAGACCCAATTGCGAATCCGCAAATCGTAATTTGGACGAGCCCCCAATTCTGTTACGTGGTCCTCCCGGTGACTACCTGGTCTCGGTGACCCCCGGACCGTGAGAGTAACTCCGCCAGAAAGATTTATTATGTATGCGCTTTCGTAACGCAATCAATATGAATTCCAACCAAGAAAAAACCCCACACCAAGGATCCGGAATAATCAAGGATATATTCCCCAAGCAATCAACCATCAACAATCAGCAATCAATAGTACAAAGATGTAAACTCATCTACATTAACTCTAAGATGGCCATCTTATACATTCCTCACGTGAGCCCCACTCCCGACTCCCTCCGTGGTCGATGTCTCTCACAATCTCTCCGTACTCCTGTAGTTCGATCTCCGCACGTGGGCGGTTGAACGGACCCTTCCTGACGTGCTTTCACCGGGCACGTCCCGTACCGGGAACAACGGCTGCAGCACGCACCTCCTGGCCAAGCAAAGTGGGTAATGTAAAGCAGGCAAAGCAACACGTGGCTTGCCCCACGCGCGCGGCCCAAGGTGCGACCCGTACGCGGCCTTGTAGACGGCGAGGCGAACTGTGCCAGCTGCTTGGTTCCGTGCACAAACCCACAGTGACTTGACGTGTCAAAGGGTAGTTACACGTCCCGGTAACTCCTCTCGCCAGACGGGCTTTGAAACGCCGATTCTCTTACGTTGCTCAATCGATACCGCTCGCGTCCGAGCTTGGCGAGGAAGAAAAAGAATCGTCGCGTCTCCAGGACCTCGTGTCTTTTCTTCATCCGTTTCCGGTCTCCTTTTTCTCAGAAGGGCTCCTGACCCTTTAATCACAACAACCTTTAATCGACTACACATTGATAAGCAAAGCCCGGAATAGTAATTCACATACCTTCACATAAATATGTAACAATTGCCAGAGAGGTAGGCCACAACGCGTTGGTACAACAAAGAGTCTTTATTCAAAGCTCACACTTCAGCACTGGGCGGGCTCGAATTTCGAGCCCGCATATATGTCCCGAGGCCACGCCTTGCCCCCGGGCGTGGCCGATCGGCCGATAGGCGGGGCATGCATTACAGTTCCCCGCCTGGACGTTTGCGCCACCTGCTGGTGCGCTGAATTCTTGTCCCTTGTGTTCGCCACACAGTTCATTTTACCACTCATTCCCAATGTGGTATTATTCAAACATTCACCAAAATAGTGTATAAATTATAGGATTGAGACATGAGGGATTTTAGGCTTTAGTCTTCATCATACTTGAAGGTTATAATCCTCATGGGCTTCCCTAGATTTTGAAATACTTTAACAAAAAGGATAAAGTAATGAATTTAGAAGAAACGCTTTATCTCTCATAGTTAATAGATGGTTGTCCTTGATTATGATACAACTGCAATCCTTCTAACCCAGCTTTTAGGGTATTATCAGACACCTGAGAAATGTACAGTGTGGTTTCATGCATTGAAGTACAGTGTCATGAAGTACAGCAATGGCCTAATTATTATATCTTTCTGTCCTATTAATTACAAACAATCTTGAAACTACTTGCCTCCTGGTGTTTGATAAGTACAAACAACATACTTTGGTTTGTTTTCCTGACAGATGAGGGTTTCTCGGCATGCACCAATCAACTCATTTTCCATGTGACATTTTAAATTTTTTACTTGAAACACGTTTCCAAGGAAGGAGATTAGCATCTTCAATTACTGAAGAGCCCTTTGTTTTATGAAAGTATGGTGGCCCGTTAGGCTCATTCTTCAAAGACAGCTATGGTACAGGAAAAGGAATTGCATTTAAATGGTTAATGATACTGGTGTAAAGGGGTTAAATAATGGGCTTTGGCATGGGATATTGTATAAAGTATAATAATTAACATCATTCATCCCTCACCTGAATGCATATATGTGTATATATACGACGTACGAAATACAATTTTTTATTGCTTTATAAAGTATTTGAATTTTATGCAAAGGGCGAAAAGGGGTTAATATTGTCATACAAAGGGTTAAAAGAGGCATTTAGCACTTGTAGATTAATTAAATCATTAAGATACCCTGGTTTGGTTTTCTTCCCTGCTTCAAAATCAACTTTGTAGCATTATTCTAAAAATATCCCAAAATCCCCATTTTTTACCATTTTCTCAAAATTTGTCTCTGAAACAGGAGGGGTTAACACCGTAACGCTAATATATTTGTAAAGTTTCTTGATATTAAAAACTTCCTATATAGTCCCTCTAAAATATGAGTCAGTTTTCTTTTTTAAATCTCTTTGCATTTTTGGATATTAACCCTTTTACTACAGGGGTACCCCCATTTTCACTTCCCCTTCAACTTCGTGACCTTGTGACCTCTGATGACGAAGCGTATAGTTACTCCCGTCGTTTACCCGCCCTTCTGTGAAATACCACCTATTTGTAGCCTGACCCCAGACCTTTCTAATGATATCCAAGACAATTAGTTTTATTAATAATAAATATTTTTTTAAAGCATTTTTATTTCACCTACCCCTAATTTTTGGCTCTAATCAAATCAGGACGCAAGTTCAGATTCGAGCCCATACCGTGAGTTCGCAAGAAGATCGTTCGAGTTAACAAGTCATTTCATGTGAGGAATGTATATTGTATATACCTACCCAAAAACATATAAGAAACTAGAACGCCACTCAGTAGAGTGCGTACTCCCACCGTGGGTTTAGTTGGAATAATACGTTTTGTTTTAACATCCCCTCTCCCCAAAACAATAAATGGAAAAGAAAGTAGACCCTAACTGTCAGAGAATTTATTTTGATATATCTCGGAATTAGAGGAGAAAAACATCATTTAAGAATAAGAATAAAAGCTTTAATGCAGTAAAACAGAAAAAATCTTTCCCAAAAAAATTCCTGGATCCGGAATAATATCCTGAGCTTCACCAAAAACTAATCAATTCTTCCTTATCCCAAGGGCAATCATCCCACCAACTTTCATCCAAATCCGTTCAGAACTTTTCCAGATATCTTGTTCACAAACACACGGACACACGAACATACACACACACGGACGGACACGATCGAATGCGTTACTCCTTGGCGGGAGTAATAAACTGAAAATCGCAGAGCTAGAGCCAGAATTATTTATTTGGTCTGGGAAACCATGTGAGGTATCTTCTTCTTCAGCCTCTCACATCCCTGGGTGAGTATGCGATCTTTTAAAAAAAAGTTGGAATTTTGCCAAATCTGTTTTATTCTTTTGTTAATATACCTCAGCCACTGACAAATCTGGAACTAAGTCTTTATAAGTTCATCAAATACTGACACCGTGAATGACATTCGCTGAGCTAAATGTTGATATCTCTTCTGAGGTAAAAAAAAAAAAAAACAGTTTTAAAGCATTATACGTATCAAACGATACATTTTATGAAACGGGGAAACCTAATACACACTTTGGTGGTTTAAAATGACAGAATATGTGTTTATTAGAGAAAAAAAAATGAACATTGAAGACGACGCTGCTAAAAAAAATACACCGCTCTAACGCATAACCACGAGTTTAAACTACATTTACAACAAATATGAAAACTATTTTTATATCACAATGTTAAATATAGAATATATACAATATATAGAAGATAATGTTTAAAAAAAATGAGCCCTATCTTCCAATGGTAAAAAAAATCCTTCAAAAAATTCCTGGATCGGGAATCATATTCTGAGCTTCACCAACAACTAACCAATTCTTCCTTATCCCAAGGGCAATCATCCCATCAACTTTCATCCAAATCCGTTCAGAACTTTTCCAGATATCTTGTTCACAAACACACGAACACACACACACACGGACACGAGTGAATACATTACTCCCTGGCGGGAGTAAAAAGTACATGGTTGACCACGTCCTTCAGAATTTTGGGTCGATGGCTCCCCTACTACGAACTCCCTCCCCCTTCCTCTTCATTTTCTCAATTTCTATTTAAATTTGCTGCTTGTCTCTGAGCTGCGTACGTAATAAATAGATGAACCCAATGAGGCCATTTCAGGTAATCCGTTTAAACGGTGGATTAATTAGAATAAGAGTGGTCTTTTCTTGGTTTTTATTCTTAGAAGCTCTATCTGAGCGACTATTAATTCAGATGTGTTGATAATAATACAATAATTAAAAACATGTGGTGACTCAAGGTAAGTAATCGTACGTATACGTACGAGTGTTGCAATTAAATAGATTTTCATTAAATGTTCAATTTTGTATATTCAACTAATAAAATGGTACAAGTCATAAGGTGAATCGTACGAAAAATAAACGTACGGAAACTCCGACGATCAATGACGTAATGATAAAACGCAAAACAGAGGAAGAAGAATATTTAATGAAGAAGAGGAAGAAGCATACATTATATTTCGTACTTCCGGCCGCCGGTTTGATTATATTTCTTCTGCTCGATGTAGACAAAGTCCAAAAGCGACTTAATGTACCAAAGTGTGTTCGTTCTCTCGGTTTTTGTCCGAGACCCGGAGGAATTAGGGGGAGAGTGAGGGACAAAAATCCATAAATCCGAGGATTTAAGGAAGGGTGCAGAGCAGACAGACCCCGGAGGTGTAGCCACGTCGACACGTCGACACATCGACACATCGACACTAGGCAGACCGAGCGGTCGATCCTCTCCGAGACGGACGGGCCTCGTCGGGCTCATCTTTTCAGAGATGGCCGCCTCTCTGCGGGTCGTGTTGTTGGGTCTAGTCCTGGTAGGAATCCCCAGGTCGAGCGGCGAGCACTTTAAGGTCGGAGATCCGGTGCCGGTGTACGTGAACAAGGTCGGCCCGTACCACAACCCGCACGAAACGTACCATTACTACTCGCTACCAGTGTGTCGACCCCAAAGCATCGAGCACAAGCGCCTGAGCCTGGGCGAGGTCCTGGACGGAGACCGAATGGCCTTGTCCACGTACGACATCAACTTTGCTAAAGACGTGGACTCCAAGGTGTTGTGCGAGTTGAGTCTGGAGCCGCAGGATGTCGATCGTCTCCGGAAAGCGGTCGAGGAGCTGTATTACTACGAGTTCGTGATGGACGATATCGCTCTACGGGGGTTCGTGGGATACCTGGAGGAGACGGGCTTCCTGCCGCACTCTCACAAACTCGGACTGTGGACTCACCTGCACTTCACCATCGAGTACAACGACAAACAAATCGTATTCGCCAATGTCAGCACCAAGGACGCGAAGGTACCATGTTCGATACCGCCCTCGGTTTATTGTCTGCGCTCACGTGTCTCCAACCCTCTGCTTCCTTCCCTCACGTGTCTCCAACCCTCTGCTTCCTTCCCTCAGGCTCATGTGTCTCCAACCCTCTGCTTCCTTCCCTCACGTGTCTCCAACCCTCTGCTTCCTTCCCTCACGTGTCTCCAACCCTCTGCTTCCTTCCCTCAGGCTCATGTGTCTCCAACCCTCTGCTTCCTTCCCTCACGTGTCTCCAACCCTCTGCTTCCTTCCCTCACGTGTCTCCAACCCTCTGCTTCCTTCCCTCACGTGTCTCCAACCCTCTGCTTCCTTCCCTCACGTGTCTCCAACCCTCTGCTTCCTTCCCTCACGTGTCTCCAACCCTCTGCTTCCTTCCCTCACGTGTCTCCAACCCTCTGCTTCCTTCCCTCACGTGTCTCCAACTGACTGCTTCCTTCCCTCACGTGTCTCCAACCCTCTGCTTCCTTCCCTCACGTGTCTCCAACCCTCTGCTTCCTTCCCTCACGTGTCTCCAACCCTCTGCTTCCTTCCCTCACGTGTCTCCAACTGACTGCTTCCTTCCCTCACGTGTCTCCAACCCTCTGCTTCCTTCCCTCAGGCTCATGTGTCTCCAACTGACTGCTTCCTTCCCTCACGTGTCTCCAACTGACTGCTTCCTTCCCTCACGTGTCTCCAACCCTCTGCTTCCTTCCCTCAGGCTCATGTGTCTCCAACTGACTGCTTCCTTCCCTCACGTGTCTCCAACTGACTGGTTCCTTCCCTAATGTGTCTCCAACTGACTGCTCCTTCCCTCATGTGTCTCCAACTGACTGCTTCCTTCCCTCACGTGTCTCCGACCCTCTGCTGCCTTACCTCACGTGTCTCCAACTCCCCCGCTTCCTTCCCTCACGTTTCTCCAACCCTCTACTTCCTTCCCTCATGTGTCTCCAACTGACTGCCCCTTCCCTCATGCGTCTCCAACTGACTGCTCCTTCCCTCATGTGTCTCCAACTGACTGCTTTCTTCCCTCACGTGTCTCCGAGCCTCTGCTGCCTTACCTCACGTGTCTCCAACCCTCTGCTTCCTTTCCTCATGTTTCTCCAACTCCCCACTTCCTTTCCTCACGTTTCTCCAACTCCCCACTTCCTTCCCTCCCCTGTCTCCGACTGACTGCTTCCTTCCCTCATGTCTCTCCAACTGACTGCTCCTTCCCTCACTTGTCTCCATCTCCATGCTTGCTTCTCTCACGTGTCTCCAACTCCATGCTTACTTCTCTCACGTGTCTCCAACTCACTGCTTACTTCCGTCGAGTATCTTCAACTCCCTGCTTCCTTCCCTCATGTCTCTCCAACTGACGGCTCCTTCCCTCACTTGTCTCCATCTCCATGCTTGCTTCTCTCACGTGTCTCCAACTCACTGCTTACTTCCGTCGAGTATCTTCAACTCCCTGCTTCCTTCCCTCATGTGTCTCAAACTGACTGCGTCCTTCCTTCACCTGTCTCCGACTGACTGCTTCCTTCCCTCACGTGTCTACGACCCTCTGCTTCCTTCCCTCACATGTCTCCGACCCTCTGCTTCCTTCCCTCACGTATCTCCAATCCTCTGCTTCCTTCCCTCGCGTGTCTCCAACCCTCTGCTTCCTTCCCTCACGTTTCTCCAACCCTCTGCTTCCTTCCCTCACGTTTCTCCAACTGACTGCTTCCTTCCCTCATCTGTCTCCAACTGACTGGTTCCTTCCCTCACGTGTCTCCAACCCTCTGCTTCCTTCCCTCACCTGTCTCCAACTGACTGCTTCCTTCCCTCACCTGTCTCCAACTGACTGGTTCCTTCCCTAATGTGTCTCTGACTGACTGCTTCCTTCCCTCACGTGTCTCCAACTGACTGGTTCCTTCCCTAATGTGTCTCTGACTGACTGCTTCCTTCCCTCACGTGTCTCAAACTGACTCCTTCCTTCACCTGTCTCCAACTGACTGGTTCCTTCCCTAATGTGTCTCCAACTGACTGGTTCCTTCCCTAATGTGTCTCCAACTGACTGGTTCCTTCCCTAATGTGTCTCCGACTGAATGCTTCCTTCCCTCACGTGTCTCAAACTGACTGCTTCCTTCCCTAACGTGTCTCAAACTGACTGCTTCCTTCCCTCACCTGTCTCCAACTCCATGCTTACTTCTCTCACGTGTCTCCAACTCCATGCTTACTTCTCTCACGTGTCTCCAACTCAATGCTTACTTCTCTCACGTGTCTCCAACTCCATGCTTACTTCTCATGTGTCTCCAACTCCCTGTTGCCTTCCCTCACTTGTCTCCCATTCCCTGCTTCCTTCCCTCGTGTGTCTCCGAGAGAGTTGTGTGGTTCGTGAAAAGTTAGGGATTTCGGGTTGGTGTTTAGCATCACGAGTTACAGGTAGTGGCCAACCTGAGTGGGAAATCTTGTAATAGCAAGGTCTTTTGGGAGGAGTCCAAGAAGGAGTAGATGAAGTGAAGAAACAACTAGAAGCATTAAGGGATTATAAGTCCCTGGGATCAGATAGAAATGGGGCCATGGGTCCTGAAGCTCACCTGGATCAGGAGCACTAGTCAATGATGTCATCAAATATCGCAATTTTGTTTTTGCCCAGAATCTGGTCATGTGATTGGTTGAATGGAAGCCCTCTCAATGCAGATGCTGACAATGATACCTGTTTACAGGTCATGCTTTTGCAGGTTGGAGGTTATGTTTTTGTCTGAATGCATGGCTGTGCTGCTGATGCTACGCCCCTATAGGTTACGGCAGGAATTGTTAGCATTTTAGGCCTGGTTTCAACCCATTATTGAGCGCAGATTTTGATGCGGTCAATACACCTTCGTTAGGCATCAAATATGAAGCTTGTGGCCAGGTTTAATCAAAATTGTGTGTTTGGTTCAAGCAATAATGACTGAAGTGTTTACTAGACACACTCACTCACTGACTTACCTACGGAGACTGCTCGCTCGTATAAGCTCACCGGACTAAAGTCCAGGTGACCTAATAATACATCCGAGGGTATTGATGTAGGTGGCTGAGCAGGTAAGCGAGATGTTAAAGGATATCTTTAATGTCTTGTTGGATTCATGACAGGTACCGGAGGATTGGAGAGAAGAAAATTTAACATCGTTATTTAATAAAGGATGAAATGAATGAATGAATGAATGATCATTTTAAGGCCATTTTCCCTGCTAGAGCGGGCTTAGCCTTGCGGGCCCCATAACAATCATGGTTCCCTGTTTGAGGCAATGTTTTTATGGCCGGATGCCCTTCCTGACGCCAACCCTAAGTCGCCTCTTACGATGTGCAGGGATACGGTGTACCTATTCTAAATCAGGGTACACACCAATATCATTCATCCCAGCAAGTTGGTACTCAATTTGATAAAGGATCCAGAGAAGAATTGGGGAACTTACTATAGACTTATTAGTGTGACTTCAGTTGTGGGGAAGGTGTTGGAGGCATTCATTAGGAACCAGATGAGGAACCATTTATATACATACAAACTAATGAAAGGTAGTCGGCATGGGATTACCAAAGGGACGTCTTGTTTAACAAATCTATTCGGGTTCTATGAAGCAGTTTCTGATTGGGTGGATGACGGAAGTGTGTGTGCGTGTGTGTGCGCGCGCGTGTGTGTGTGTGTGCGTGTGTGTGTGTGTGTGTGTGTGTGTGTGTGTGTGTGTGTGTGTGTGTGTGTGTGTGTGTGTGTGTGTGCGTGCGTGCGTGCGTGTGCGTGCGCGCGCGCGCGTGTGTGCGCGCGCCTCGACTTTCAGAAGGCATTTGATAAGGCTTCACAGAGGCGATTGTTGTCATAGGGGGATATATTTTTTAAATCAAAAGAGGTGGTTTAACTAGCGGTCGACCGATATAGCTTTTTCAAGGGCCCATACCGATATTTAGAGAGCATGGGCCGATGACCGATTATATTGCCAATATATTTATCTGATTAACCAAATTAATAATACGAATGACTGCACTGTGGTCATAATCCGTGACAAAAATCCAGTAACGGAGCAATTTGGAAACTCGCATTTAAAGCACTCTTAAAAGATGAGCAGTGTGATTGAGAAACACATATTTAATGCGCTATTAAAAAATTAACTCGACACCTCTCACCCATGATGGCCTCCAACATGGTTATATCAGCACGAGCTGATTCGTCACACAGTTACGAATTGTTAAATCCCAATATGGGGCCTTTCAAAAATTGGTATGCTATTTTTTTTTTTTTAGGGATCCATGCACCATGCGTGCTGATAGGCTTGATTAAACCTTACTAATAATTTTTATTTGATATTGATTCGATATTTTCGGGGTACCTCCATCGTGAGTAACACCCGACCCAAACAAAGCCAATGGAAATCTGATGCAACAAACCCGGCCAGTGTATAATCTGCATAAACCTATAGGCCTGATGTCTTTGGCCCACCAGAAAAAAAAGAATGGCAGAGTTCTGACCGTTTTAATGCAGGGGTCCATCAGTCGGAGAGTGGTTAACGCAAGGAATGGTCTTCTCAGAAAGGTAGTAGTGGTGGAGGAGGGGGTGGATAAGGTTAAATGGGATTTGGATCGGTACGTAGATGAATTGGATATATAGGGCATAGGGGTATGGGAATATTGTTGTGCGTGCATGGTAGGTAGCTTGTGTGTGGACGGGTGACGATACTGGGGTTGGTGCAGCCCAAGCATAATGCGCCGAATGGCTAACTCTTGCACCGACAAACTTTGTGTGAAGTATGATGCAGTAGCGATCACATATGTACCGAATCAGCTCTTTAACCAACTGACATTTTGTTTTATATTCTCAAAGTTGATTTCAATTTCTTCTTCATTTTGCCTCTCGTACCCAAAGCCCCTCAGCTTGGACGACGTCTCTGACAAGCTCATGGTTAAACACCTCTATAGTGTGAAATGGCATCTCAGCCCACTCACCTTTGAGCAGCGTGGCGAGCGCCTTCGAGACCAGGCGTTTTTTCCTAAGACCCTGGAGATCCATTGGTTGTCAGTGATCAACTCCATTGTGTTGGTGTTTCTGCTCACGGGCTTTGTGATAATAATCCTCATGCGGGTCCTCAAGAATGATTTCGCCAGGTGAGAAAGGGTCCTTTTGTTCCCCTTTGTTGGTACTTTCTCTTTCAACACCCCACCCCCTCGCACTTACTACAGCTAACAAACCTTTGAAGTGCTATTGAGGCAAAATAATAATGCATCGCCTCCTTTCTCTCTACCAGGTACAATCTGGACGACGAAGTGACTGACGAGTTTGACCAAGGTGACAATGGTTGGAAGATAATCCACACAGACGTGTTCCGCTTCCCATCCCATTGCAGCATTCTCAGTGCCCTCTTGGGTGTGGGGGCACAGTTTCTCACCCTCACCATCGGTGAGTTGCACCTGTTTTCCAAAATCTTTGCAATCATCTGTTGCCCATCCATAAATCTGATAAACTTGTTTGTGTAAACTTTAGGGCTGGTCGGTATTGGTATTTTTTGTGTAAAACTGCTTATCAAAATGCATTTGTTAAGATTTTTTCATGATTATCAAAATGAATAGCCATTTGTAATGTCAACCAATATATAGGGTGTTGCAAAATAAATGATACTTTTTTTCCCCCCAGATTGTATTGACCACATGTTGCAAAATAAATGATACTTTTCCCCCCAGATTGTATTGACCACATGTCCGCGATTTTTTAATTCAAATTTTGCGTGCGTCATGACGTGTCGCGCACTTTGCCTGCGTGTTGTCTCCGTCATATTTGTGACTAAGGTTCGTGTCTTTGCTGAAATCTTTTAAAAGTCGACTTCAAATTGTTTCTGAAGCTTATGGTGGACATATTGACGCGTATTAAACGTGAGTTTTTAATTTTTGAATGAAATAAAGCCTTTGGTTGGATTTTCATCCGATTGAAACTTCATTTCATCTTTGGGGAAAAAAAGTATCATTTATTTTGCAACACCCCTTATAAAGGCGAATGAGACGATGTTTGACTGTTTGTTTGTGACGCTACTCCTCTGAGTTCCCAAGGTTAATTGCGACAAATCTTTATAGGATCAATTTTTTCCCCACGATGCACCTTACTTTTTTTTGTATACAAAGTCTAGTCATGTCAGAGCAACACATAAAACACAAGGACACAAACAGAAAACGCATAAAACGTCTAATGAAAGGAGGGGGAGAGAGAGGGAAGCACATCAACAGTAGAGAACGGTCATCGGTAAATCTGTGGAAGGGAGAGGGGTGGTGGTGGGGGAGGGAAAAATGCAACACAAATGGGCACTACTAGGAGTTTCAGGAAAGAAAAACGGAGTTTGTAAAAGGTGGATTTGGGGTGGATTAACGGGGGTAGAAAAGATCACGGTTTTGGATGGGGGAAGATAAGGGATGCTGGTGAACAGCTGCTTTGAAGACCTGAAGGGTGGAGTGGGATTGAAAAGAGTGAGGGAGTTTGTTCCAGAGGCGGGAGAAAAGAGGAATGAAAGAGTGAAGGTGAGCAGAGAGTCTTGATTTTGGCAGTTTCACCAGAAGAGGGTTGCAGGCAGATCTTGTGCGACCTGAAGGAGTACTTGGGGGACAGAGCTGGGGGAGCAAGGCTGGAGAGGAGTCGGTAGAAGACAGAAAGACCACCGACCTGCCTGCTGTGAGTGAGTGAAAGGCTCTCGGAGTCGGCTACATCGTGGGAGCTTCCAATGATTCTAAAAGCCTTGGTTTCTAGTGTGAAGCCGAGCTAAGTGTGAGGCAGGAGCACCAGCCCAGAGGGGAGAGCAGTACTCCATCAAGCTGCGGATGAAAGCCTTGTATGTGGTGAGAATCTCAGTTGTGCCAAGAAATGACCACACAATGGAGGATGCCCAGTCGGCGACTGGCTTGGGGTTTTAGTCATTTTCTCACAATTTATAACTTGTAGCTACACGAGCCTCCACCTGTCGCCATCTCCGAGGGTAGATCCATATATACAATGCTTCAGAAAAGGCGAATTTTATTTTTGTATTTCAACCCAGATACATATATAATTGGTGAGAGGGTGTGCTCCGATCATCAAATATGGTATCAATTGTGGAAAAATAACTGTTAATTGAAAGGTAAGATCGGAGAAGGAGTCACGTGACGTCTCAAAATGCACTAATCAATAATTATTCAGAAACCGATAATGATACAAACGATCTATACATTGATTTAAAGGAAATTTTACTGCTCGTATAACGACAAAACTCAAGAGTGAAAGAAGTTTATAGAAAAAAAGGTTGCCACTATAGCTTACTTCTCCAAATATACACCCTGTGAAAGTTTTACAAAAAAGCGATTTTGATGATCCGTATACCTACATCTACATGGGTGTTTCGAGAGTGCGTTCCGATTGTCTGAGGACAAAATCAAATGTCTCATTTAATTAAGTCGTGATGATTTCATGTGATCGGGATAATTGGTGTGTTTTTAACTAAGGCCGTTATAAGTTCCCATCGGCTGTAGTTTGAAAATTACAAGTCGTGCAGATTAAACCAATTCATTAGATTTAAGCCAGATCAGCCACACATTCAACAATGCAAGTCAGAAGAGTGGGAAAAATGAGGTTTGGAGTTGTTTCGGCACACGTGAGGCAGTGGCTTACATCTGTCTTCATGTTTTTCACTTCGTCACTTCGTCACTTCACTTGCTCAACTATATGTGGGCTGCTTTAGAGTTGGAACACCAAACAATTTATATATTCTGGCCCTTGATGGAAAATATTCAACATTGTCTACTCAAAAGGGCTAACCCCTGCTATAGCAGGGAAAATGGCCTTAAAAGGCATGTTGTTGTTTGTTGTATTGTCTACTCAAAAGCATTACAATAAAATGTTCAATTTTGTTTATTTCTGTTCAATATTTTGCAGCTTGATAAATAAAATGTTTGTCTCTACTTGTGCGCTTAATGGAGGTAGTTCAAGGGATGGACATTAGATGCCTGTAACGCTGGGTACCGTTGTGGGAGGAGGGAGAGGGGAGGGAAAGGGTGGAGGTGGGAGGAGAGAGGTGGGGGGGGAGAAGGTGGAGGAGAGAGGTGGGGGGGGGGGGGGGAGAGAGGTGGAGGAGAGGGGAGAGAAGGAGAGAGGGGGAGGAAAAGGTGGAGGAGAGAGGAGGATGAGGAAAAAGTGAGAGGTGGGAGGAAAAAGGTGAGGTGGGAGGAAAAAAGGTGAGGTGGGAGGAAAAAAGGTGAGGTGGGAGGAAAAAAGGTGAGGTGGGAGGAAAAAGGTGAGGTGGGAGGAAAAAGGTGAGGTGGGAGGAAAAAGGTGAGGTGGGAGGAAAAAGGTGAGGTGGGAGGAAAAAGGTGAGGTGGGAGGAAAAAGGTGAGGTGGGAGGAAAAAGGTGAGGTGGGAGGAAAAAAGGTGAGGTGGGAGGAAAAAAGGTGAGGTGGGAGGAAAAAAGGTGAGGTGGGAGGAAAAAAGGTGAGGTGGGAGGGAAAAAGGTGAGGTGGGAGGGAAAAAGGTGAGGTGGGAGGGAAAAAGGTGAGGTGGGAGGGAAAAAGGTGAGGTGGGAGGGAAAAAGGCGAGGTGGGAGGGGAAAAGGCGAGGTGGGAGGGGAAAAGGCGAGGTGGGAGGGAAAAAGGCGAGGTGGGAGGGGAAAAGGCGAGGTGGGAGGGGAAAAGGCGAGGTGGGAGGGGAAAAGGCGAGGTGGGAGGGGAAAAGGCGAGGTGGGAGGGGAAAAGGCGAGGTGGGAGGGGAAAAGGCGGGGGTGGGAGGGAAAAAGGCGGGGGGGGCGGGAGGGAAAAAGGCGGGGGGCGGGAGGGAAAAAGGCGGGGGGCGGGAGGGAAAAAGGCGGGGGGCGGGAGGGAAAAAGGCGGGGGGCGGGAGGGAAAAAGGCGGGGGGCGGGAGGGGAAAAGGCGGGGGGGCGGAGGGGAAAAGGCGGGGGCGGGAGGGGAAAAGGCGGGGGGCGGGAGGGGAAAAGGCGGGGGGCGGGAGGGGAAAAGGCGGGGGGCGGGAGGGGAAAAGGCGGGGGGGCGGGAGGGGAAAAGGTGGGGGGGCGGGAGGGGAAGAGGCGGGAGGGGAAGAGGCGGGAGGGGAAGAGGCGGGAGGCGGGAGGGGAAGAGGCGGGAGGGGAAGAGGCGGGAGGGGAAGAGGCGGGAGGGGAAGAGGCGGGAGGGGAAGAGGCGGGAGGGGCGAGAGGCGGGAGGGGAAGGGGCGAGAGGCGGGGAGGGGAAGAGGCGAGAGGCGGGAGGGGAAGAGGCGGGAGGCGGGAGGGGAAGAGGCGGGAGGGGAAGAGGCGGGAGGGGAAGAGGCGGGAGGGGAAGAGGCGGGAGGGGAAGAGGCGGGAGGGGAAGAGGCGAGAGGCGGGAGGGGGAAGAGGCGGGAGGGGGAGAGGCGGGAGGGGAAGAGGCGAGAGGGCGGGAGGGGGAAGAGGCGAGAGGCGGGAGGGGAAGAGGCGAGAGGCGAGAGGCGGGAGGGGAAGAGGCGAGAGGCGGGAGGGGAAGAGGCGAGAGGCGGGAGGGGAAGAGGGCGGGAGGGGGAGAGGCGGGAGGGGGAGAGGCGAGAGGCGGGAGGGGAAGAGGCGAGAGGCGGGAGGGGAAGAGGCGAGAGGCGGGAGGGGAAGAGGCGAGAGGCGGGAGGGGAAGAGGCGAGAGGCGGGAGGGGAAGAGGCGGGAGGGGAAGAGGCGAGAGGCGGGAGGGGAAGAGGCAAGAGGCGAGAGGCGGGAGGGAAGAGGCGGGAGGGGAAGAGGCGAGAGGCGGGAGGGGAAGAGGCGAGAGCGGGAGGGGAAGAGGCGAGAGGCGGGAGGGGAAGAGGCGGGAGGGGAAGAGGCGGGAGGGGAAGAGGCGAGAGGCGGGAGGGGAAGAGGCGGGAGGGGGAGAGGCGGGAGGGGAAGAGGCGAGAGGCGGGAGGGGAAGAGGCGAGAGGCGGGAGGGGAAGAGGCGAGAGGCGGGAGGGGAAGAGGCGAGAGGCGGGAGGGGAAGAGGCGAGGGGAAGAGGTGAGAGGGAATGGGAGGAGAGAGGGGGAGGGAAAGGGTTGAGGAGAGAGAAGAGGTGGGATTTCAGATGTAGGGGAGATAGGGTGGGAGGAGGCAGGGAAAAAGGTGAGAGGTGGGACGTGGCATTGCCAGGCAATGCTGGGTACCTTTGCTAGTCTCTTATATAGTGGAGGGAAAGTGTATATCTATCTATAATTCCACTAATGTGTGTGTGTGTGTGTGTGTGTGTGTGTGTGTGTGTGTGTGTGTGTGTGTGTGTGTGTGTGTGTGTGTGTGTGTGTGTGTGTGTGTGTGTGTGTGTGTGTGTGTGTGTGTGTGTGTGTGTGTGTGTGTGTGTGTGTGTGTGTGTGTGTGTGTGTGTGTGTGTGTGTGTGTGTGTGTGTGTGTGTGTGTGTGTGTGTTTGTTTGTCTGTGACCGCTGTTTCTCGACAACCACGGGTCCGATATACTTGCAACTTGCCAGGTATATTGCTGGGGACCCGAGGATGTGCCTTTTCAAGGTTTGAAATTAATCGGACAAGTAGTTACCGAGCTATGTCCAAAAAACGATTCAACCAATCAGAGAGCAGCGAGCTATCACGTGTGCCGAACGTGGCGAACAGACTCTGCCTCGGACGGCACATTTGAGAGCGTATTCATTTATTTCACGTTGGCAAACTATGTTGGCGTTAAACTATGTTTTAAAACTAATTAAAACTAATTTGCGATTCATCGTAACTGCGATTTGCGACCTTCCGGACAGTGAAGACTTCACTTCCGGCAGCCAATCACAGAACGCGTTGTTGCGAGCCGAGCCGAGCGCGTGCGCCATTACGGTTCGTAATTCGATTTCTTCCGGAGAAAATAAAAATTTCTCTTTCTTATGCGCATTATTTCTCCCAATTCAGTCAGAGCGAAGGGCGGAAGCGAAGAGCGTTGTTTTTTTTGTTTACGGGCGTACGGGCGGGGTAGAGCGTACGGGTAGCGTTTTTTTTTTTTTTTGGCAAGGAACGGGCACCCACGTACGGGCATGCCCTAGTCTATCTATAATTCCAGTAATGTGTGTGTGTGTGTGTGTGTGTGTGTGTGTGTGTGTGTGTGTGTGTGTGTGTGTGTGTGTGTGTGTGTGTGTGTGTGTGTGTGTGTGTGTGTGTGTGTGTGTGTGTGTGTGTGTGTGTGTGTGTATGTCTGTGTGTTTGTCTGTGACCGCTGTTTCTCGACAACCACGGGTCCGATATACTTGAAACTTGCCAGGTATATTGCTGGGGACCCGAGGATGTGCCTTTTCAAGGTTTCATATTAATCGGACAAGTAGTTACCGAGCTATGTCCAAAAAACGATTCAACCAATCAGAGAGCAGCGAGCTATCACGTGTGCCGAACGTGCCGAACAGACTCTGCCTCGGACGGCACATTTGAGAGCGTATTCATTTATTTCACGTTGGCAAACTATGTTGGCGTTAAACTATGTTTTAAAACTAATTAAAACTAATTTGCGATTCTTTCGCTTTCCTGCGCGTTTGTGCACGCTATGGCGATTTCTTTACCAAACTCCGCAAGCCGTTCGCTTTGGACCAAACCATTTCATGTAAATAGAGGGGGGGGGGGGGGATTGTCACCGTACTCGCAAGCCGTTCGCTTTGGACCAAACCATTTCATGTAAATAGAGGGGGGGGGGATTGTCACCGTACTCGCAAGCCGTTCGCTTTGGACCAAACCATTTCATGTAAATAGAGGGGGGGGGGGATTGTCACCGTACTCGCAAGCCGTTCGCTTTGGACCAAACCATTTCATATAAATAGAGGGGGGGGATATAATTTTAGATATATATATAGTACGGGCATGCCCTAGTATCTTCAAACAGAGCATAACATGATCTTTCACTGGCCATGACTCAATCATGTAACTGGGAGTGAGGAAGTGAGGCTGAGCCAACGAGTAGTTTCGCTGCACCGTATTGTTAAAAATAAATTACGGGAGAAGCTCGGGCCCCTCAATTGACCCTGGGGCCGCGACCCCCTTGCCCCAACCCCTCCCTCCCCCACCCTCTTCCCCCACCTCATTGGCCCCAATACCACCCACCATCAGTCCCAATCAATCAAATGCAATCACAGTCCCATTGGCTTCTATACAATCAGTAGTGTTGACAATAATAGCCGCTTGGCCTACCGAGTTGTAGGTCATGGATGTAGCAAAAGATGATTTGCCTCACTGAATAAATCATGCAAATCAAGCTCATAACTGCTGAATACAGATCATCTATCTATAATTCCATTAATCTCTGTGTGTATGTGTGTATGTGTGTTTGTATGTGTGTATGTTTGTCTGTGACCGCTGTTTCTCGACAACTACCGGTCCGATATACTTTAAACTTGCCAGGTATATTGCTGGGGACCCGAGGATGTGCCTTTTCAAGGTTTCATATTAATCGGAGAAGTAGTTACCGAGCTATGGCGATTTCTTTACCAAACACTGCAAGCCGTTCGCTTTGGACCAAACCATTGCATGTAAATAGAGGGGGGGGGTTCTGTGGTCGTTGCGAATGGACCAAACCATTCATGTAAATAGAGGGGGGGGGGGGGTTCTGTGGTCGTTACTGCCACGTGGTTTCAAAGTTTTTTTTTGTTGTTGTTTGCACGCATGTTTTTTTGCACCCACGTACGGGCACGCCCTAGGATGTTTACACACACACACCCCTACACAAATTTTTTTTTTTTTTTTTTTTTTGGCAAGGAACGGGCACCCACGTACGGGCACGTCCTAGCTTATATATAGTACGGGCATGCCCTAGTCTATCTATAATTCCAGCAATCTCTGTGTGTGTGTGTGTGTGTGTCTGTGTGTGTGTTTGTTTGTTTGTCTGTGACCGCTGTTTCTCGACAACCACGGGTCCGATATACTTTAAACTTGCCAGGTATATTGCTGGGGACCCGAGGATGTGCCTTTTCAAGGTTTCATATTAATCGGACAAGTAGTTACCGAGCTATGTCCAAAAAACGATTCAACCAATCAGAGAGCAGCGAGCTATCACGTGTGCCGAACGTGCCGAACAGACTCTGCCTCGGATGGCACATTTGAGAGCGTATTCATTTATTTCACGTTGGCAAACTATGTTGGCGTTAAACTATGTTTTAAAACTAATTAAAACTAATTTGCAATTCTTTCGCTTTCCTGCGCGTTTGTGCACGCTATGGCGATTTCTTTACCAAACTCCGCAAGCCGTTCGCTTTGGACCAAACCATTTCATGTAAATAGAGGGGGAGGGATTGTCACCGTACTCGCAAGCCGTTCGCTTTGGACCAAACCATTTCATGTAAATAGAGGGGGGGGATTGTCACCGTACTCGCAAGCCGTTCGCTTTGGACCAAACCATTTCATGTAAATAGAGGGGGGGGGGGGGGGGGGGGATATAATTTTAGATATATATATAGTACGGGCATGCCCTAGTCTATCTATAATTCCAGTAATCTCTGTGTGTGTGTTTGTCTGTGTGTATGTCTGTGTGTCTGTGACCGCTGTTTCTCGACAACCACGGGTCCGATATACTTTAAACTTGCCAGGTATATTGCTGGGGACCTGAGGATGTGCCTTTTCAAGGTTTCATATTAATCGGAGAAGTAGTTACCGAGCTATGTCCAAAAAACGATTCAACCAATCAGAGAGCAGCGAGCTATCACGTGTGCCGAACGTGCCGAACAGACTCTGCCTCGGACGGCACATTTGAGAGCGTATTCATTTATTTCACGTTGGCAAACTATGTTGGCGTTAAACTATGTTTTAAAACTAATTAAAACTAATTTGCGATTCATCGTAACTGCGATATGCGACCTTCCGGACAGTCAAATGAGGACGTCACTTCCGGACTTACGGATAGTCATAGTGACGACGTGAACGTGGCGAGCAGATGCTGTAAGGTACGATCGATTGTAGTACACGTTTATAATAACTCTGCCGATACAGGCCCGATTAACTGCAGCGCCATCCGAGCTGCGGCGTCGGGACGATACATTCATTGTACGGTCACATCACGCACTTACGGGCACGCCCATGGGCCCATGGGCACGCCCATGCATGCATGGGCGAAGACATTTTTTTTTTTTTTTTTTGGCAAGGAACGGGCACCCACGTACGGGCACGTCCTAGTCATATAAATTATGATTAATCACTACTCACTTGTGCAAGCTTAGACAGCGTTATTTTACCCCTGTGTGATCCTTTGTGCAGCTAATCACAAAACATGCACCCCACCGTTGCTTCGCGACTTCCTGCATGGCATAATCATCATACATACTCCAAGAAGGCCGCCAGAAACTCTGTGCTAAACACCGTCGTGTCCATTCCATTGTCTATATACTGTATACATATATATATTTCCATGACTCAAACCATGGCCGAGAGCCAGATTGCCAGATTGCCTCATTGTTGAAAAGAAAACCTTGTACTAGCATGTGCCAATGATGCAATGATGCAATCATTGTGCTGCAGGTACTTATTACAACGTTTAAAAAAGTTATTTGCACTAGTCCTTGGCCTTCGTGTCCATTCAAAATCTCATGATTCCAAAGAATGTTCCTGCCATCTTCCTTTTTGAGCACCGGGTTCGATCAAACCACAGATAAACTTCTCACCGTTTCATTAAATCCAAATCGACATCGCACTTTGAGATTTACAGCAAATCGGCCAAGGTGACCAAATTGCTCGAATGTTTCCATTTTTTTTCCTTTTTTTCCCATTTTCTCCCATTTTCTTAATCTCTGGTTCTCGTACGTGGTTTCCCTCGTCCGATAGCTCCATTGTCGTTTTCCCAAGGCAGGGCTACGCACAGAGATCGCTGTGGCTGCGTTTTGGCACAGCAATCCGATATGCCGAGCAGTGATTGTTTTCATTGCCTTTGACCTCCGGTCGGTTCATTTTGCCTGGATATTGATTGCTCGACTTCTCCTTCGAGCATTGCATATTAGTGCTGTGTTTGTAGGTTACGTTGTTCGACGGAGAGCCCTTGTTTGACGCGTTTGCGCAAAACTTTATGAAAGTCCAATCGCCGGGGAATCAAAGTCCTGTATATATAGTAATCTTTAAAATCCAGCGACCATTATGTAGTGAAACACAACATGCATTTTAAGGCCATTTTCCCTGCTAGAGCGGGGGTTAGCCTTGCGGTCCCCATGACAATCTTCTCCATTTTGCCCTATTTTCTGCATCTCTCCTTGTTAACCCCCTTGCCCGCATTTCTTCTTCCATCATCTTTAGCCAAGTCTTTCTCGGTCTTCCCCGTCCTCTACTTCCTTCTACATTAATTTCCATCACTCTTCTCAACCAGTCACTTTCATCCTTCCTCAACACATGACCAAACCATCTCAACCTGTTCCTCTTCACAGCATCAATCACAGGCAATATTCCCATCATCTTTCGCAATTCATAATTTGTCTTCCTCTCTCTCAACGATACTCCGCACATCCATCGAACCATTCGCATTTCCACCCTTTCCAGCCTTCGTTGCTGCTCTACGTTCATTACCCATGTCTCGCTCCCATAAATCATAACACTTCTCACACATGCAGCATACACCTTTCCCTTCAGCTTCAGCGACACTCCCCTCCTCATCAGCACGCCACTCAGTTCCCGAAACTTCTTCCATGCACATCTCACTCGAGCAACCGTTGCCGAGTCTGATCCACCTTCTCCATTCAGCATGTCTCCGTGGTAGCAAAATGTTTTCACACCTTCCAGCTTCACGCCGTCTCCAAGATCCAACTCAACATTTTCTCCATCTGCAGCTCCCTCTGTGCACACCTTACATTTGAATGTAACTGCCACACTGGTAAATGACCCTCTCAGACCACTACATTTTTGATGAACCCACTCAGCGCACATTGTACATTGAATGGAGTTCACTCCGACACCCTTCCTGCACACGGCACACGGCCACTTCCCAGTTCTTTCCACCTCAGCACATGCTTTACCACTTGCCATCACCTTTGTCTTTCCGATATTCACCTTCAGACCTTCTGTCTCCATACATTCCTTCCACTTGTTCATCTTTTCCTTCAGTCCATCCATACTTTCCGCAATCAACACCAGATCATCTGCATACAACAACTCCCACGGTAAACCCTCCTTTACGTTCTGAGCCAGCACCTCCATCACAGCTACAAATAGTAGTGGACTTCGTACCGACCCCTGATGCACTCCCACCTTCACCTCAAACTCACCACTGTTCCCGTCCTTCGTCCTTACAGCTGTGCGCGCTCTTTTGTACATTGCCATCACTACTCTGATCAACCATTCCTCCACTCCTAACTTCCTCAATGCCCATGTCAATACTTTGCGTGGAACCCTATCGAATGCTTTCTCCAGATCAACAAACCCAAGAAACAACTTCTTCCTCTTCTCCATGTACTTCTCCTGCAACTGCCTCACAATGAAAAGCGTGTCTGTCGTTCCTCTTCCTGGCATAAATCCAAACTGCATTTCGTCGGTCTTCACTTTCTTCCTTATCCTCCTCTCCAACACCCTTTCCAATACCTTCATTCCATGCTCCAATAACTTTATCGCTTGGTACGAGCCACACTCCAGAGGGTCACCTTTCCCCTTGTATAGAGGGACGAGGGTACTCGGTTCCCAATCCACTGGAATGCGGCCTTCTTTCACCACCAGGTTACAGATCTCTGTCATTCTCTTCACACCCCAACTTCCTGCTGCCTTCAACATATCTCCCACAACTCCCGTCGGCCCTCCCGCTTTTCCACTCTTCATTGCTTTTTTCGCTTCCTCAACTTCCTTCTCAGTTATCTTCTCTGCCGGTCCTAAAACTGGGTTACTCTCTATGTTGCCATCCCATTCATTCTCTGTATTCAACAGCATTTCCATATATCTTTTCCATCTTCCTTTAATTACATCTGGGTCGACAACGATTTGTCCCACTTCATCCTTCAAGCAACTCACCCCCATCACATCACACCTCTCTTTCGCTATCTGCTTTGCAATCCTGAATACTGCTTTCTGACCCTCTTCCGAATCCAAGCGTTCTCCGAACATTTTCCTACATGCCTCCTGCGCCTTTGCTACCTCTTTCTTTGCAGCCTTCCTGGCTGCCTTATAACTTTCATGCTCTGCTGTTTCTGCTCCCGTACCCTTCGACTTCTGCCACTCCTTGAACTTCTTCCTCTTCTCGTCAATCTTCTTTCCAACTTCATCATCCCACCACCATGTTTCCGAGTGCCGCGGTGGTCCTTTTGTCCATCCACATACCTCACCAACGGCTCCCAACAGACTAGCTTTCATTGACATCCAAACACTTTCAAGCTCAACCACATCATCCTCTACCCTACTCAGCCTCTCTTTTAATGCCTCCCTTACTGTCACCTCTTTCAACCTCCACACCTTCATTCTCGGTTGGTACTTCACCCGCCGTGCTCTCCTCGCACCTTTCACCCTTATGTCGCAGACAACCAAGTGGTGCTGTGAAACAGCCTCCTCCCCCGGGATCACCTTTGTGTCCCGGAGGTGCCCCCTATCTCGCCTACGCACCATCGGGTAGTCAACGGTTGTCGTCGACCCACCTGACGTGTATGTAACAAGTTTATTATCCTCTTTCTGGAACTGAGTATTACAAATCAACACATCAGCTCCATCAGCAAACTCCAAAATCCTTTCACCTTCTCCATTTCTCACACCATATCTGTAACCCCCATGAACTCCCTCAAAACCATCCATACTCCTTCCCACATGTCCATTCATCACTCTTCGTAATTTTCTTTGGATTCTCTTCGCACGGTGTCATCAGCTTCACCAAGAGGAATATTTTGGAGAAGTATCGCCGTTCTATCATCATGTCGCATCATCATATCGAGGACGATAACTATGTCAAGGCCTTTCTCATAAAATGTCTCAACGAAAGCTTCATCCTAATTTGTTGGGAATAACTCTATGTGGTAGTGCTCCTGTATTCATCTGCGATTCCAATTGCAGTTCGGCATCTTTTATTCCCTACTTATTTTTCCCTCATCTCTCCAAACTGCCCAGAGCGACTAGTGGTGACACTTGAAGAATGAAAAATATATTGCCTTGAACCACACGCAGGGAATTCATTTTGTTTGTGTATCGTGTATTTACAGTTTTTGTAAATTACGTATAATTTGTGTATCGATATGTATCACGTATCATTTGTGTGTACCCCGGTTAGAATAGATACACCATATCCCTGCGCATCGTAAGAGGCGACCAAGAGTTGGCGTCAGGAAGGGCATCCGGCCTTAAAAACATTGCCTCAAACAGGGAACCATGATTGTCATGGGGCCCGCAAGGCTAACCCCCGCTCTAGCGGGGAAAATGGCCTTAAAACGATCATCCATCATTCATATTCATTCATTCATCGCCAGAGGAAAGCTGCTTGATGTTTGCATTCCTTCAGACTGTTTACGCTTCTCCTTCATCCATGTTTTTATTTGTTTGCTTGTTCTTTTGATGCACCTGCTGCAGAAGAGCAAACTTTGTTTTTCTTCCCTCCATTATTATTTCTGAGCTGCAATTTCTAGCGAAGCTTTTGTTATGCTTGCGCACAGTTTCATCCGACACGCTTGAACAAGGGTGTTCATTAATGTCCTGAGATATTGAGTTCGCCTGTGCTTCTTTAGCTTGAGCTAGCGAGAAAGTCACCTTTTATGATCCATTACAAATCTCTACCAAGTGGTAAAGATCCGAAGCGAAACAGCAAGGAAATAAATGCAAACAAATTGGCATTCCAGACTTGTGTGTGCCCTAACCACTGGGCAAGTAGCATACTAAGTGCTGCCTCCACCCGTAGCAATGGCCATAATGGGGCACAAACCTGTAGCATCGCAAGTGTGCGTGCTGGTATTGCCACGTTGATGGGGGTGCTCGTTAATGCGGCCCCACTAAGCCAAAGCTTCACAGACGGTTGGCTTCTCACAGATTTGGAGGCAAACGCGCTGTCTAGTGGAGATGAGCAATCTTATTCCATGCGGGACTGAATCCCATTCCAGTTTTCAAATTTTTTGTCCCAATTTACAACGCCAGGGATTCATCGATGATGCCGAAACAAGTGGCGTGCGGGATGCGGTAAGGAGAGCAGGCGCGCACAGCTTATGGAATAATTAATAAAAATATGGGCACGAGACAAAAAATAACAGATCTTGTGCATTCAGACAGATTATGAATGACTAATTATAAATAAATTAATCCTTGTATGGGTTTGAGCACTGTATGGTGCCAATGGATCTGCTTCCAGATACGAATGCGTCTATTTGATTGTGTTTGAATCACAAATTGTTAAAGTAAAGTTTGTTTACAATCAGGGGGTGTTAATTTTATTTTGACAAGGCAATGGACTTGTAATGGCACAGCGGTCGGCCAATCGGGAAAAAATCCTGATATGTGGCTATCCTATAGGGTGCATTAATAATGACCACTATGGGAGCGGCCAGCAGTTGTTCTCCTCATTTTCCCTTTGTAAGGGGTGAGGTCCGATGCCACCAAGCCCTGCCTTGACCACGATCCTCTTTCACTTCCCCCTGTCCTCAACCAACTCTCTCCACTCACCAAACGCACCCACCTTACTGATCTACCTCTTCACACAATCCTCCCATCTCAACCATGGTCGACACTTCTTTTCCTCCTACCTTGTTCCCTCAACCTATCCGCTCTTTGCCATTCCCTATTCCTCCATCCGCACCAATTGTCCAGTCCATTTCAGCCGGCATTTCACCAATCTTCCTGTCAAGCTCGTCTTCACACCAATCTCCTGCCTCAGTTCATCCATCCTCCTTCTATCCACTCTCTTCATTCCTACAATCCTCCTGACCCAGTTGTCTCGCAAACCCACAGCCTCTGTTGTTGTCTCTCTGTTAGTGCCACCATTTCCAGACCGTAAAGATAGGCCGGCATTACACACGACATCAAAACCTTTCCTTTCAATCTCCATGAAATATTTTGTCTGCCATACACCCTCCACCCACCTCCATGCATTTGTACCCACCTGAATCATCCTCCTCACCTCTGCCTCTGACTTACCATCCCTGGTCACTGTTCCACCCAGACACTCAAACCTATCTCCTTCTCTGATCCCCTTCCCCTCTAACCTGATATTCATTTACTTTCTCTGCTGCCCGACCCACATCGTCTTCATCTTCTCCACACTCATTTTCAGCCCATGTTTCTCAAATGCCTCCTTCCACTCCTTCGGTACTTCCTGTATCTCCCGTCCACTCTCCACCGCAACAATCAGATTGTCCACATACAATATCATCCCCAGAATATCTTTCATGTTTAACTTCCTCCTTACCAGCTCCAGCACTATGATCAACAGAAGTGGGCTGAGGGTGCTTCGCTGCCTCAAACCGATGTTCACATTAACTTTCTCCAACATCCCAGGACCAACCAAAACTCTTCCTTTCGTTCCCTTGGACATTCCTTCCACAAACCTCACTTGTCCCTCCAACACTGCCATCCATATCAGTGCCGCCATCACCATCTCTCTCAGGACAGTGTAGTAGGCCTTCTCCAGATCCACAAATCCCAATGCCATTTCACCTTGCACCTTCAACCTTTTCTCCACCAGCTGTATCAGGGCGAACATCCCATCTATCGTTCTCCTACCCTTTCTAAACCCCCTGCTGCTCTTCTCCAATCTCCTTCTCCACACTCTTCATTGTCCTGTCAGTAACCCTCTCCAGCACCTTCATGACATGACTAAGGAGTGTAATGCCGCCGTACGTCCCCGCATCTTGAACACCCCCTTTACCCTTCCATATCGGCACAATTAACCCTGTCCCTACTCCTCTGGAATTGACCCATCTCTCATACATGCATTTAATAACCTCTTCTGCCACTCCAATTTATCATCTCTCTACACACCTCATCAATGCCTGGCGCGCTTTCCGATTTTATCCTCGTCGATGCCATCTGCATTTCGTCTTCCATGATTTCCAACAACTCCACCTTCCCCTCCACATAACTCGGTGGCTCCAGCTCACTGTTTTCTTTCCCAGTTCTCAACAGCTGTTTGAAATATCCTTCACACACCTTCAATTCTGCGCCCCTCTCTGTTGCCAGCCTCCCGCCTCCATCCTTAATCACCACCCACCCCCCTTCATGTCCTTGCTATCTTTGTCCCTGTCACGAGCCAATTCATAGATAATCTTCCTCCCATCATCCTCTTCCAACTTGTTGTACACATCATCTCCAGTGGGTGATTTTGTTATCTTTATGATTATTAATACCATAGCAGAGTGCCCACCCAACAAGCGATCTTATTCCAGGTGTGCAACACGTTCTTCTGACCCATCCCGTTATGTGGGAGGTGTAACCGCAACAGACCGCTGCTTCGATCGCTCCCGAAAATAAAATTAACTCAGGTTGTCTATATGAAGCAAAAACATGCGTACTGCTTTTGTGCATATGTAATACATCGTGGTTATATACAGTAGCTCAGATAATTCCAATAGCACCGCCCTACCACCCACAGGGAGAAAATGACATGATGGGCGAATTTTTTTTTTCTTCTAAATTTGATGAAACTAGCAAAACTAGCAAAACTAGCCCTACGGGCAGGGCTTCATTTGGGAAGCCCAAATGAAAAGGCAAAATATCAGAAATTGAAGGCTTTTTTTTATTTTAAACGATTCATAAAAACATCCGTTGAATCATATCACACGCAAATCATCAAAATCTAAACAGCATCTTTAGAATTTCAATAAAAGCCACATCACTGTTCATATCGGTAAATATTATTCCATCGTGTTTCAAATCGTGATCGATACACTATGATCGTGATGATCGTGATCGTGATCGTGATCGTCATCGTGAATTGTGATCGATAATCGTGTTCACAATCGCTATGTCGTATGTACTCCCGATACGTGTACCAAAGTCCCGATACGTGTAACTGTACCAAATCAGCAGTTAAAAGGATTTTGAGCTGATAGCTGTTACGGCCTTGGCAAGATCGATGGAGACAGCGATCTGTTAGTGTATTCACCGCCCAAATAGCTATGTGGAATTCATTCATTAGAGATTAAACGGCGTTTGAACTTTGGCCGAGGTCATTATTTACTTTTAATGATGTTTATATTGGTTTTGGGTCGTCCTTTGCGCATATCTTGTGGGATTGTAAGTTGGAGAGACGGCCGTGATGGTGGGGAGGGGGTTGGAATTCTCTCAAGCAGGGATTCAACCCGTGTCCTTATAAAAGGTCTTTGTCCGAGGTCACTGAGTTCGATCGGTGCAGCTGTGTAGCGATCGGTGCAGCCGTTTGTGCGGCACCCGGGAAAACAACATCGTCACAATGAAAACATCATCACGATGAAAACATCGTCACAATGAACGTTATGCGAACACGAATGTTATGCGGGAGTCCAAACCTGAGAATGCTGGAGACCAAAGCTGAAATTGGGAAAACGAAATAGCCTATTTTACTCCTGGAGATCCCAGGATTACCCACCCAAAATATCGTTGCGATCGGATCAACAGTTTTTACGGTACCTACGGATGGACGGACGGACATTTGGTGAATTATAGCAAGATAATACAAAACGTGTGCATGCACATTGCACAACCTCGGGTTTCCCTCATTAATCCCTGAAAGTTTCAACTTCCGAGGTCAAATCCTCTCGGAGGAGGAGATGAAACCTACAACATACATACAGTATGCCATACATACAACATACGTTCCCTTCATTATATATAGATACAGGTGTATTCTATTGTATTTATTTATTTTATTTTTAACATCAGAGCACAAGAATTCTGTTTTTACAGATTTGTACATCTCATGTTGCGCCACATTATTGATTTTTCTTGGTTTGGTTCCCTGTACACAAGGCTGACATGTTTGTGTTCGAAGTGTTTTTTGTTTTTTTTGTTGTTCAGGTTAGAAATTCATTTTGGGTTGTATGGCTATGGGGAAACCAAAACTGTTTGTGTTGCACACCCGGCATGATGTGGCGTCAAGATCGGTGTGATCGGAAAAACTTCCCATAATGTAATTGTGTAACAGGTACGTCTATCTGTGTCGCCTCCATCACCCTCAGGCATTATAATCATGGCCTTGTTTGGCTTGTTTAGCGTAGGACATCACGGTGCCATCAACACAGCCGCGGTGCTTCTGTATGCTTTGACGTGCTGCATCGCAGGCTACGTCTCCAGCAGCTTTTTCCGTCAGCTCAATGGTAGCAGCTGGGTCTGGAATATCATCCTGACTACCTGCATCTTCTCAGGTGGGTATTTACATTCTTGCAGAAATGTTGGCTTTGGGTAACAAAGAATGTATACCTATGTTATATGAGGCTCACGAGCTGTTATATAGGAGCTCAGACACGAGCTGGATTACCGTGTTTAGGCAAGTACGCTGGATCGGCTTTAGTTAAAACTGGTTTTGTTTGTTTGACCCGCTGTTGTGCTTACGTTGCACAGCTATGAACTCTAATCGGTTGCAGGTAAGTGATCCTCTTTTAACGCACTTTGGAGTACGTGTGCACAGCTTATTTCTTCTGTCCTTCCAAAATTAATCTAAAGCTTGATCTGTTCTATGTACCCAGATGTTGACCGCACAAGCTGCCTCTTAATAATATAAATAAATGCAATGCGGGGTAGATGAATGAATGAATGAATGAATGAATGTAGGGGGGGGGGGGGGGGGGTAACTATTTTTTTGCATGTCTGTTGAGCGGTGTATGGGTACAGTGGGAGGTTAACGCTGGTATGCCTAATGTTTGATACAAAACATACTGGTTATGATACAACAACAACAACATGCATTTTAAGGCCATTTTCCCTGCTCGGGCGGGGGTTAGCCTTGCGGTCCCCATGACAATCTTCTCCATTTTGCCCTATTTTCTGCATCTCTCCTTGTTAACCCCCTTGCCCGCATTTCTTCTTCCACCATCTTTGGCCAAGTCTTTCTCGGTCTTCCCCGTCTTCTACTTCCTTCTACATTCATTTCCATCACTCTTCTCAACCAGTCACTTTCATCCTTCCTCAACACATGACCAAACCATCTCAACCTGTTCCTCTTCACAGCATCAATCACAGGCTCTATTCCCATCATCTTTTGCAATTCATCATTTGTCTTCCTCTCTCTCAACGATACTCCGCACATCCACCGAACCATTCGCATTTCCACCCTTCGTTGCTGCTCTACGTTCATTACCCATGTCTCACTCCCATGAGTCATAACACTTCTCACACATGCAGCATACACCTTTCCCTTCAGCTTCAACGACACTCCCCTCATCAGCACGCCACCCAGTTCCCGAAACTTCTTCCATGCACATCTCACTCTTGCAACCGTTGCCGAGTCTGACCCACCTTCTCCATTCACCATGTCTCCGAGGTAGCAAAATGTTTTCACACCTTCCAGCTTCACGCCGTCTCCAAGATCGAACTCAACATTTCCTCCATCTGCAGCTCCCTCTGTGCACACCTTACATTTGAATGTAGCTGCCACACTGGTTAATGACCCTCTCAGACCACTACATTTTTGATGAACCGACTCAGCGCACATTGTACATTGAATGGAGTTCACTCCGACACCCTTCCTGCACACAGCACATGGCCACTTCCCAGTTCTTTCCACCTCACCACATGCTTTACCACTTGCCATCACCTTCGTCTTTCCTATACTGTATTCACCTTCAGACCTTTTGTCTCCATACATTCCTTCCACTTGTTCATCTTCTCCATCAGTCCATCCATACTTTCTGCAATCAACACCAGATCATCTGCACACAACAACTCCCACGGTAAACCCTCCATTACGTTCTGAGCCAGCACCTCCATCACAGCTACAAATAGTAGTGGACTTAGTACCGACCCCTGATGCACTCCCACCTTCACCTCAAACTCACCACTGTTCCCGTCCTTCATCCTGAGAGCTGTGCGCGCTCTTTTGTACATTGCCATCACTACTCTGATCAACCATGCCTCCACTCCTAACTTCCTCAATGCCCATGTCAATACTTCGCGTGGAACCCTATCGAATGCTTTCTCCAGATCAACAAACCCAAGAAACAACTTCTTCCTCTTCTCCATGTACTTCTCCTGCAACTGCCTCACAATAAAGAGCGCGTCTGTCGTTCCTCTTCCTGGCATAAATCCAAACTGCATTTCGTCGATCTTCAACTTCTTCCTCATCCTCCTCTCCAACACCCTTTCCAATACCTTCATTCCATGCACCAATAACTTTATCGCTCGGTACGAGCCACACTCCAGAGGGTCACCTTTCCCCTTGTATAGAGGGACGAGGGTACTCGGTTCCCAATCCACTGGAATGCGCCTTCTTTCACCACCAGATTGCAGATCTCTGTCATTCTCTTCACACCCCAACTTCCTGCTGCCTTCAACATATCTCCCACAACTCCCGTTGGCCCTCCAACTCCCGCTTTTCTGCCCTTCATTGCTTTTATCGCTTCCTCAACTTCCTTCTCTGTTATCTTCTCTGCCGGTCCTGAAACTGGGTTACTCTCTATGTTGCCATCCCATTCATTCTCTGTATTCAACAGCATTTTCATATATCTCTTTCATCTTCCTTTAATTGTCCCCCGTCGCACAGCGGAGCGAAAGGGGGACGATGGTTTTCCCCTCCGTCCGTGTGTCCGTCCGTCCGTGCATGCGGGCGTGCGTGTTTGCGTGCGTGCGTGCGTAAGCGAAGGACCGCATTCGAATTTGGTGTGGGTGCAACCCACGTCAAAATCCATGATGGCCGCCGCCATGTATGTCTGATGCCATGTATGTCTGAAACTTGTGAGATGAATATCTTGAAAAATAAGCGAAGTACCAACTTCTAATTTGGTGTGTGGGTGTATCTCGGCATAAGGAAGAACGCTATTGAAAATTGGGTCGCCACGTCGAAATCCAAGATGGCCACCACCATGTTTCTGTCTGAAACTTGAGCGAAATATCTCGGAAAAATAAGCGAAGTACCAACTTCTAATCTGGTGTGTGGGTGTATCTAGGCACAAGGAAGAACACTGTTTAAAATTGGGCCGCCACGTCAAAATCCAAGATGGCCACCGCCATGTATGTCTGAACCTTGTGAGATGAATATCTTGAAAAATAAGCCTAGTACCAACTTCTAATTTGGTGTGTGGGTGTATCTCGGCATTAGGAAGAACGCTATTGAAAATTGGGGCGCCACGTCAAAATCCAAGATGGCCGCCACCATATATATGTCTGAACCTTGTGAGCGAAATATCTTGAAAAATAAGCGAAGTACCAACTTCTAATCTGGTGTGTGGGTGTATCTAGGCACAAGCAAGAACGCTGTTTAAAATTAGGTCGCCACGTCAAAATCCAAGATGGCCACCGCCATGTATGTCTGAACCTTGAGATGAATATCTTGAAAAAATAAGCGAAGTACAAACTTCTAATTTGGTGTGTGGGTGTATCTCGGCATCAGGAAGACCGCTATTGAAAATTGGGTCGCCACGTCAAAATCCAAGATGGCCGCCGCCATGTATGTCTGAACCTTGAGATGAATATCTTGAAAAATAAGCGAAGTACCAACTTCTAATTTGGTGTGTGGGTGTATCTCGGCATAAGGAAGAACGCTATTGGAAATTGGGTCGCCACGTCAAAATCCAAGATGGCCGCCACCATATATATGTCTGAACCTTGTGAGCGAAATATCTTGAAAAATAAGCGAAGTACCAACTTCTAATCTGGTATGTGGGTGTATCTACGCACAAGCAAGAAGGCTGTTTAAAATTGGGTCGCCACGTCAAATTCCAGGATGGCCGCCGCCATGTATGTCTGAACCTTGTGAGATGAATATCTTGAAAAATAAGCGAAGTACCAACTTCTAATTTGGTGTGTGGGTGTATCTCGGCATAAGGAAGAACACTATTGAAAATTGGGTCGCCACGTCAAAATCCAAGATGGCCGCCTCCATGTATGTCTGAACCTTGTGAGCGAAATATCATATCATGGCATGTTTTCTGCATCTTCCACTTTGTCAACTCACATCACTTCACCGACGGGTGACCTCGGCGTAACGCTTGTTCCATCTGGGTCCACAACAATTTGTCCCACTTCATCCTTCAAGCAACTCACCCCCATCACATCACACCTCTCTTTCGTTATCTGCTTTGCAATCCTGAATACCGCTCTCTGACCCTCTTCAGAATCCAAGCGTTCTCCGAACATTTTCCTACATGCCTCCTGCGCCTTTGCTACCTCTTTCTTTACAGCCTTCTTGGTTGCCTTATAACTTTCATGCTCTGCTTTTTCTGCCCCCGTACCCTTCGCCTTCTGCCACTCCTTGAACTTCTTCCTCTTCTCGTCAATCCTCTTTCCAACTTCCTCATCCCACCACCATGTTTCTGAGTGCCTCGGTGGTCCTTTTGTCCATCCACATACCTCACCAACGGCTCCCAACAGACTATCTTTCATTGACATCCAACCACGTTCAAGCTCAACCACATCATCTTCTGCCCTACTCAGCCTCTCTTTTAATGCCTCCCTTACTGTCACCTCTTTCAACCTCCCCACCTTCATTCTCGGTTGGTACTTCACCCGCCGAGCTCTCCTCGCATCTTTCACCCTTGTGTCGCAGACACTCAAGTGGTGCTGTGAAACAGCCTCCTCCCCCGGGATCACCTTTGTGTCCCGGAGGTGCCCCCTATCTCGCCTACGCACCATCAGGTAGTCGACGGTTGTCGTCGACCCACCTGACGTGTATGTAACAAGCTTATTATCCTCTTTCTGGAACTGAGTATTACAAATCAACAAATCAGCTCCATCAGCAAACTCCAAAATCCTTTCACCTTCTCCATTTCTCACACCATATCCGTAACCCCCATGAACTCCCTCAAAACCATCCATACTCCTTCCCACATGTCCATTTAGGTCTCCTCCTACCACAACAACTTCATCTTTCACGTTTTCCATCAGCTTCTCTATGATATGATATACACCTGTAATGCTCCATCATGTAATGCTCCATCAGGTTCATTACAGAACCTCTCCAAGAAGTTCTGTCGCTCAAGCTTTTGGGTCTCACTATCTGCCATGATCTTTCTTGGGAAAACCACATTTCCAAGCTGGCCTCCAAAGCCAGTCGCCGACTGGGCATTCTCCGTCGTGCGAAGTCCTTCCTAGGCACACCTGAGCTCCTCACCACATACAAGGCTTTCATCCGCAGCTCAATGGAATACTGTTCTCCCCTATGGGCTGGTGCTCCTGCCTCACACCTCGCTCGTCTTCACGCTGTTGAAACCAAAGCTTTCAGAATCATTGGAATCTCCCGCGATGAAGCTATCTCTGAGGGCCTTTCACTCACTCACCGCAGGCAGGTAGGTGGTCTTTCTGTCTTCTACCGACTCCTCTCCGGCCTTGCTCCCCCAGCTCTCTCTGTGCTCTGTCCCCCAAATATTCCTACAGGTCGCACAAGATCTGCCAGCCACCCTCTGATGGTTAAACTGCCGAAATATCGGCTCTCTGCTCACCTTCACTCTTTCATTCCTCTTTTCTCCCGCCTCTGGAACAAACTCCCACACTCACTTCAATCGCACTCCTCCCTCCGGGTCTTTAAAACAGCTGTTCACCACCATCTCTTATCTGCCCCCATCCAAAACCTTGATCTTTTCTACCCCCTCTAATTCACCCCAGATCCACCTTGTTTGAAATTCCAACTTCTTTCCTGGAAGTCCTGGCAGTGTCCATATGTTTTATACCTCTCCACCCCCCCCCCCCCCCCTTCTCATGCCTCCCCCCCAAAGCCCTCTCCCTCCCACAGTTCTCTCGATGTCTCCATGTCTCTCGGTCCCTGCTCTCAAATGTTGTGTTTGTGTCCTTCCCCCTCTCCCCATCTTGTCTACCGCTCCCGATGTTATTTGTTTTATGTGTCTGTTTGTCTTTCTGTGTGATTAATGTTCGCTCTTTCACGAGCCTCGATCTTGTATACAAAAAAAAAAAAAAAAAAAAAATGCTTGTGGAGGTCGGTTGTGGATTATAAAGGTTGTTTTGTGTAAAAGGGTAACGGGTTACAATGTTGGGGTTAGCCTTTGACCAGTATACAGTCCGTAAACCTGTATATGATTGACCGTGTGCGAGAATGTTCCGGTTGCTTCTGGATTTGGAATTGGAAAGAAAACACGAGCTAGTTGTAGGAGGAAGCTTTGTGGGGGTTCTCCACGATTGATGGGGTTGTGGTGTGGGGTCCACAAACTTTTGGTGTTCTGCTCCGCATTTGGTTTGCTGAGAAAACTCTCAGTTGGAAGATTGTCACTGGCCATTGTGGATGGATCAATCAAAGGACCATCACACACCTGTGATTAAACGCTATCCTGTGAAGTTAATTGTTTCTCGTTTGTCCTAGTGACAGATTTTTAGAATCATGTGACCATCATTCTTAAGCATGCTTTTAAAATTGATACTAATAATAATTTGACAACTATAAAACACTGCCAGGTAAAATGTTCCTGATCACTTGCAAATTATTTTCTTTTGCCGAATCCGTTTTTCTCATTAATTAATCAATTAACGTTCAACATCCGGCAAGCTTTAGGCAACGGTTTTGATTTTTGCATTCTTCCTTCCTTCCGCGCAAGTGCTGCTTCATCAGGGTGAAGATTACCGCACTGTGGTTGTGCGCAGGTGTGGAACAGTGCCGACGCAACCGAATAGTGCAAATATTCTGTAAATGATCATCCTCGAAGTTTTGACGTGGCAACGCATTTTACTTTCTCTTGACAGCTTAACATCGTTTTTGACACCACATCCAACCACCTCCTGCAGGTGCTTTATTTTTGTACTAACTGCACGATGAAGGCCCGTGAAGTGTTGATACAATTTACGATTGTGATTAAGAAAAAAAGTTTGGATGTACCGGTTGGCCCATTTATCGATCCACAATTTTGAACCCCTATAAGGCCAAGTAAAAAAAAACAAGTACAAAAAGTTTTAATTAAAACAAAAGCCGCGTCGATGTTACACAATGCCTAGATGCAGCTGTGCCTATAACGTCGATGTTATAGGCACAGGACATTCCTATTGATTCGATTACTTGATGTTATTTTTGTGCAAAGTGAAAATATATCTCGGCAATTTCCCGTGTGTGGCGACGAATTTTTAATATATCTCGGCATTTTCCCGTCTGTTATTTCAGGCGGTGTATGACTGACCATGCCGCGATTTAAAAAAAAAAAAATCTCGGCAATTTCCCGTGTGTGGCGACACGTGAACGAAGCTATGCTCCTCTCTCCACATTATTGTGACGACGTATAAATTAAATATTTCATCGTGACGATTGTCATCAAATGGACGAATTTTTAATATATCTCGGCATTTTCCCGTCTGTTATTTCGGGCGGTGTATGACTGACCATGCCGCGATTTAAAAAAAAAAAATCTCAATGGACTTGAAGTTACAGGCCTTTGAGAATTCATTTCGTTCTATAAAGGGCAACTTTCATCGGATTTTCTTCCCGTTTTTTTTCAACCGAGTCTAAAACTATGTTAGCGACTGTGAAAAATGAAATGATATATCGAATTTGATTTGAAATAAAACTGTGTGAGAGAGGAAGACACCACGGGCCTACAAAACAGGCCTCAAAGCTATGCGAGTTAATAAAATGGTGGATATTTGTTTATATGAAGCCTCTCCCACAATGGGTGGAGCTATGGTTCCCAGAATGGGTGGAGCTTTGAGGTTTTGTCTTCTCTGCAAGAACAAGAACAAGAAGAACAACAACAGCAGAGGGCACTCTATTAGCAGCGTCTGCGACGCGGCTAAAAATGTTTCTCGTCCGGACTTTTTTGAAAAAAGGAGGGAGGCCCTTACTATTTACTATTTTCATTTTTTTTGCTAATTTTTTCCAAGATGGCTGCCATGAATTGAATGACCACTGTGGCTGACTTAGACTCTATAGTTTGTCCAATGTAATGTGAAACATGCCAGTGTTGATTGTTACCGAAAGGCCTGCAATTTCATTTCCAAATTAGCAAATAAATATATGTTTTAACTGAAATGGCATATGAATAGAATCAATCAATGGAACATGTCATGTGTTACACCGGACAAAGTATATTTGAATAAAACAAAAAAGAAACAATGACAATGTTTAAATTTGGTATGTGTCCTTGTTTAATATAAATACACAATAATACACTTATAGTACAAGAATTGTTCATATTGGGGACTACTCGGAGAACAGACCAAAAGATTGATGAAATCCTAAAAAACAACTACTGCAGTTTCATTGGAAGGCTGATCCTTCCCTCTTGCAAAACCAGAAGTGGGACTAAATAATATATGTTTAATCAACAGTTTGCCCTCCCCCCACATAGTGAAACTAATGACGATAGGACTTGGTCTATCTTATGGTCTGTTCCATAAATATTAAAGTAAGAAATCCCAGTGAGACTTATGTCAATCTTGTACATGTCATCCATAAAGTGAGAATCATTTTAAACATTCTAACCATGCACTGCTTTACTTATGCAAAAAATGAAATTGTGATTTTCTTTCCTTCTCAGTTCTCTCTTCTTCAAACTTACAAGAGCCATTGTTATAAATATGTATGTCAAAGTATGAATACCAAACTTTCAGAACAAGGCATAATATTTGTACAAGCATGTGCTGGACTGAACGATTACATGGCTTCTCATCTACAACTGATCTCGCGAACCAAGACTTCAAAACTTTTGTCGACGAACGTATGCTTACACACGAATATCGTCATATTCCCTACTCAAATTTGTACCATTAAAAGTTTGAAATGCAAGATTTTTACACGTAAATTGCACTTGCCCAGTGCACAACCGCTGCGAGAATTGACCGTCTTTAGCACAAAGTGTCTGTTAAGCCTAGCATGTATTAACCAGGAAGTTCCATTGGAGGGCGGGATCCATAATAGTTCAGATCATCAATGCACAAGATACGAGCAGCAAACGCCCGGAAACGGCAAGTTTTAGACCGAGTTTCTTCGCAAAAAAAAAAATAAGAAAAAAAAAGTATATATTTAAAAATAAAAAAGTATTAAATAGTAAATAAAAGTAGGCGGCGACCAAAAAGGAAGCGGGCGGGGACGAGAAACATTTTTTTTTTTGTTTACTTGGCCTAATTATATTTCTAAAACAAAATCGAACAATTTCCCCAGGATATTGATACATATTTCCAGTTTGTATGATACAAATTCTATTGAAATCAAATGTATAGTAATTTTTTTTTTTTTTTTTTTTTTTAACATTTATTCATTAAAACATTTATCTTTCATTCAAAAACCTTTACTTACATTTCATGGGCATGAAATAGTCATGTTTTGGATCTTTCTCTTAAATATATCCTATCAACATATCTAATGCTGTACAAGTTTTTAGGGGAGGAGGAGGGTTTATGTACATTTCCATATCTGGATTTTAATCGTTCCGAACAGCCTGAGGTATGCTTACCATTCGCCAAACCTAATATGGCTTCTGGCATGTGTTTTTGTATGTGCAACATTTGACATGTTAAAATAATGAAACCCATATAGTCCAAGATGCACAACATAAGGTATGAGGTGTCCCGGGAAATGTGAAACCCAGGCCTTGACTGCAGGCATTTATAACTGTAGATATCTTCGAAATTCGGATCGTTCCTTGCCATGATAATCTTTGTTACTGCAACAACTTGTCGTCTCTTCTACTTATCTTCTTCTTCTTTTTTTTTCCTTCCTTTTTTCTCTCTCGCTCCAGCCTCCCCTCCCCACTCCCCCCCCTCTCAACCCCCCATCCCACTTTCTCCCTCTCTCTCTCTCTCCTCTGCTCTCTCCACCCCCCCCCCCCCTCTCTCAAGTGACCTTTAATGTTTCATGTGGCTTTGAAATTTGAATTGATATCAAACATAACGTGGGAAGAGGCATATCCATCGATGCATTTGTGTCTAATTCTATTTTCTGGTTTAACTCTGCACCATTTATAGACATTATGTGAAAGACTCTCCCCTTGCACTCTCATTCTTCCTCCGAGTGGCCTTACTGTTCTCTGTACGTCATTTATCTGTGTATTTATTTTCTTTTTCTCATATCCCTTTTCAGTTCCGTTCTTTATCATGTGGAGTGTGGTAAACACGATCCACTGGATCAGTGGCTCCACGCAGGCCCTGCCATTCACCACCGTTTTACTCCTCCTTTCCACATGGTTTCTTCTCGGTTGTCCCCTCACCATCCTGGGTGGAATACTCGGCAAGCGGGCGGCTGGGCCATTTGATGCTCCTTGTCGGACGCGCAGAATTCCTCGGGAAATCCCGGTGCAACCCTGGTACAAGTCTGTTGTGGTACACATGACTATCGGAGGCTTCCTGCCCTTCAGGTGATTATTTGTAGCATTTGTGTTTTTCGTACTCTTGTTTTTTTTATGGAGGGTGGGTAGGAGGGAGGAATGTGTTCGCCCTTTTACCCTCAAATATGGCTGAGGGTAAAAGGGCAAACAAAATGTGTGTGGCATTAAAGTTAACATTTGATCACACATTCCCGACTGATTTAATCTAAAGCATGTAACACTTACCAACTTTGGCGGAAAAACAAAAGTTCATCTTATGTTTTGAAAGGTGGGAGAATAGGATAAAATTTCTAAAAAGATGTTTGGCTTGATGACCACCCTTCGCATCAGAAGCAACTGCCATGCCCCTAGAAATGGGGTGAAGCTTCAGCCAGATGCCTTCAGAAAGTATTCACACCCCTTGACTTTTTTCACATTTTGTTGTGTTACAGCCTGAATTATAAAATGTATTGAATTGAGATTTTTTTTTTGGCACTGATCAACACATAATATCCCATCATTTCAAAGTGGAATTTTGTTTTTAGAAATTTTTTCAAAATAATTTATGAAAGCTCAAATGTTTAATTTACACAAGTATTCAACCCCCTGAGTCATTACTTCATAGAAACGCCTTTGGCAGCGACTACAGCTGCAAATCTTCTTGAGCATCTCTATCAACTTTGTACATTTGGATTTGGGGCATTTCTCCCATTCTTCCTTGCAGATTTGTTCAAGCTCTGTCAAGTTGGATGCGGAGCGTCGGTGAACAGTAATCTTCCAAGTCTTTCCACAGATTCTCAATGGGATTCAAGGCTGGGCTTTGGTTGGGCCACTCAAGGACTTTCACGTTCTTGTTCTGAAGCTATTCCAGTGTTGCTTTGGCTATATGCTTGTGGTCATTGTCCTGTTGGAATGTAAATCTTCACCGCAGTCTAAGGTCTTTTGCACTCCGAAGCAGGTTCTCCTCAAGGATTTTCCTGTATTTGGCTCCATTCATTGCTCCCTCTATCTTTACAAGTCTCCCTGCCACTGAATAGCATCCCCATAGCTTGATGCTGCCACCACCATGCTTCACGGTAGGGATGGTGTTAGATGGGTGATGGGCTGTGCTCAGTTTCTGCCAGACGTAGCACTTGCATTCAGGCCAAAGAGTTCAATTTTCCTCTCATCAGACCACAGAATCTTTGCCTCATGCTCTGTCTTTTACGTGCCCTTTTGCAAACTCCAGGTGTGCTGTCATGTGCCTTTTTCTCAGGAGTGGCTTCTGTCTGGTCACTCTCCTATAGAGCCTAGATTTGTGAAGTGCTGCAGAAAGTGTTGTCCTTCCGGCAGGTTCTCCCATCTCAGCTGAGGAATTCTGTAGTTCTGTCAGAGCAGTTATTGGGTTATTCGTCACCTCCCCTGACCAAGATCCTTCTTGTCCGGTTGTTCGGTTTGGTCAGATGTCGAGCTCTAGGAGGAGTCTGGGTAGTTCCATATTCTTTCTATTTCCTAATGATGGAGATCACTGTGCTATTGGGAACTTTCAACACTCTAGAAATTGTTTTATACCCTTACCAAGATCTATCGCTCCTCACAATTTTTTTTATCTGAGTTCTACGGACAGTTCCTTGGACTTTGTGGTCGAGTTTCTGCTCCTACATGCACCGTCAACTGTGGGGCCTTATATAGAAAGGTGTGTTTCTTTCTAAATGTCCAATCCATTGAATTAGCCACAGGTGGACACCAATTCTGTTGTGGAGACATCTCAAGGATGATCAAATTTGATGCACCCGAGATCAATTTGGAGTGTTAAAGCAAAGAAGTGGAATAGTTATTGACTCGAGACATTTCAGCTTTTCCTTTTTAATTATTTTGTAAAAGTTTCTAAAAAACAAAATTCCACTTTGAAATGATGGGATATTATATGTGGATCAGTGACAAAAAAAAAACTCAATTCGATACATTTTAAATTCAGGCTGTAACGCAACAAAATGTGAAAAAGTCAAGGGGTGTGAATTCTTTCTGAACGCATTGTATGTACGAAAGAATGATTTCTGACTGGGTCAATGTCCAAATCTGAACCATTCCACTCATGCTCGTGTCCTTTTAAAATTGCATAATTGAGCCACATGCTGCGTTTTCTCCAACAGTGCCATCTCCGTCGAGCTGTACTACATCTTCGCCACAGTGTGGGGACGGGAACAGTACACCCTGTTCGGAATCCTGTTCATAGTCGCCATTATCCTCATCAGCGTCAGTGGCTGCATCTCCGTGGCCTTGACCTACTTCCAGCTTTCAGGCGAAGACTACCATTGGTGGTGGCGCTCTGTTTTCAGTGCCGGCTCCACTGGCTTTTTTATGTTTCTCTACTCTGTCTTTTACTATTTCCGCCGCTCCAACATGTCCGGCATCGTCCAGACCGTGGAATTCTTTGGTTACACGCTGCTCACCTGCTATGTCTTCTTCCTCATGCTTGGCACCGTGTCGTTCTTTGCCTCGCTAAAATTCATTTGTTACATCTACTGTAACCTCAAGATGGATTGAGCACACCTTGTGGAAGCGAACTGAGCATCGGGTCGGCTCGGCGATTGGCATCCACCACCCGATGCATCGAAGGTCTAACCCACCAAAGTGTGAGAATCCCTCTGCTGTGATCATAATCACAATGTGCCAGAGCGTAACATTCAACCGACACCTCTGGGAGATAACGAGAATGATGGCGGCGATCAATCATGGATTGGCACTTTGCCTCACCCTGCATCTCGATGCGACACGCCATCATGTTTGTGTCGCACGTGCCGTGGATTCACCAAACGGGCGGCCAGATTGCTCTACGTTTTTAAAATGTTGAATTACACGTCACAGAGTTGACATTACTAACACGTTTGAACATTGTCTTCTGTTCAGTTCCGGGATGTTCGGCAGCTTTTCGGAACCTCCAAATGGCGTGTTGATTCCTCTTGTTGAAGTTGCTTATTTTTTCAATGAAGCCTGGCTTGAGTTGGACCTCTTCCAAATATGATTATTATTATTATCATTTGTTAATAATAATAATGCCTTTTAACAGTGACGTCGAGATGTGCTCCTGAAAAAGACATTGCATTTGGCCTGCAGTTCCGCAGGCCTGGCGTGTGGGCATTGCTTCATTGTGTCAAATCCGGTCTCTGGGCTGATGGTGAATCGATTCTTTGTTGGCAGTGGAACGTCTGATGGGGTGTACTTTGGCTTTCAAAATCGATCGGTACATCGGCAAATTTGTCTCAAATTGATTTATGTCGACTCTGTAATCCCGACGTCCGCAAAAGGTATGTGCGGTGCCACTGCGCCGCGTCGCTGGGGATCAATTGATTTTTTGCCAAACCGCAACTGCTCCGAGCGATTCCATCAACCCAAACGGTTACCACTTCCTGATTTGGCCAATCTTGACGATTGGCAGAATCTTAGCACGCACACGCACATACATAATGTGCTTTTGTTTCTCCTTAACGATGCTTTTTGTTTATTTTTGTGCACATGTATTTGGGAAAACTAAATGAATCAAGCAATACGATGTACAGCTAGCTAATAGGGAGGTTATGTAGTTCAGGATTACCATTCCATGAGTTTGAATTGTAATAATTTTTGTACATACAGAGGGTAGCCTTTATCATTATTGTCACTTTCCAAAGCGTGTGTGAAGTTGGTTGCTCTGTCGGTGTAATCGGCGGGCTTTGAAATCCCCACGATTCATTTTGCGAATCGTGGAATGACCGTTCGATGCACATGCCGAGTGTTGTAGAAGCTTCGAGGGTTTGCTCCTTTTACCAAGGAAACTCGATCTCAATGCGGGTCGGACAATCTGAAGGGAATCGGTTGTGCGCTCCCGATGCCACAGCATCCCGCTCCGTCATCTGCAGAGCGAGTGATTGATCATCCAGAGCGTCTGTGTACACGTGACCCATGTTGTACGTACGGACGGCACCTTCTGTTTCTAAATGTGAGGAGGTTGCCGCGGAGTTGTACAAACCTCTTTTAGGTTTTGAAATGTGTGTTATTCTGTTTGGGTTTTTGCTTTCCAGTTGTGGGTGCATCGGCTCCTCTTGGGATTAAACTTCTTGCATTTGGTGAAAGTAATTTGAGTGTGGTTTGTCTGATGTGCCTCGACTGTGACGATACCTGTGCGGGAACGTTAACTAACATAGTTTGTGATGGCTAGACTTGTAAGAGCTCTTGCTTTCACTTTAAACTGCCTGGGATGGGAGGAAGGAGGGGGTAGAAAGCATAAATGAACTGGAATAGTGGATCGTCAGAAGCTTCCATGGCTGTAGTGTAGCAGCATAGCAAACCTGTTGTGCATTTTGTGATACAAGCACCAAATTTGGCACAAATGTACATTAATATGTTGCGAACATTTTCAGATATTGGGCCACTTGAAATTCCGTAATTTTTTTTTTCAAATTTTTTCAAATTTCGTAATTTCAAATTTTTCGGGTGACACCGTCACAATTTCGGTCTTCGAGGCCGGCCGATATAGTGGGGCGGCTTAGCCCAAATATTCAAAAGAATTGTGCATTTTGTGATACAAGCACCAAATTTGGCACAAATGTACATTAATATGTTGCGAACATTGTGTGGTCAGCAATGAAGACGAGAGTCTGAATTACATGTATGCAAAAGACCTTGTGAACCAGTGAAGCAAATACATGGGTAAGCATGAATTAAATCTAGGGCATGATATAATTTCCATGATGTTTACCTCTACACTCAATGGTGGAAGGCGGTAATGTTTTGATCCCAGCTTGTCTGTATGTCTGTTTGTCTGTTAGTCCACAAAATTCCAGACAAAGCTTGTAGTAGTGGTAGTTGTAGTGGTAGTGGTGATAACAGAAATTGTTATATAGAACTGAACTTATATTATTATTATATGCAGAAAATAACTTCATTTCTATATGCCCTGCAGTGGACAGGTTAATTGGTTTATGCACTGAAGGGGTCACCCTGGTGTGCACTGCTGTGTTCTGCCTCACTGAGTTGTTCAGGTATGATGTACTCAGCACAAGCTTCCGGTCGGCCCGGAGGTGGGGGTGCGGGGCCTGTCACGGAACGTCAAAACAAACGGCCTGCCGGAGCCGCCCAAAAGTCGGGCGTGAGGGGCACGTCCACTAATGGAACGCCTCTCGCTTCCCAGATCGAGGGCCACGTGGTCAGGAGAACCTCGTCCCTTCCGGTCACACTTTGCCTATCGGCCGGCCTCGAAGACCGAAATTGTGACGGTGTCACCCGAAAAATTTGAAAAAATTTGAAAAAAAAAATTACGGAATTTCAAGTGGCCCAATATCTGAAAATGTTCGCAACATATTAATGTACATTTGTGCCAAATTTGGTGCTTGTTTCACAAAATGCACAATTCTTTTGAATATTTGGGCTAAGCCACCCCACTACTGGGACATTTCTATGGCATGAGATTTTATGGCCTAGAGATGAATAAGTACGACACCTTTTTTGTGTTCTCTGTACACAAAGCATGGATAATTGAATTGGGCCTTCCTTATAACTAGTGATATTTTAAAGAAAGTAGTGTGTGTGTGTGTGTCTGGTAGGATGTCATGGAGCTATGCACTCACCTCTTAGATGTTGAGCTTGGGTTTGAATCTGACCCAGATATAAACTGTCATCCTGGTGTTTCACGGGTAGGATGATTCATCGATGTGTGTGCGTCTCACCGGGCGTCCTGTCTGCCAGTATTAGTTGCTGGACATTAAAGATCCCATGTTGTCCTTTCGTGAAGAGTCGGTGAGCTATTGCCGGCACCATGAACAAATTACCAATTCTGGCCCTAACAACTTCTGGGAAGGCAATGGCAAACCACCCTCGATAACTTGTAACAAGAAACAGCTTCAGCAGCACCGATGCTCTGTATATGGTGTATGGTATATCAGAATATTGTATAAACAATTGAGGTGGTGCAGAGCCTGCCCCTAATCTGTCCTGCCCCACTCTTAACTTTCTGATCATCACAAGCAGTTAAAGGGTCACTTGGGTTCACCCCACATGGTAGGAACATGCACTGTGTACATTCCACCTCTACCCTTTAAGGTTACCAATCAAGGAGTCCCATTGACTGGCATCATCAGGGTCACTGTTCCCTCAGAGCATGTGCATCCCAGGTTCCCTCAGTGTCATGACAGCAGATTGGGTGGGGAGAGGGGACGACGTGGGCAGGACAGGTTCGCCCATATTCAAGTTCCTCGTGATCCATCACTATTTTTCTGAGTGGGAGCTGTTTGCTGATGATCACATGTTCAGTTCCCCATACTTCAGCCTCGTCACACATGCACCACATCACCTACCAGCTTTTTACCGTCACACCTCGTCACGTGCAACCTCGTCACAACCACAACAGTCACCTTCCGGCTCCTCAGCCATACCACGCTACCTGTTTGTTCCTCACAACCCCTCTGCATCACTTACTGCCTAAATCGCTCCACGTCACCAACCGGCTCCTCGGGGTCACTCTACTTCACTAACCTGCAACTCGCGATCAGCTTGCGGCTGCTCATAATCACCTCCTGGCTCCTCACAACCACAGTGCACTACCTACTGGCTCCTGCTACACAATGCCATATGCCAGCCCCTTACAACCATACAGCGCCATCTGCCGGCTCTTCATGGTCCTACTGCAACCCATACCAGCTCTTAAAGCCTACACTGCACCACCTACCGGCTCCTCACGGCCATGCCTTGCCACTTGCTGCTCTTCACGGTCATAATTGCATTAGCTACAACATCGCAAAAACTTCACGGTTTGCCAAGCACTAACTATTCACAACCACACTACGTAACAGATCCTCACAACCACACCATCACCTACTGGCTTCTCACGATCGCACCATTCTACCTGTTGGCTCCTCATAACACACGGCATTACCACACCTCATCACCTTTGACCTACCTGCACCTCTTGACCACATCACATCACCTACTGGTTGCTCATGGCACAGTCCCCAACCGATTTCTGTCAGCCTCCAGGATTCCAGAGCTTGTCAACCTATTGGATAGAAACATTTGGCATAAGCTGTGTCAAGATGGCTACCACTTCACTCTAACCAAGTTGGCCAGTCCCATCTTCACTTATGGCTCCAGAAATCCTCTATCTTTTTGAGGTGTGTTTGATGGCAGTCTGGAGTATAACAACAGCAGAGCTGTGACCAACATTGTGGTGGCTGATACAGATAATACAGGATCTCTGCTCTGGCACACAACAACCATTCTGCTTGGAGGTACTAAAGCTCACACCAAACTTCAACAGTTTCAACTATCCAGCCAGCATGTCCAGCTGGGGCCCACACGGGTGTTACGTGGGCTAACTTGTGGGTCCCAAGTGTGTCTCGCACGTTGGCCCCAGCTGGATTTGTCCAGAGGCTCCACCGTGGACCCAACTGGGCTGGGTCACGTGGGCAGGGCATGGGCTTTTCGTGAGCTACCCCATGTGGGCATGGCATAGGCTTTTTGTGGGCTAGCCCACATAGGCTGGACATGGGATTTGCATGGGTTTTACATGGATTTTCCAGAGCCTCATGTGAATGTAAATTGGGTGTAAATCAATACTGCATTAGCTACAGCATCACATCCACTTTACTGTCAGTAGAAATATAGAATGGAGTGTATTTTTAGAGAGGCTTTTGTTTGAAGTGATCTTAAACAACATCCTAACTTGGATCTGTCAAAACAAGATAATAATGGTAAATAATGTTATGTTTGTGGGGGTAGTGATATGTAGAGTCAGGTAGATGCTCCGGATGTCGAGTAAGAACCATCACCTGTAATCTGTTTAGTCGGAGTAAGGTGTATCTTCGTCCCCGTCACGAGGGGGCGGGACATGTTAACTAGCTTCGGGCCTAAGGATAAATTATCCCTTGTATGTCTTACCCTATGTGATTTATCCTTTGGCTCTTTTGGCACTGCACCGTATACACTAGTGAGAAAGGCCCATTAATTGCACTAAATAATAACCATAAAACCAACTGGAAGCAAGTTCTGGACACTGCCATTTGGACGCACCAGCTACATTGCCACAGAAGACAAGCAAGCCGAAGACACGCCCCGGTGACTCGTGATTGGCCAGGGCGGAGCAAGAAGCTACCCGCTGATTGGTGGAAGAAGGCCGAGGAGGAAGCCGAGCGCCGATTGGCAAGGACCACCGAGGACGTCAGAGGTGAGCAAGAAGCGGCGCGCTGATTGGTGGAGAAGCGCTGATGACGTCACGACCCGACGTTAAAAGAACTCGAGGACGGACATTTTCTCTCTTGCTCGCTGACCCTGGACTCTTGCCCTCTTGCTTTCTTACCCTCAGATCTTGCCCTGTCTTGCTCTCCTCTGGTTCCCTTGCTCTTCTCCTTCACGCGTTTGTGCTTGGACCGGCCGTGTTCAGACGCTACCGGGAGACGTGCAGAGTTTTGCAGGCGGAATCTACACGCGACTTACCGCTGTGGCGTGATGAGACCCCGTGCGAGCGCTGCAGCGCGAACGTGTGCATTGAGGCCTAGTTCCCGCCAACATGCGCGCACCAGCCACCCGGAACTCTGGAGCCTTAGATTCCTGGCGAGACCCCCCCCCCCCCCCCCCCGAGCTTATCAGAGCTAAGTGCATGATAAACCACACGTTATTATTTTCCAGATTTTTTTCTTCGTGTCTGTGTTATGTCAGGTGTGGGGACGTCCCGATTAGGAATTTGATTTACCGTCGCGTTTCTTATCGGCATCCGTTTTAATAAACCCTTTCATTATTTTCTGTACATATATAAACCCGGTTTTTGTTTATTTTTGCAGGGTGAAGACGTCGGCGAGACCCGTCCAGGTAAGTCTGTACTCTTCTTCCTCCTCGCGTATAATCCGCCACATAGTTGGATTAAAAACGTCTCCATTAACGCTCGTTTGCCTTCCATGGTTCTTTCAGTATTAATTGAGGGAACCATACGCCAATACTTTAATAATTCAATGGCGTTCTTGTGGTATTTGAAATGTCTTTGAACATCTTACTGTGGTATCGCTGCTTCCAGAATACCAACGGTGTGTGCTGTGCACATCATGTCTGAATTTAAAGATGTGTTTGTAGGTGAGAAGTTGGTGGATTTTCAACTCTAACTGCATATTGATCCCATCCTCATCACCAATCCAATATGACTGCTCATCACCAGAGAACCATTGTTTGGTTTAATACATGTCTTAATATCACTGCCATTGGACAACAATCTTCCTCTTCATAATGCTCACTCCTTCTCCCTCAACAAACCTTCATGTGATCACCCTTTCAGCAGACCAGCGGAATCGACCTTTTCAATCCATGTGACCAACACGGGACTTTTGAAATGACATAATCCACCCCAGAATGCTTGGTAATCATAGCAATTCATTTTTTTAAAGTTACAGATTCGGATGAAACGGTGATGGTTTCGGTATTCTATCAGCCAATTGTTTAATTATTTTATGATTTTTTTTATTTTTTATTTTCATTATTAATCACTTCTTTTTTTTTTTTCTCATCTGGGCAATACCTCGGGCACCTTTTGAGCTAGGTAGCTGATATTTGGACACGACAGTGACCAAGTGATTTGGCTATAAAGGATATTTTTGATTTATTGATTAATCGATTAATTATTTATTGATTAGTCAATTAATTATTTAAATATTTCGATTAATGCCAATTTTCAAAAAGTTACAACTTCGGATGAAACACTGGTGGTTGAGGCATGCTATTAGCCAATTGATTACGAAATTATTTTATGATTACCATTCATTGATTTTAATTACGCAATTAATCAATCAATTATTGCACACCTCTCCCTCCCAATACAGTCTTTTTGTGCTGCACGGCACCCCGGCCATGCTGAGCTGGAGGATGTTATTTATTTATTTGGCATGGGGGCGGTCGGTGTACTTTGAATGAATCTGTACTTATTTTTATAGTTAATAAAGATTGTTAGTTATGGAAACGTTCACAGTTTTTACATAAAATTTTCATTTCGACGCTTTTTCTTTTTTTCATTTACGGGCATTAGTGTCATGTTTATTTCACACTTTACAGTTATAGAACTTACAATTTTACACTGGACCCGGTGTTTGGTTTGTGAGTTCAGCGTCTAGGATTCTTCTTCTCCTGCGATATAATCGTGAGGAGGCGCCATTGGTTGTCCCGCCGAGCTGTAAATGGTGAATTCGACATCTGAGACAAGGTGGCGAATGTCCGAGCCGCCGCCATTTATACACCGCTAAGTGGACTTGTGATCTTGTAAATCAGGCCACCGGCACACAATGGCCTACTCCCTACTGTTTACGGAGACCCCGTGGGACCACTCACGTCCACACACAAGTTCCTGTGCGTCAAATCCACTCCTTCCCTCTGTCCCCAATTCCCTTCCTCAAGCTTTCATCCATCGCTTCGCTGATGTAACGGGGTTAGTTAAAAAAAAAAAGTTTTACTTCACAAAAACATTGCATGTGTTTATATATATATATATATATATCCGTGGATGTCATTGTGGATGTAAAAATCAAGCAAAACACACGAAAAACAATCATTTATAACACGTAATTGCTGTTGCCATGGCTATTGTTGTTGTTTGTGCGGTCCTTCTGTCTACTTTTTAACATTTTTCTATTGATTCGAGGCGTATTACAATATTGTATATAATTTTGTGCTCCTTCCGACCCTCGTGCATTATTCTGAGGGTTCCTGCTGTCATGGAATAATAAAAACTGATTATTGGAGCCTTCACATTCGCCTCGCCCTCTCTGCTTCTTCTTCTTCACCTCGGAAAGACTTTTTAAAAAGACATGATTGGACACGAATGTTTGCTCCAGGAAAATCGATTAGCTTCACAACAGCACCATCTTTTATAACTCTACGACAGCAGGAACCCTTTAAATTAATAACTTCTCCTTTAATAATAATATATATATCTATATATATATGAAACACAGTTTGTGTGTGTGTGTAATGTTACCGATAGACTCCTAAACGGAGAGGCTCACGTACTTGATATTTGGCACAGACATGGCCATTGAGCCTGGGAAGAACATGGCCGACCTAAAAAAAAAAAAAATCATATTTTTTTACCATATTTTTACCTCAACGCATTTCAGCGAGGAATATTATGCACGAAATCTGAACGGTGGCAGAGCAGCGCACGGTATGGGCTCGAATCTGAACTTGCGTCCTGATTTGATTAGAGCCAAAAATTAGGGGTAGGTGAAATGAAAATGCTTTAAAAAAATATTTATTATTAATAAAACTAATTGTGTTGGATATCATTAGAAAGGTCTGGGGTCAGGCTACAAATCGGTGGTATTTCACAGAAGCGCGGGTAAACGGCGGGAGTAACTATACGCTTCGTCATCAGAGTTCAAAAGGTCACGAAGTTGAAGGGGAAGTGAAAATGCGGGTACCCTTGTAGTAAAAGGGTTAATATCCAAAAATGCAAAGAAATTTTAAAAAGAAAACCGACTCTTATTTTAGAGGGACTATATAGGAAGTTTTTAATATCAAGAACTTTACAAATATATTAAAGTCAGGTTCACGATGTTAACAAATATAATTTCGTTCAAAATTTTAGTAGATTAGCAAAACTATACATTTTTGGAATATTCAGAGCATGAGGAATCCAAAAATTAATGTTTACATTTGTGTAGACACCTTTGCGAAAATGACCCTCAGGACAGTGATAAAGATAGTCAGGTTCACTATGTTAACAAATATAATTTCTTTCAAAATTTTGGGATGAGCAAACCTGTACATTTTTGGAATCTTCAGAGCATGGAGAATCTGAAAATCAATGTTGGCATTTGCACAGACACCTGCATGGCCGCCATTTTTGATTTTGAAAATGGCCGCCATAAAATATATTTTGCGCGATCTCGGCTTCTAGTCAACCTAGAGACTTAATTAAATATGCTAATCCTATGTTTTCTGGGTCAAGGAATCCAATAAAGGCCTCAAAATAGTGCTCAGGATTATAGAAAAGCAACAAACAAAGGTAATTGAAAACCATTGTCTTTATATTTGTGATATAACTGTATTACATAATACATGATATTGCAAGTCCTTTGAAGTTATAGGTTGTTATAGGAAGTTATAGGTAGTATCAGATTGAACTATAAGTCCTATACACAGGATCTACGAGGTCTATACCGTTCAGGATTATGCTTTTACAGATCTTCATCACTGTCCTGAGTGTCATTTTCGCAAAGGTGTCTACGCAAATGTAAACATTAATTTTTGGATTCCTCATGCTCTGAATATTCCAAAAATGTATAGTTTTGCTAATCTACCAAAATTTTGAACGAAAAAACATAGTGAACCTGACTATTAGCGTTACGGTGTTAACCCCTCCTGTTTCAGAGACAAATTTTGAGAAAATGGTAAAAAATGGGGATTTTGAGATATTTTTAGAATAATGCTACAAAGTTGATTTTGAAGCAGGGAAGAAAACCAAACCAGGGTATCTTAATGATTTAATTAATCTATAAGTGCTAAATGCCTCTTTTAACCCTTTGTATGACAATATTTACCCCTTTTCGCCCTTTGCATAAAATTCAAATCTTTATATATAAAACACAGTTTGTGTGTGTGTGTGTGTGTGTGTGTGTGTGTGTGTGTGTGTGTGTGTGTGTGTGTGTGTGTGTGTGTGTGTGTGTGTGTGTGTGTGTGAGTGCGTGTAATGTTACCGATAGACTCCTAAACGGAGAGGCTCACGTACTTGATATTTGGCACAGACATGGCCATTGAGCCTGGGAAGAACATGGCCGACCTAAAAAATATTATTTCATAATATTTTTTTTACCATATTTTTACCTCAGCGCATTTCAGCGAGGAATATTATGCACGGAATCTGACCGGTGGCAGAGCAGCGCGCTGATTCGCTCAGAGCGATCACGTGATGTTCCTTGCCGCCATTAACTCAGTTACGCGTTCGCACGTATTTCAGAGCGAAAAGCGATTGCGTTTTTTCACATTTCAGCGAGGAACATTGCCATTCACACCACATAGGTTATTTTTTCTTTCATCTTTAGATCCATATTTTTTGCCATAATGTAGCGCATTATGGTCTCTCGAGCTCGAGTTAGCCAATCACCTGGGAGCATGAGGCCACGTTGGCCATGCCCACGACACGTCGCAGAGTTGCAATCGATCGCTCAGAGCGATCACGTGATGTTCCTTGCCGCGCGATTGCGTTTTTTCACATTTCAGCGAGGAACATTGCCATTCACACCACATAGGTTTTTTTTTTCTTTCATCTTTAGATCCATATTTTTTTTCAGCGAGGAATATTATACACGGAATCTGAATCGGTGGCAGAGCAGCGCGCTGATTCGCTCATTCGCGCTCATTGATGACGATCACGATCACGTGATGACATGATCACGAATGATGTTCGTGATGCGATCACGTGATGTTCCTTGCCGCCATAAACTCACAGCAAGTAGCATAGATTTTAGCATGATTAGCATTTAGCATAGATAGTAGCATGTTTCACATAGATTTTTTTTCAGCGAGGAATATTATACATGGATTCTGACCGGTGGCAGAGCAGCGCGCTGATTCGCTCAGAGCGATCACGTGATGTTCCATCCCCGCCGCCAGTTGGCTTCACTTTTCACGGAGTATGAGCGTTCTATATATTTTCAATTCAGTGCGCCCGACTCGCTCACGTACTTGATTTGTGGCATAGACATGGCCATTGGGCCTTCATGGTGTAATTTGTGCGAGGCTTTTGTCCGAGTGAGCTTGAGTCGAGAGGGCGAATGTACGGGTTGGGAATGTACGGGTCTCCCTTCCCTCACCCGGCAACGCCGGTACTGGAGGGCGTCACAGGATCGGTGAGTCAACAAAATCCGCTTCGTGCTGTTGCGAAGATTCAGGACGATGTCGCGATTGTTGTGCTGCTCTCCGACCATGAGAACTGCAACGTCATTGTTGACTGGCCCTCCCCTTCCCTCCCCCTCTTCTCCCTCACGTTTATACACGGAATGCCGGGTACTTCCCCCCCTCTCCCTCCCCTCCCTCTCCTTTCCCATCCCTCTCCTCTCCCATCCCTCCCCCTCCCCCTCCCCCCTCTTCTCCCTCACGTTTATACATGGAATGCCGGGTACTTCCCCTCCCCTCCCCATTCCCCTCCCGTCCCAATTCCCCCCCCTCCCCTCCCCGTTCCCCTCCCCCCCCATCCCCTCCCCCCCATTCCCCTCCCCTCCCGTTCCCCTCCCCTCCTCTTACCCCTCCCCTCCCCTCCCCTCCCCCGCCCGGCAATGCCGGGTACTTCTGCTGGTATATATTGTTGCGAATATGGAATTTGGCCTCCATATCCGCTTGTAAATATTCCCCTATTTTCTCCAATACTCCCCAACTTTCCCCAATCCCCCATTCCCTAGTCCCATTGCATGTAAACAACAATCAGTAGAGCCGACCTTCCCCTTATTCCCCCATTAAATGTCGTGCCCAGGTCCACCGCACCACACGTAGACAACTTTCGGACATCTTCCTAGTTATTCTTAATCTATGTCAGTTAAGGCCTCGTTTCCATTAATTATGACTCTTCGTTGCACCAGAATGTGATTATATGGCATCAGTAGTGAGTTTAGGACCTTTCCCATACCTCCTCCCATCTTCTTCCCCAAACAACAACAATAACAACAACTACAACAACAATTACAACTACAACTACGACTACAACAACAGAGGGGCGGGGAGTGTGCGTCCTCACACCGGCTCGGTTACCCGCCATGACCATGCGCTCCACGGCGTTACCCCGAAGGGGCTGGCTGTCAGCTCCTCGTCAGGGGCGGAGCCAGTAACCCCCCCACGCACCCAATGAGAAGCAACGTGCCGATTCCATCTGGGGCGGCGCTAACGAGCCGAGGGCGTGTCACTCCCCGCCGGATATACGCGGCCCCGCGCCGGATGTGACGTCAGATGCGCCTCAGCTTGGAGAGAGAAGCCACCGCCACCCCCAGCGCGACGAGACCTCCCCGCATCTTTGGACCGGACCGTACTGTACCCTGCCCCGAGCCCAGGAGGACCTGGAGCCATCGATCCTGCCTTTCCTAGCCATCAAACCCCCGTGTGAGTCAGCCGTTGTCCCGTTTGTCTGTCGTCTGTCCGGGGTTAATATAAGAGTGTGTCTAAGTGCCTGTCTTTCTGTGATTATACCTCTAGCCCCTGTAATCTGACCTTTCCGTACGAATATAATCTCCTCCGGAGGTCTTGAGAATTGAAACATTGGTGTCGTATTGTGTTATTGTAATCCAGCCGGGTGTCTTCTTTTTCTTATTGAGCCAGCATCGCGCGACTAGTCAACGTTCGGGCACAATCGGGTAACTTGTGCAGACGTGGTCATACCATAAAACCGCTCGGTAAATAACATCCAAGCTACGTCTGTAACAATTGGTTGTCAGGAGTTGGATTCGAACCTGGGACTAAATTTATTTAGCCCAAATTTTGGACACCAATTGTGTTAGTACGGTAACAATTGGTGTCTGGGAGTGGGATTCGAGGCCCGACCAAATTTTGAAAAAAAAAAAAAAACGAATAGAGGAAAAAAAAAAAATTTGGTCAAAATTTGGAGCGGCCGAAATTTGTTTTGTTTTACAAAACCCGAATTTTGAAAGTCGCGCTATGGCGGATCAAGACGGCTGGGGTCCGGTAGGGGAGAGTGAAGCAGGGTCGGTCCAGGACCAAATTGAGACACGTGAGGAGAGCGAAACAGCGGGGGTAGCAAACGCACAAAATGGCGCCTCGCTGGTCACCGCGCCCGCGACCGTAGCAGCGCCGCCGATGGATTGGGGCCTATTTATGAAACAAATAAAGGCGCTCATGGTCCAGACAAGTGAAGACCTGAGGAATGACTTGGGAAACCAAATGGGGGTAATGGGGAACCGGATGGATGCTCAGAGTGAGCAAATGAGGGTTGATAGTGGGCGATTAGAGGGCCAAATGAGGGGTACCGGTGAGGGATTAGAAAAGAAATTTGAGGGGTTAGACAACGGGATAAAAGAGGTGAAACATGGGTTAGAGGGGGTAGAAAATAGAATGGCTGCCCAGGAGAATCAGATAGAGGGAGTGAAAAATGGGTTAGAGGGGTTAGAAAACAGTATGGAAGGCAAATTGAGGGACATGAGGGACCAAGCGGAAAGGGAAGTTAAACAAATGGAGCAGCAGATAGAGGGGGTCAGAATGGGGGTAGAAACCAAACTGGATGCTCACAGGGAGGAAATGGAGCAGATGAGGGTGGCATCTGGGCAGGAGATGCAAGTGATGGGAGAAGAGATCAGAAGAGGTGTGAGTGAGGAGGTCGGAGGAGTGCGCGAGGAGGTGAGGCACTGTAAGGAGCACATGGAGAAGGAGGTGAGAAAGGGGACTGTAAAATTGCAAGGGGGCATAGAGGACCTGACGCAGGAGGTGGAGCAGCTGACGGTGGGACAGACGGAGTTAGTGGAGCAGGTTCAAAGGAACACTGCGGTATTAGGAGGTTTAAAAGCGACACAAAACGACATAAAAAACGACCTGATAGCGACAAAGAGGGAATGTCAGATGGTACGTGAGGGACTGACAACGAGGTTGGACGAGGTGATAGAGGTAATGGAGACGAAGGACCGGCAGGTGAGGACGCACCTGGAAACGGTCAAGGTAGCCTTAGAGGATGAGCTTGAGGAGACGTACCGGGGAATAAAAGAGGTGAAGCACAAATTAGAGGAAGTGGAAGAAGGGATGAGCGAAATTAAGAAGCGACGGAGAGGGGATAAGAAGGAGCTAAAAGAGGAGATAAAAGAATTGGTCCAAAGTCTGTGTTTGGATCGTGATGATGTGCTCATTAACCGGATGAGGGATTCGCAGGTGATGGAGGAGAAGCGAAGAGGAAGAGGACCCGGTGTAAGTGGTGACCAATATGGTCGTGCGTATGATGCGCCAGGGGATTTAAGAAGCTTGGGGGTCGAGATGGACCCGGGTGTTCGTGAGAGGCCGTTGGTGAAGTGTGCGAAAGAGGAGGTGTGCGAGAAAGTCCGACTCTGGGGTGTGTGAGGAAAAAGTGCGTGCCAAGGAGTGAGGGTGCTGGCGAGAGTGAGTCGGTCGTAGCGCGTGTGCGAGGAAGCACGTGGAAGCGCGGTGTGGTGAGTGTTACAGAGGGTGTGACGGGAGAGTGTGCGCAAGAGTATGCGCGAGAAAGGTGTGTGACGGACAGGTGCATGAGGAAAGAGTGCGCTGTCAGAAGTAAGGAAGAGTGTCCACCTGTGGTGAGTGTTACAGAGGGTGTAACGGGAGAGTGTGCGCGAGAAAGGTGTGTGACGGACAGGTGCATGAGGAAAGAGTGCGCTGTCAAGAGTAAGGGTGAGTGCGCTGGCAGGAATGGAGGTGAAAGTAGTGAGAGTGACATGGAGCGTGAGTTAGTTGTGACAGGTGAGCGAGGATGTACACCTGGGATGAAAGGATGCACACCTGGAATGGTAGAGCGTGAGTGGGAATGCACGCTGGAGTTGGTGGTGAGGCACGTGGTTGGGTGTGCGAATGAGAGCACACCTGTGATTGTCACAGAGGAGGTGACCGAGGAGGGGGTGCGAAGCGGTGTATTGGTGAGGTGTGCGAGCAACGAATGTGTGCCAAAGTGTTCGGTGGTCAGGTGTGTGACCAAGGCTGTGAGTGGAATGGGTGTACCTGGGTGTGTAAGGAAAGGTACGAGGAGCATGGGCACGGCTGGATGTGTGAGCAAGGAACGGGCTGCGGGGTGTAAGCGTCCAGGTGAAGCATCGACGTTAGACGGGATAGAGTTTAGAACGACTTATAGCCGAATCGGGCCCTCGGTGCGTGCTGGGCCTCGCTTTGAACGGCCGCGTCCGTGCTCCACTAGGCGGAGCTGGCAGCCCGATAGGAAGGGTCGTTATGGCGACCACGTTTTGTTGAGACGTGCCGGCAGGTCGAGATCGGGACATTGGATGGCTCCACGCCGAGGTGGTGCGTGGGATCTCGGCCCGGGTAAGCCCCCGTCCCTGCCCCGAATGCCGGACGCATCCAGCCGCTGGCACAAAACAACCAGCATCCATTGCTTGGCTTTACGAAGCCGGGCTTTGGACAGGGATTGGCGCACCGAGAGGTATTAGTGAGTAGACTGGGTGATGAGGTTAGTGTTTTGGCCCCAAAATTAGAGAAAAACAAAATTTGATGATTGGCAAAGGATTGGCAGTAGTGATTGGCAGATGATGGGCAGTGATTGGCCAAATTTTGGATTTGTTGAAATTTGATGTGCAAAATTGGTAGTGAGCGATGGGCCCGGTGGGTAAGGTTGGCATCCCTGCCACCCTTCCCATGTGGGGACAAAGGAGCAATAGTTTATGGGGTGTATGGCAGTGAAAACTAGCCCGGGTGGGTTAGGATATTGATAGGGATCTAGAGAAGATGACCTTAGGTAACGTTAAGATTAGTTAGTGACTGATACCTGTAGTGGGGACGCAGGTAGATTAGTGTGGATGATAATGACGAGGGAGCGCAATAGTTTAAAGGGACGACTGGGAAGCGCAAGTTTCAGAAGGGAGTAGTTAGCTGAGATGATGCCGTGTGTGTGTGAGAATTGAACAGGTGTGATTGCACAGGTGTGCAACTGGACAGGTGTGTGGAGCAGTGTATGAGTAGTGAGTGTTGTGGATCAGCGCGAATGCGCTTGGGGAGAGAAGGGTGCAGGTGGCACCAGGTGTGAGAGCACAGGTGTGCAGGTACAGGTGTGTGGAGAGAGTTGGAGTAAGTGGTACGGAGTGGTGTGCATGGTGCGAAGGTGTGGATGGGGGAAGAGTGGACCCCTTTCACGAGTACCCGGGGCGGGTAGTGTAAGTGTTAGGTAGAGGGTACAGGTAAATTGTGGTTGGATATTGGCATTTGTGGTGCGGTTGCAGAATGGTGTTGTGGATGGGTGCATTAGTGTTGTGGAAATGGCTGGGCGTGTAGCCTGTTAGTGTGTGTAGTTGGTTGGGCACTCCACCACTGTGAGGATGTCGGCCAGGTGAGGCCGCAGGTGGGCTCTGGGAGCCGGTAGTTGTGAGTGGGTGCCTGAGGATCCCGGGTGTGGATCGGGTAGCCCAGTGCCAGAGAGGGCACCGAGTGGGGAGAGCGCCAGAGGGCCTGCCCCAGTTAGTTAGGTTAGGGTAAGGAGCAGCTAAGCTCGGAGGCAACTGCAGTGGTGGAGGTGTGCAGGTGGGTAGACCCACTGGGAGAGGTACACGTCGCAGCCCAGAAATTGTACGAGGGCACCGGGAGATGAATCGGGGGAGTGAGACCCCAAATTGAAGAGCACCACAGTTTGGCCAATGGGAATTGGTTTTTAGAACCCGTAGTGTAAGAGGGCCAATGGTTTGGCCGGAGAAAGACCCCGGGTAGTGTAAAGTTGTTAAAGTCATTTAGGAAATAGTTAGGATTGATGAACCTGTCGCACCATACGCAGCCACTTACCTGTGGTGATGATGATGACTCCACACCTGTGTTTTCTTTGTTTTGTTGCAGGAGATGAATCGCTGTGTGGATTTGTGAGACGCATCACGACGTGGATGAGACATTGGGGTGATTCCATCTCTCCCTCCCTAGGAGGGACTGATGATGAATTGGTAATGGCAAATTTTGATGTGCAGTTGGAGATGGCAAATTTTGATGAGAGTTGAAAATGGCAAATTTGATTGGTTAGGAGGGAGAGAAGACGAATTTGGTTTATGGGAGGAACGAGGAAGACAGTAGGGATGTTTGTTGATTTGTAAAGTAGATGTTTATGGGTAGTGTTGTGTTGTGTGGATACAGTAAGGGGTAAGGGAGGGGCCATGTAGGTTACCTGGTGGGGGGGGGGCGTACGATAGGAACGTACCTGTCTCACCTGGTTCCCATGTGCCCCCAGTGTGCATCACCTTATATTGCGTGCACTTTTGCGCCCTTACCACCTTACTCACTTGTTTCTTCTTTTGTCTCCCACCTCCGAGGATCTGGCTTTGGGGTAGAGAGAGAGGAGAGAGAGGTGCTGGCTGCGCAGTTGTGGGCCTGCACTTTCGCTGTTTGCTGCCGGGATCGATACACCATATGGACCGCAATGTTTGTGGCCACCCACAATGGACCGCAGTTCGTTTGCGGCCAAGCACCACCCGGGGATGGACCTATGGGTCAACGTGGCACCTATGCCATTAAGGTGAACCACTGTTAATTAACACCACTGAAGGCCACACGAAGAGCAAGAGACACCTGCAGGGTTAGGGGTTGTCGAATTTATTTTTATTCCAATGAACAATGGTGACTGCACCGATTGGTGGTGGGGTGGTGCTTTTGATGCTGGGAAAGGGTGCTCTGCACGTTATTAAAGGCCGTCGGCCACAGAGCACTCGTGGGTTGGTGTATCGATGTTGGCAAGCGCGCTCTCTCTATGCATAACATCTGCATGTGTTCCTCCAAAAACAGGTCCTGGATCGTAGTGTAGATATCAGCGTAATCTTGTAAATAATGCTCCCTACCGGCTGTATGTTTAGTTTGAGGATTCTTTCCGGATTCGGTTATCCTGTGGGTGTGTTTCTGTGAGGAGAAGGGTGCAACGTCGCAGGGGGACATATTTACTCATTTGTGAATATCTGTAAAACTGTCGCACTCAGGGTAGAGTTAATAGTAGAGGGAACTACATTGCGTGCCACACTAAAGTAGGTAAAAATTTATCGGGTCGGGACGCCCCGAGGGTAGAGAAGGGTGCAATGTTGCGAATATGGAATTTGGCCTCCATATCCGCTTGTAAATATTCCCCTATTTTCTCCAATACTCCCCAACTTTCCCCAATCCCCCATTCCCTAGTCCCATTGCATGTAAACAACAATCAGTAGAGCCGACCTTCCCCTTATTCCCCCATTAAATGTCGTGCCCAGGTCCACCGCACCACACGTAGACAACTTTCGGACATCTTCCTAGTTATTCTTAATCTATGTCAGTTAAGGCCTCGTTTCCATTAATTATGACTCTTCGTTGCACCAGAATGTGATTATATGGCATCAGTAGTGAGTTTAGGACCTTTCCCATACCTCCTCCCATCTTCTTCCCCAAACAACAACAATAACAACAACTACAACAACAATTACAACTACAACTCCGACTACAACAACAGAGGGGCGGGGAGTGTGCGTCCTCACACCGGCTCGGTTACCCGCCATGACCATGCGCTCCACGGCGTTACCCCGAAGGGGCTGGCTGTCAGCTCCTCGTCAGGGGCGGAGCCAGTAACCCCCCCACGCACCCAATGAGAAGCAACGTGCCGATTCCATCTGGGGCGGCGCTAACGAGCCGAGGGCGTGTCACTCCCCGCCGGATATACGCGGCCCCGCGCCGGATGTGACGTCAGATGCGCCTCAGCTTGGAGAGAGAAGCCACCGCCACCCCCAGCGCGACGAGACCTCCCCGCATCTTTGGACCGGACCGTACTGTACCCTGCCCCGAGCCCAGGAGGACCTGGAGCCATCGATCCTGCCTTTCCTAGCCATCAAACCCCCGTGTGAGTCAGCCGTTGTCCCGTTTGTCTGTCGTCTGTCCGGGGTTAATATAAGAGTGTGTCTAAGTGCCTGTCTTTCTGTGATTATACCTCTAGCCCCTGTAATCTGACCTTTCCGTACGAATATAATCTCCTCCGGAGGTCTTGAGAATTGAAACATTGGTGTCGTATTGTGTTATTGTAATCCAGCCGGGTGTCTTCTTTTTCTTATTGAGCCAGCATCGCGCGACTAGTCAACGTTCGGGCACAATCGGGTAACTTGTGCAGACGTGGTCATACCATAAAACCGCTCGGTAAATAACATCCAAGCCACGTCTGTAACAATATATACAGACTTGGCATTTAATATGGAATTTTTTTTTTTCTTGACTTGGGTTTACTTTATTAACTCAGTATATCAATCTGGTGAGTTTCTTTTACACTTTGGTGATTTATTTGTTAAAAGAACCATGTCACTGATTGTCTGTCGCAGCAAGAAGTCAACAACAGGATTATATCACAGGTGGCATGGCAAAATGTACGGACAGGTGCATTTGATGATTGGCTTCACAGTCGGGTATACAAGGGTTGTTGCGTTCTGTATTAGTGGAAAACAACCTGCATGTCTCCAAAAGTTATTGCCGTTTCCTCTGGAGATGGTCCGTCAACTCGACAATGCTGTTTGTCATGGAGTAGTGGCTTTACGAAATTACGGCATGAAACAGCGTGCTATTGCTCGGCAGTATGGCATCACTCGAGCTCAGGTGTCAAAGATCCTGAAACGAAATGCTCAGAGGGGTGTCCCGACTCCAATACCGAGGCCAGGACGTCCCCGCAGAACCACAAGGAGGGATGATTGCCAGCTGCACCGGTTAGTCCGCAATGGCTGTACCAAGTCAGCTAATCGGCTTAGGGCTGAGTGGCAGCAACTGACAAATGTGCCTGTATCCAGAAGGCTATTCAACCAACGACTGGTTCAAGCAGGCTATCATGCCAGGCCTCCCCTGAGAAAGCCACGCCTGACCAGACAACACCGCCAGCGCCGATTGCAGTGGGCCAGAGAGCACCGTCAATGGCAGCCAGGACACTGGAATCACGTGATCTTCAGTGACGAGTCTAGATTTCTGGTCTATCGTCAAGATGGCCACATCCGAGTGCGCAGACAAGTGCATGAAGCCTACAACAAAGATTGTATAGTGCCAAGAGTCCAAGCTGGAGCTGGTGGGGTGACCGTTTGGGCTGCTTTTCATGCAGGGGGCAAAACTGACCTGGTTGTTCTGAATGGAAACCTGAACCAGTTCAAGTACAGGGCCATTCTGGAAGAAACATTGCTTCCATTTGCTTGTGCAGCCTTTCGAGGAAACTTTGTCTTCCAAGATGACAATGCACCGCCTCATCGTGCTCGCATGATCCAACACTTTCTTGCTGACTGTGGTGTAGAGCATATGGGGTCGCCTGCCATGTCCCTGGATATGAATCCGATAGAGAACTTGTGGGCAGAATTAACGCATCAAATCGACCACCTGGACCAGCAGCCGACCTCTGTGCGTGAATTGCAGCAGGCTATTGTCACTGCGTGGCAAGCGATTCCTGTCCAAACTTTGGCAAATCTCGTGAACAGCATGCCTCAACGTGTACGTGCTCTCCTGAATGCTCCTGGGGGTTACACGAAGTAAAACATACCACCTTTAGAGGCCATTTTTCCCCGCAAAGCGGGGGTTGGCCTATTTCGGGAACCTTCCCCGCAAAGCGGGGGTTGGCCTATTTCGGGAACCGTGGTTGTTGTTTTTTTTTTTGGTCCCCTTTTTGAAGCAATGTTTTACGGCCGGATGCCCTTCCTGACGCCAACCCTTTTTGCCGCCTTTAACGACAAACGGGGAATTACCAGTGAACTGGTACTCAATTAGCCGACCTCGGAAGGATGAACAGGCTGAGTCAACCCCCCTCGCGTTAATTCAGCGATCGACCGGGATTCGAACCCAGGATCCTAGGATCCTAAACAGGCACACAAGCCACTAGCCCAACACCAGACTGAACTGTAATTTTACTGTCCGTAATCCCAGTCGTAATTTAACTTTTGTTTTTGTTAAAAAAATTTTTGGCTAATGTGCAAAATAAAGAGATACTTCTGGAAAACGTACAGAAGTTTAACACAGTACTGTCCATGAATTGAGTTCGATATCAGTTTTCATCACTTTCAAGGATCAATTTATTTGCTTTGAAATGTCAAATGTGGTTTTTGTTTCTTTTAAAGGTCACATTAACAAAATCTAGAATAATTTCAACATAATTCCAATGGACTTTTGGTTCTAAGTCATCTTGAAAAGTAAATTCACCCCCACAAAAAAAATATTCCATATTAAATGCCAAGTCTGTAAAATGGTAAGGGTGTGGTGTTGGGATTAACGGGTCCTGAGTTCAAATCCTGGTTGGTTGTTGAATTAACACCAGGTGGGGTTCACTCAGTCTGTCGTCCTTGAGGTAAGCAAAATGTGTACCAGGCTCACTTGGATGAATGAGCTATTTGAGTGTCCTGACCAGGAATGTCGCCCTGACCAGGATTGTACCCAATATTCAAGAAACTGCCTCGGCAGACATAATGAATCTGATGATGCGGGAGTGGACATCATCATCATCATATATGTATGTATTTTTATTTATTTATCAATATATATTGTCCATGAATTTCTTTAGAATGAACCCGATGCATGAGGAGGCCATTAGACCTATCAAAGCCCGTGCTATTACCAACCTATGGTGGATTATCTGTGCTCTATCCTTTTCAATGCTGAAGGCGAAGCAAGGAAGCATCACAAAGCATTTGTAAATCGTTTGGTACTCTGTCCCAGACCCGGAGCGGTCACCCTAACCATTACACCATGTAGGCGTTGCATGCTAGCAGGGTTGCTTCCAAAGTACTGTCCCATGACTCGCCTCGGGAATGTTCAGTCCGCTGCCAGTCTTCACGCTTTAGCAGCTAACCATCGTTCCTGGCACCCGGCGTGCACTGGGAATCGTTAGAAACAGAGCCTTGGCCTATATCCCCTCGGTTTAGTGCAACCATATGCACAAGCCTCGGGCATTGTAAATAGGAGAGGTGATTTGGGTAACGAAAGGCAGTGTCCCGGTCAAGTTTGACCTTAAATATGGTGGATAAACAAAGGCACGTGACCTTGTGATGTCAAGTGACGCCTCCATTGTCCATTGGCAGAAACGGCTTTTATATGCACCTCATGGTACAAGATCTTCACGAGCAAACGTCCCGAAAGCTCTTTTACCCACACTCGATCACAAAACACGATTTGTCAAAAGTCGTGCTCAACTTATTAAATACACCTTAAGTGAACGAGTCGCAAAGGACGAAAGTTAAAAATGAAATTAAATAAAAGTAACAAAGAGCCAGACACGCGTCTAAGTGCAGATGTTATGGTATATTTGTAACTATGTGCAGTAAGACAAAATACGACATAGTAAATGAAAGATATTGACAGTGAATCAATGTTATTGCTAAACAGTGCAGATTGTGGGCCCCGAGGTTTGCGAGGGAACCCACACAAACAATAATGACAATTATAATAAAAACTTCTTTTTAAAATAAATTTATTTACTTCGCATGGTTTCTTTAGGCCTCTATGTTTTGCTTGTTGCTGGCCAATGAGTGGTTATCATTATTATTAATTATTATTTCCTTCAGGCAGAGAAAACGCCACAACACCTGCAGCCTGAGCTTTCCTCTGCGCCTCCACCCCCCTCGTTAACCAAGTGCACAATAACCAGGTAGACAGAGCTCTCGATCTGACAGGTTGGCTAATGTTCCCATTGCAACATCTCATGCTCGACGCTTGTGTACACACAATATTCCAATCACGAGGACAATGGCACCACCGAAAGGGTAACGCGTCCCACTCCACGTCCATCATACGAGCCACACCGTTACAGCAGCAGAGACGAGGGGCTCTACAGGATCGGGGTCCGATGGGGGGGCTACCGCGATGTCAGCGAGGAACAGACGAACACACGTACACCACTCCTAAAATATGCAACCGTTACTACACCGGCACCCTCAAAACCGTCACCTCCAACAGTCGCTCTTGCTCTTGTGGCGAGCAAAAACCTCCACTTGCCTGGGGGGGAATGAAGGGGGGGAGGGGGGGTAGGGAGGGGGGGGAGGGGGGGAAGGAAGGGGGGAGGGGGGGAGGGGGGGAGGGGGGGAAGGGGGGAGTTCAGGAGTGGAGGGGCAAGGGGGGAGTTTAAGAGTGGAGGGGCAAGAGGGGAGTTTAGGAGTGTAGGTGCAAGGGGGGGGATTTGGATGGGAGGGGCAAGAGGGGAGTTTAGAAAGTGGATGATTAATGAAAGACGAACATTGAAAACAAATTGGGTTTGTTGTGATTTTCAAGTTAGCAATCCGATTCAGAACGATGGAGGAGGGATGGAATGAATGTGCATTTAGACCATATAGTGAGGGAGACGTATAAGATATTGAAGGGGGGGGGGGAAGGGGGTTGGGGGGGACGACGACGCTAAAGGATTTTTTTTTTGAAGTCATGTTCTATCGACGACCCCCCATAATCCTAATCCATCCATCAGATGCACTAACCAATTCATTCCGACCCCCCCCTCCACCTCATCCGAGGCTGCAGGACCACAAAAACATTCCGGTTCGTAAAACGAACAAACGTACGACGTGCACAATTCCATGGGAGTTTTCGTACAAACAGAAAAGATTTGGTGCATAAAGCGGTGCATATGAAATGGACACCAAATAAACAAGGCGTTATTTTGGCAAAGGAGCACTCTTACCAACGAGCACATAAAGGTCAACATTCAAGTTAGATAGAAGTTTCAAGGCGAGACCACTGCGTGAACAAGGCCTGCCTGCAGCCCTGGGCATATGAGTAGTGGCTGAGAAAGGCGACCATCACAGTTTGGTCTCTGAAGTGACGCTGGTGTATCCAAAGCCCTCGTGGTGGGCCAAAAGCACTAGACTCGTGCTGAGCAGGTCAAGCTGTGCTATTAAATAGCTTCACCTTCTATTTTGCACACATACACAAAACGACTAGATCGAACCAGCACCCAGTGGGAGAGAGACAGAGACAGAGCAAGAGAGAGAAGAGAGAGACAGAGACAGAGACAGAGACAGAGACAGAGGAGACAGAGACAGAGACAGAGAGAGAGAGAGAGAGAGAGAGAGAGACAGAGAGAGACAGAGAGAGCAAGAGACAGACAGAGAGAGAGCGAGAGAGAGAGAGAGAGAGAGAGAGAGAGAGATAGACGCAGAGAGAGAGAGAGATGGATGAATGGCGGGCGAGCACGGTCCGTACAGCAAAACAAGAGGACGAGGGACCATCCTTTGATACCTGGCGGTAGCTTCGGGTCTCTACGGAACGGCAGCGACGGTTGATTGTGCAACAAACTATATCCACAATGCCGTAACGTCTTTACAGACATGTAAATATATACATGTGGGTTCGTTTTAGGCATGGCCAAATGCACACTCTTATAGAGAAAGTAAGACTGTCCTTCTGCGATACCCTGTACATGCACACGTATACATGCATACATATGCACGCATATATATATATATATATATATATATATATAAAACATCTTTTATATAATTACCTGACCCGTTGCTCAGGGTACGACGTTTTTTGTTTTCTTCCTCTGCGAGGAAATTATACAAGTCTACGGAACAGAACCCTAACATCAAACCAGTCTGAAGTGTAATGATCGATTACATATGTCCAGGTAGCTTCCACCAATGGCTACACTTTGGGGTACACACCTTGGGGTCCACACATTTGTCTACCAACAGCAACGTTCAGAGAGAATACAAAGAGAATCTCATTACATTACAAAAGACGTCAACCGAAAAGGGGAAGTGTGTGCAAGTCAGCACCTGTTGCGACAGTGTGTGCAAGTCAGCACCTGTTGCAGCAGTGTGTGCAAGTCAGCACCTGTTGCGACAGTGTGTGCAAGTCAGCACCTGTTGCGACAGTGTGTGCAAGTCAGCACCTGTTGCGACAGTGTGTGCAAGTCAGCAACTGTTGCGACAGTGTGTGCAAGTCAGCACCTGTTGCGACAGTGTGTGCAAGTCAGCACCTGTTGCGACAGAAACTCAAAACGCAGGAGACAGACTGGGAAGCAATTGGACCGGGCATTGGAAGCAAAAGAAGGTTAGCGGAGACAAAACCAAAGCAATAATGAAATTTGTCATTCCGCTATCGTTTTCGTCCTCCCTTCCCAGATTTCACTCCAACGCGAGGAGCTCCAAGGGCCACGGACTTGTTTTCCCACCACTCCCAATGGCTGTTAGTGCAAAAAATACAACTTTGAACAAAACAGAATCGTCTCGCATATTCCAGGTACACACCGGGTCCCACTTATCACACTCGGGTCGTTCGGTTTGCAAGAAAAAGCAACAGTCTTAAAAATATATATAATAAGGAATTTCATTCTGTCCCACTCCAGCTCCCCGCAGAATGGCTGTGGGGTTCAGGTTTAAGTTATCGTAAGGTGTCCTTATTTTAGCGGCAATTTGTTAGCAGAACACACAGGTAGCAAACTGGGTTTGTGTTCCAAATGAACGATTAAAATAAGGAAGAAAACATAACATCGTCAAGCAGCAGCAGCAGCAGCTTTGCCCGTTGTTGAAGAGAAGACTTGGATTTTGCTGCGGCACATCACAGCTTAGTCAGGTGTGCAACTCGGGCTTGCTTGGGAGTGCCAATCTCATCGGTCTGTCCGTCTCATCCATTCTACCAACATGCCTTATTGGTCATTCTCTAGCCTTCCTTAAGTCTTCAAATTTGGAAGATTGAGAGTTTTGCCTAAACCCTTGTACACACCTCTTGACCTTCCTCTTACTTCAGCACACCTTTTTCATGTTGCACCTAAAGCAGTGCCTCCTGTCCCCAGCGCAACACTGAGGAAAACAAAACACATGGACAAAGAAGCCAAAGCCCCTTTTCTCGTCCCTCTGTCCCGTGTCGTATTGAGTCACACCGCCTTGTAGCAAAACCTGCCGAGCTCTGGGGGCATGGACCCAGAAGAGTGTACCACAGTGGGGTCTCCATGGCAGGAGACCGGCCGTCGCGTGCCAAAAACCTCGCTGTAGCTGGGCGGCGGAGGCCCGTCCAACCGCCCCTGCACCTGACGTAACGTCGCGGAGACGCCCGCATGGCTGCTGGGCGGGCAAGGTCCGGCAGGGCCGGTGGCCAGCAGGTAGTCGCTGTCATAGACGGTGCGATTGGGTGGGGCGCGCACGGACTCTCTGTTGATCTCTTGCTGCTGTTCAGGTGGTCGCAGCTGCATGGTGCACGGGCCTTGGTACGGAGGTGGTTCTTCGCCGTCTGAAAGGGAGATACTGGGTGGTAGGTCGATTTCCTCCTGGCTGTAAGGATAAAGAGGACGGTGTGGTGGGCGACGGAAAGGATCCCGGGAAGGCGTCCGGATGCACGGTGGTCGATCGCGTTGTTGCTGATGCTGATGTTGCGTCGGGCACATAAGCTGGGGATGGGGAGCAGGTCGTGCAAGATAAACGTCAAAATGGAGAAAATCATGTTGGGGGAAAGAAATCACAATGTCTAAACTTTTGCGATCATTGTTAAAAAAAAGTTATGATCATGAATAGGATTCAAGGAAAGCATGGAAAAGAATAGTGGAAAAGGAGTTATTTCCTGAAAAGACGACCTCACCCAAAATCACATTTGATATTTACATTTAGTAAAGAGCACATGACAAACCTCCTCTTGTAGATTTTTAGTGATAATTATGACGTCAAAGGTCACGTGATATGGGCGCCATCTTGTAAAAACTTTGCACCTCCACATCTCCGAAACCGCTCAATGGAAAAAAATATTGAAACATGGCTCATTGTTATATACTCCCCATGGGGAATAAGTTTATCAGGGAAGCACCCCCATGGATAATAGCGACCATAAAAAATACAAAAATGAAGCGGTCCAATCATGACCTCGAAGTCCGACTGATTGGCAGCGCACTTATCTTCGAGGAATACAGTCCGGGTTTGATTCCCGACCCGACGATAAACTGTAGAACTTCCTTGGCAGGGCTTTCCATCACAAAGTGCTTCATCCCTCAGGTGGACGTTAAGCAGGGTGTCCGGTGTGCCAGCATGACTTGGTGGACGTTAAAGATCCCACGGTATCCTTTGCGAAGTGTAGGCGAGTTATCGCCGGTCAAAAAGATGACCCCAAAAGACGATGGGAATAATCGAGGCCTTCAAATAAATAGTAGTAGTGAACCACACACTTGAACAAAAATGGCGAAACGATCATTACATTAGTTACGAATGAGGTCTTCTTTTCAGCAAATAAGCAAAGGTTCTGGAATGTTTAACAGCATTTTGAAAATGAGGTAGAATCTGTAAAGGAAGTTTTTGAAAGTGACACCGCCCTGTGCTTTGCACTCACCGAGATGGCCACCTTTGGCAGCCAATTATTCAGTTACAACTTGGAAGCAACTTTTTATCCCTGATCAGTGATCATACACAGGATACACGAGCAGCGGGAGACGGGGTTTTGGAATCACTTGTGTGTGTCTGTCCAGGACGCAACTTTTTTTTTTTTTTTTTTCATTTGACCTTTTTGTCTTCAAATTTGCAACAAAGCTTTATTATGAGAATACAGAGAAGAGAAATTCATAATTTTGTCAAAAAGGTCCATGGAAATCCATGGAAATCTCCACGTATGGCTGGCGGACTTCCTCTCGAGTCGTAGTCAACGTGTGGACCTGAATGGGTTTCTCTCATCTCCCCTTCCCGTTCAGGCTGGAGTTCCCCAAGGCAGTGTTCTGGGCCCTGTGCTTTTTCTGGTCTTCATCAATGATCTCTCTGACTCTCTTGAAAATCCTCTCTATCTCTTTGCTGATGACTCTACTCTCTGCCGCTCCATTCCTCATCCCTCAGATCGGCAGTCTGAAGCCTCCTCACTCTCTGCAGACCTGGACAAAATCACAGACTGGGCAAACAAGTGGAACATGTCTTTCAATCCTGACAAATCTCACACTCTTACGATGTCTCTCCGAAAAGACCGACTGGACAACCCTCCCATCTACTTTCTGAATAATCCTCTCCAAGAAGTTCCATCACTCAAGCTTTTGGGTCTCACTATCTGCCATGATCTTTCCTGGGAAAACCACATTTCCAAGCCGGCCTCCAAAGCCAGTCACCAACTGGGCATCCTCCGTCGTGTGAAGTCCTTCCTTGGCACACCTGAGCTCCTCACCACAAACAAGGCTTTCATCCGCAGCTCAATGGAGTACTGTTCTCCCTTCTGGGCTGGTGCTCCTGCCTCTCACCTACCTCGACTTCTCGCTGTTGAAACCAAAGCTTTCAGAATCATTGGAATCTCCCACGATGAAGCTAACTCCGAGGGCCTTTCACTTACTCACCGCAGGCAGGTTGGTGGTCTTTCTGTCTTCTACCGACTCCTCTCCGGCCTTGCTCCCCCAGCTCTGTCTGTGCTCTGTCCCCCAAATATTCTTACAGGTCGCACAAGATCTGCCAGCAACCCTCTTCTGGTGAAATTGCCAAAATCAAGACTCACTATTCACCTTCACTCTTTCATTCTTCTTTACTCCCACCTCTGCAACAAACTCCCCCACTCTCTTCAATCCCACTCCTCCCTCCAGGTCTTTAAAACAGCTGTTCACCACCATCTCTTATATTTCCCCGTCCAAAACCTTGATCTTTTATACCCCCATTAATTCACCCCAGATCAACTTTTTTGAAATATCAATTTCTTTCCTGGAAGTCCGAGCAGTGTCCATGTGTTTTGTACTTCTTCCCCCCCCACCCGCCCCCCACCTCCTTCCCATGCCTCCTCCCCCTAAGACCTCTCCCTCCCACAACAGATCTCCCGATGTCTCTGTTCTCTGCTGTTGTACTTGTGTGCTTCCCTCTCTCTCTCCCCATCTTGTCTCCCGTTCCCTTTCTTGTATGTTTTGTGTGTCCAGTTTTCTTGTGATTAATGTTACCTCTTACACGAGCCTCGACCTTGTGTACAAAAAAAGAAAAAAAAGTCAAATGTCAGCGTCACCTGAAACCATCAAGTTTCATCCAATTGACCTGAAATTTTAAGAACTTGCATGTTGCGTCATTTAATTGGTTCACCAATCAAAAGCTAGCAGCAAATTGGGTTTGTTTGTTTTTTTAGATCAAAAGGTCAAAGGTGAAGGTTGCATTAAGTCGTCAATTTTCATCCGATTGACTTGAAATTTGAGCAGGGTTTGCATATTTGGTCACTGAAGCCTATTGTTTTTAAGGTCAAGTTCTCCTAAAACTTTTAACGTCAAGTTTTAGCTGCTTTTGTCATGTTTCACATTTGGAATAAGAAGTCTGAATACAAAGCGGACGCTGATATGGGCTTTGCATTGTCAGATGCTTTCAGGTTTTTGCTTACTGTAGTAGTACAGCGGATAAACTCTCATATATTTTAACAAATTGTGCATTTTTTGAGAAAAACATGACATTTCTAGCATAGTTAGTATATACCATAAGGTTTATTTTCAGATGTGGAGGGAAGTCAGATTTGACCTCTGAGGACCGTGAGAGGTCAAATCCAAAATGGCCGCCAGTCCAACGGGTCTAATGTTCTAATGAGGGTATGATTGAGGGGGGGGGGGGTGGGGGGGGGGGGGACTATTGCAGCAATTTCGCAAACGTTGGGGATAATTTGACTTTTTCTGTAAAACCAGGGAAAGATACAATTCCACAAACCTCAAAGGTGGATTTGTGTTAACTTAAAAGTACTTTCTCATCCCTGCTAGTGGGCTATGGGACATAGATATATATATATATCAGTCATTATGCGACTTCATACCATGAGTGGTGAACCACCATTAAGGTATCCCATCTAGCTATGCTGTACCTTAATGGGAGCGATAAGCACCGCCTGCCACACGGTACATTATCTCTGGTATCCACTCATTATATGGAGTCCCTGGATGCAGCCGGGAGTAACAATCAGATTATAATTTAAGTTCTCCAGTCCTAATAAGTCCTAATTAGCGGACGCTGTGATGTGTGATGTGATATATATATATACACAGACTTGGCATTTAATATGGAATATTTTTTTGTGGAGGTGAACTTACTTTTCAAGATGACTTAGAACCAAAAGTTCATTGGAATTATGTTGAAATTATTCTAGATTTTGTTAATGTGACCTTTAAAAGAAACAAAAACCACATTTGACATTTCGAAGCAAATAAATTGATCCTTGAAAGTGATGTAAACTGATATCGAACTCAATTCACGGACAGTACTGTGTTAAACTTCTGTGCGTTTTCCAGAAGTATCTCTTTATTTTGCACATTAGCCAAAAAAATTTAAAACAAAAACAAAAGTTAAATTACGACTGGGATTACGGACAGTAAAATTACAGTTCACTACTTCGTGTAACCCCCCACGAGCATTCAGGAGAGCACGTACACGTTGAGGCATGCTGTTCACGAGATTTGCCAAGGATTGGACAGCAATAGCTTGCCATGCAGTTACAATAGCCTGCTGCAATTCACGCACAGAGGCAGGCTGCTGGTCCAAGTTGTCGATTTGACGCGTTAATTCTGCCCACAAGTTCTCTATCAGATTCATATCCGGGGACATGGCAGGCCACTCCATATGCTCTACACCACGGTCAGCAAGAAAGTGTTGGATCATGCGAGCACGATGAGGCCGTGCATTGTCATCTTGGAAGACAAAGTTTCCTCGAAAGGCTGCACGAACAAATGGAAGCAATGTTTCTTCCAGAATGGCCCTGTGCTTGAACTGGTTCAGGTTTCCATTCAGAACAACCAGTCAGTTTTGCCCCCTGCATGAAAAGCAGCCCAAACGGTCACCCCACCACCTCCACCTTTGACTCTTGGCACTATACAATCTTCGTTGTAGGCTTCATGCACTTGTCTGCGCACTCGGACGCGGCCATCTTGACGATAGACCAGAAATCTAGACTCGTCACTGAAGATCACGTGATTCCAGTGTCCTGGCTGCCATTGACGGTGCTCTCTGGCCCACTGCAATCGGCGCTGGCGGTGTTGTCTGGTCAGACGTGGCTTTCTCAGGGGATGCCTGGCACGATAGCCTGCTTGAACCAGTTGCTGGTCGGCTAGCCTTCTGGATACAGGCACATTTGTCAGTTGCTGCCACTCAGCCCTAAGCCGATTAGCTGACTTGGTATGGCCATTGCGGACTAACCGGTGCAGCTGGTGATCATCCCTCCTTGTGGTTCTGCGGGGACGTCCTGGCCTCGGTATTGGAGTAGGGACACCCCTCTGAGCATTTCGTTTCAGGATCTTTGACACCTGACCTTGAGTGATGCCATACTGCCAAGCAATAACATGCTGTTTCATGCCGGAATTTCGTAAAGCCACCACTAAATGACAAACAGCATTGTCGAGTTGACGGACCATCTCCAGGGGAAGCGGGAATAACTTTTGCAGACGTGCAGCAGTTGTTTTCCACTAATACAGAACGCAACAACCCTTATGTACCCGATTGTGAAGCCAATCGTCAAATGTACCTGTCCGTACATTTTGTCACGCCACCTGTGATATAGTCCTGTTATTGACTTCTTGCTGCGACAGACAATCAATGACATGGTTCTTTTAACAAAGAAATCACCGAAGCGTAAAAGAAACTCACCAGATTGATATGCCGAGTTCAGAAATGAAACCCAAGTCAAGAAAAAAAAAAAATTCCATATTAAATGCCAAGTCTGTATATATGCGGCGAAGCCACTTCCATATTTGGCTATGTCCATCCGTCCATTACAATGAAGAATAATAAACCTTATAACCCACCGTGTTTAATTCTAAAGGGTTCTAAAAGGTAATTCCAATGGGCTTCGTTAGTTTCTAAGCTTTGCCTATTTCATGTTAACAAGACCGATTGTCCAACAACAGTGTAGCCAGGCTTGGATCCGCTGAGTGGAGGATCTGCTGTCCCCCTGTCAGGTGACCAGATCCTCAGCTAAGCCCGACTGGCTATGCCGTAAAAAAAAAAGGCTGACGAACCATGTGACCGATGACGTCATTTTTTTTTTTTCTCTCGACCAATTTATGCCTAGATCACGCTCAAGAAATTTCATGCTGATCGGATCAAGCGTTGTACTTGTCAGTTTATTTATGTCATAATGAAGGCACCCATGACATCATCATAAAATGTTATTCCCCATGCTAAGTACTTTACAATTAGCCACCTTTAAATTATTTTCCATGGAGCGGTTTCGGAGATATAGAGGTGCAAAGATTTTTGGTTTTTCCAAGTGGGTGCCCATACCACGTGACCTATGACGTCATAATTATCATAAAAAAATTATGCAGGAGGAGGTGTTATGGTGAATTTTTTTGAGGGGCGTGGGTCAAAGGGTGGAGAGTGAAGGGCGCGGCTCAAAGGGTGGAGAGTGAAGGGCGCGGCTCAAAGGGTGGAGAGTGAAGGGCGCGGCTCGAAGGGTGGAGAGTGAAGGACGTGGCTCGAAGGGTGGAGAATGAGGGGCGCGCCTCGAAGGGTGGAGAGCGAGGGGCGCGCCTCGAAGGGTGGAGAGCGAGGGGCACGCCTCGAAGGGTGGAGAGCGAGGGGCACGCCTCGAAGGGTGGAGAGCGAGGGGCACGCCTCGAAGGGTGGAGAGTGAGGGACGTGCCTCGAAGGGTGGAGAGTGAGGGGCGCGCCTCGAAGGGTGGAGCGTGAGGGGCGCGCCTCGAAGGGTGGAGAGTGAGGGGCGCGCCTCGAAGGGTGGAGAGTGAGGGGCGCGCCTCGAAGGGTGGAGAGTGAGGGGCGCACCTCGAAGGGTGGAGAGCGAGGGGCGCTCCTCGAAGGGTAGAGAGTGAGGGGCGCTCCTCGAAGGGTAGAGAGTGAGGGGCGCTCCTCGAAGGGTAGAGAGTGAGAAGCGCCTCGAAGTGTGGAGAGTGAAGGGTGGAGAGTGAGGGGCGTGCCTCGAAGGGTGGGAGAGTGAAGGGCGCGCCTCGAAGGGTCGAGCATGAGGGGTGCAGCTCGAAGGCTCGAGAGAGAAGGGTGTGGCTCGAAGGGTTGAGCGTGAGGAGCGTGGCTCAAAAGGACGAGTTTGAGGTGTGTAGATCGACAGGACGTAAGCAAGGGGCACGGTTAGACAGGACGAGCGTGACGGGCACGGCTCGAAGGGACGAGCTCGAAAGGAGCGGTTAGATGGGAATAGTTTGAGGGTCGGGTTTGACAGAACGGGTTGTACAGGGCGAGCGTGAGGGGAACGGTTTGATGAGACGAACGCGATGGGCGCAGTTCAACATGAGGGGCGTGGATCGACGCGAGGAACATGGATCAAAGTGATGAGATGAGCATGAGGGGCATGGGACAAGCGTGAGGGCTGCGGCTGGGCAGGACGAGCATGAGGGCACACCTCAATGGGACAAGTGGCGTGGCTTGACAAGACGAGCGTGTGGCTCAAACATGAGGCCTAATGGAGCGGGAACGAGGCTGACGGGGTCGGCATGAGGCGCGGGGGCCGATGGGGCAGGCATGAAGGTTGAGGTCGACGGAGGAGGCGTGAGACAAGGGCCCAATTGGACAAACACGACGGTCGAGGCCAGATGAGGCGAGCCCCGATGAGGCAGGCATAAAGTGTGAGGACCTATGGGCAGTTGGTAGGCCCAACGGGGTGGGCGTGAGGCCCGACAGGGCAGGCGTGAGGGAAGATGCCGACGGGGCAGGCTTGAGGGCAGACACAGACAGGGCAGGCGCGAGGGCAGACGCCGACAGGGCAGGCGTGAGGGCAGACGCCGACATGGCAGGCGTGAGGGCAGACGCCGACAGAGCAGACGCGAGGGCAGATGCCGACATGGCAGGCGCGAGGGCAGATGCCGACAGGGCAGGCGCGAGGGCAGACACTGACAGGGTAGACGCCGACAGGGCAGGCGCGAGGGCAGATGCCGACATGGCAGGCGCGAGGGCAGACGCTGACGGGGCAGGCGTGAGGGCAGACGCTGACATGGCAGGCGTGAGGGCAGACGCCGACATGGCAGGCGTGAGGGCAGATGCCGACAGGGCAGGCGCGAGGGCAGATGCCGACAAGGCATGCATGAGGGCAGATGCCGACAGGTCAGGCGCGAGGGCAGACGCCGACAGGGCAGGTGCGAGGGCAGACGCCGACAGGGCAGGCGTGAGGGCAGACGCCGACAGGGCAGACGCCGACAGTGCAGACGCCGACAGGGCAGGCGCGAGGGCAGATGCCGACATGGCAGGCGCGAGGGCAGATGCTGACAGGGCAGGCGTGAGGGCAGACCCTGACGGGGCATGCATGAGGGCAGATGCCGACAGGGCAGGTGCGAGGGCAGACGCCAACAGGGCAGGCGTGAGGGCAGATGCTGACAGGGCAGGCGCGAGAGCAGATGCCGACATGGCAGGCGCGAGGGCAGACGCTGACAGGGCAGGCGCGAGGGCAGACGCCGACAGGGCAGGTGGGAGGAAAGATGCCAACATGGCAGGCGCGAGGGCAGACGCTGACAGGGCAGATGCTGACAGGGCAGGCGCGAGGGCAGATACTGACAGGGCAGGCACGAGGGTGGACACCGACAGGGCAGATGCTGACAGGGCAGGCGCGAGGGCAGATGCCGACATGGCAGGCACGAGGGCAGACGCTGACAGGGCAGGCGCGAGGGCAGACGCCGACAGGGCAGGTGGGAGGGAAGATACCGACATGGCAGGCGCGAGGGCAGACGCTGACAGGGCAGGCGCGAGGGCAGACACCGACAGGGCAGATGCTGACAGGGCAGGCGCGAGGGCAGATGCTGACAGGGCAGGCACGAGGGTAGACACCGACAGGACAGATGCTGACAGGGCAGGCGCGAGGGCAGATGCCAACATGGCAGGCACGAGGGCAGACGCTGACAGGGCAGGTGCGAGGGCAGACGCCGACAGGGCAGGTGGGAGGGAAGATGCCGACGTGGGAGGGAAGATGCCGACATGGCAGGCGCGAGGGCAGACGCTGACAGGGCATGCGCGAGGGCAGACACCGACAGGGCAGATGCTGACAGGGCAGGCACGAGGGTAGACACCGACAGGGCAGATGCTGACAGGGCAGGCGCGAGGGTAGACACTGACAGGGCAGATGCTGACAGGGCAGGCGCGAGGGTAGACACCGACAGGGCAGGCGCGAGGACAGATGCTGACAGGGCAGGCGCGAGGGTAGACGCCGACAGGACAGGTGCGAGGGCAGATGTGAGGGCAGATGCCGACAGGGCAGGCGCGAGGGTAGACACCGACGGCAGGCGCGAGGGCAGATGCTGACAGGGCAGGCGCGAGGGTAGACGCCGACAGGACAGGCACGAGGGCAGATGCTGACAGGGCAGGCACGAGGGTAGACACCGACAGGGCAGATGCTGACAGGGCAGGCGCGAGGGTAGACACCGACAGGGCAGGTGTGAGGGCAGATGCTGACAGGGCAGGCGCGAGGGTAGACGCCGACAGGACAGGCGTGAGGGCAGATGTGAGGGTAGACGCCGACAGGGCAGGCGTGAGGGCAGATGCCGACAGGGCAGGCGTGAAGCGCAATGACCAATGGGGCAGGCGCGGGAGCCGACACCGACAGGGCAGGCGGGATGGCCGACGTCGACGGGTCAGGTGCAGACGGGGCAGGAGCTGATGGAGCAGGCGTGAGGGCAGATGCCGACGGAGCTGGCACGAGGCACATTGACCAATGGGGCAGGCACGAGGTCCAACGGGGCATGAACGAAGAGCAACTGGGCATGAGGGCTGATAGGACAAGCACGTGTTTCAACGGCACAATATTTGGTTAAATTATTTGGAACCAACTAGGCAGTAGTGGAGTGACAGCGAGTGGAAAAGGAGTAGATAGTAGTTGAAGAATAAGTTGGTTGGAGTCTTGTGTGTTTGTACCTGTACGGTGCTGTGATGCAACGGGTCTGGACTATCTGAGCCACAAAACCGGCGACCCTGTGGACATGCAAGATGGGAGCGGGCACCCGGGAAAGGGGGACAAGTGACTACATCATTAGGTTTACCCACATGCGTCCAGCGTCTAGGTCTTCACCAATCTTGATATTTATTTATATTCATAAACAATGACAAGGAGGAGCTTTACATACATCACATGTGGCAGCAAATCAAGTCATAAATGTATTTTTTCAAATGAATTACAAGGGCATTAAGAGCTCATCGATTAGGATATTTATTAATTTACAATTGCTGTCTTATACACAGAATACATCAGCCATTTGAACCTGGAATCTCCGAATCATGAAGCTCAGTGATTAAATAGAAACGTCAAACGGGTCAGGCCTCTAGAAAATAAAAGAAAGTTAATGTTGGCTTCTTCTAAACTTAAGGAAAAAATTATCACCTATGTTAGATGGCCAATTTTGCTCAGGGTAACCTTTCACTATGTCATACAGGTGTTATTATATTGAACAGAAGCCTCGATTGGGTAAACTCAGTATACTCTCCTAGATGTCATTGCTGAATATTTCAGACACTTGGGGCTCCATTGGGCCAAGGCTAATATAACCCATAACAGCAGAACAGATTCTGGAGAAACTTTGAGGTCGAGTTAGACACAGCATGGTCCAAAGTTATTACAATTGCTCAGATCCAAGTACAGAAGGTCCGTTACCTCACAAAAGGATTTGGTGGCAATGGTTAAATATGGCTGCAGGTGTCAGTATTCCAACACCGAGTCAGTTCAGTTGAAGTTGCTATGACAAGAAGAAATGAATACCTGAGTTCACTCCTTCATTCCTCTTTTCTCCCGCCTCTGGAACAAACTCCCTCACTCCCTTCAATCCCACTCCTCCCTCCAGGTCTTTAAAACAGCTGTTCACCACCATCTCTTATCTTCCCCCATCCAAAACCTTGATCTTTTCTACCTCCACTAATTCACCCCAGATCCACTTTTTTTGAAATACCAACTTCTTTCCTGGAAGTCCTAGCATATATGTGTGTGTGTGTGTGTGTGTGTGTGTGTGTGTGTGTGTGTGTGTGTGTGTGTGTGTGTGTGTGTGTGTGTATGTATGTATGTATGTATATATATATATATATATATATATATATATATATATATATATATATATATATACTGTATATAGTTTTGAGATTTGTATATATATGACATCATTAAAGGTTAAAGGTTTTCCCCCCATAGTTAGTCCACAAGCAACACGTAGGCCCACTTAGAGTATTAGTTATGTCATAGTATGTGTAAGAGTAGGCTATTTCCCTAGTAACATCTGCGTTGTGTAAAGAAATGAGCTTAGGTCCTTTCATTTTGCGCCACCCTCAAATTCCATCTATGGGCAAAATCGATCCCGCGCCCCATTTTGGCTGATCCCTCCATGTGCTACGCTTTGGCTGCCAGCAGCATTAGCTACCCTTTGTTCGCTCGAACTAGTCAAATGTCACGAGGTAGGTTCGAGGGGAGGAAGGAGAGGTCGGACCTTCGCTCCCTGGCGGGCGCGGTGCTCCGACCGGGGGAGGTTGGGTCACCGTGCCGGAGACCGAAAGGTTCCGCGCAGAGATGGCGCCTGGAACCTTGGCCCAAGCATGCCTCCTCCCCAGAATCGAAAATGCCGGACGGACCCAACCAACAGGAGACCAACCACCCGCATGCATTGCTTGGCTTTTCGAAGCCGAGCTGTGACGAGAATGTATTGCCACACGGAGAGGCTCGAGTATAGTGGACAGATAGCCATAGTGTTGGCGAATGGTAACTTTACCATTCATTGGAGCACATGAGCTCTAGATTATGGGGTGGCAGTGAAAACTAGCCGAGGGCAGGCGAGGATAATTGTTAGGGATTTAGAGATGACAATAGGAGACATGAGATTTAAGTAGTGACTTTGTACAGGTAGAGGGGCCGTAGAGAGATTAGAAGGATGATAATGACGAGGGAAGTGCTTAGTGTAAGGGAAGACGGGAAAGCACGAGTATTAGAGGGAAGTAGTTAGTTAGATGATGCTGTGTGTGTGCAAAAGTGTATAAGTGGTGTATTGAGCACAAGTGGAATTGTGATGAGTGAATTGACTTGCATGGTGTGCAAGTGGGGAATATTTGGTGTGGAATGCTTGGTGGGAGTAAATGGTGTGGAATGAGTGGTGTGGAGTGCATGGTGCGAAGGAGTGAATGGGGGGAGGATGGACCCCTTCACGAATACCCAGGGAGGGTAGTTTAAAGTTAGGTAGAGGGTTTAGGTAAATTGTTGGATATTGACACCTGTGGTGCAGGTAGTAGCAAGGAATTGCTTGGATGGGTGCGTGAGTCTGTGGAAATGGCTGGGCGTGTGGGCCTGTTGGTGAGTATAGTTATTGGGGCACTCCGCCACTGGTAGTCTGTCGGCCAGGTGAGGCCGCAGGTAGGCTCTGGGAGCCAGTTAGAGTCAGAGTAGTGTTCAGTGGGGCCTGAGGATCCTAGGAGAGGATCCGGGTAGCCCAATGCCAGAGAGGGCATCAGAGGGGTGAGAGAGCCAGGAGGGGCCTTCCCCAATTTAGTGGTTTTATAGTACATATTTTATAGACTTACCCCCATTCTAATTGTACATACATTACAGACGTACTCACATGCTAATTGTACATACTTTATAGACGTACTCGGTTGAAAAAAGAGAACGTGTACTATTGGCTACCACGAGGTGGCATTTATGGCTAATGAATGAATGAATTAATGATCATTTTAAGGCCATTTTCCCCGCTAGAGCGGGGGTTAGCCTTGCGGGCCCCATGACAATCATGGTTCCCTGTTTGAGGCAATGTTTTTATGGCCGGATGCCCTTCCTGACGCCAACCCTTGGTCGCCTCTTACGATGCGCAGGGATACGGTGTACCTATTCTAAATCGGGGTACACCCCGTGATCATTCATCCCAGCAAGCTGGTACTCAATTTGCCGACCTCGGAAGGATGACAGGCTGAGTCAACCCCCCTGGCGTTAATTCAGCGATCGACCAGGATTCGAACCCAGGATCCTAGGATCCCAAGCCGGCACCCTAACCGCTAAGCCAACACCAGGCTAATGTTAGCGCATTATATGTGGACAGAAGGAAACAAACAAGAAATATGTCGTGCACAGCACGATACTTCCGAAATCCCTAAAATAACTTAAGTTCTTGACCTTTGGCCTATGTTGACCTTTTGGCCTAAGTTAACCTAAAAAATAATTGGTGGTTGAATTCAGTAGCCTGATACGCAAAATCTTCAAATTTCAAGTAAATTAGATGAAAATTGATGATTTTAGAAATTCAACAAAGATGTTGACCTTTAGCCGATGTCGACCTTTTGACCTCAAAATCAATGGGCTTCTTGCTTATGACGTACCCTACAATTTCGTGAAGTTTCGTGAAGATCGGTTTTAAATTGTGACCTCCAGGTGACTGACAAACAGAATAACGCACAAAACCAATCAATAGATACTTGAAAAATCTTCGATTTTCGCACGTATTGAACCCAAATGCAATGGCCCCTTGTTTGGCGAGGGTAATATAAGAGCAGGAGCGCGCAGAGTGTAGTCGACAAGGAAGGAGATGATGAGTATTCTGAAGAAATAAAGTTCACAAAAAAAAAGAGGAAGAAATATGGGGTTTGGTGGAAAATCAATAAAATAGTGCTGTGAGCTATGAACAAGAGTGAAATATAGATGGTTTAGCGATCGAAGGTGGAAGAGAAGAGTCAAAGTAAAACGATGAGATGGAGTTGATGAGTTATGAGAAAAAGGATTGGTTTGCAGGTTCTGGGTTGTTCCACGTGTGTTCCTGCTTCCTGGGTTTCTCCATCCAGTTTATCAAAGCCAAGAGTTTCCTGGACCAGATAAGTTGTGTTTTCCTGTTTTATTTTCATCCCTTTGTTGTTGGTCATGTTTTCATCTTTTTTTGGGGGCCAAACCTTAGCTCGTTGTGTTAGATCGTCATATTTGTGTCCTTGGTAAAGTCCGGCCTACTCTTGTGGGGCTGGCCTAGTCTGGTTGTTGCTTCTGCCTCTGGTTTTGATCGCACGTGCTTCGTTTTCACTCCTTTTCTCTCAGATGTTGTTACTTCTGATCCTTCAGCTTAATGCGTCTCTCATCCTCGCTCCAAAAATATATACAAAAAACAACAACAACAACCTTTTCTTCACTCCAAAAAAAATATCACAACACAACAGGAGAAACCGAACTCGGTCTGCTGTGCATTTCATTCCCTATCACTTCTCCTTTTCAATATCCACAAATTGAATCTTCACTGAATGAAACCTTTTAATTCCTTCAAAAGCTGTTAATAACGTATTTTAAGATGCTTTACTTTCCTGACCACTGTCAGGAACAACCCATTCATTCTTCTTCTTCTTCTTCTTCTTCTTCTTTTCCACAAATCTAATTTCCCAAAACCTTTTCACTCGCTAAGTTCATCCAGCCTCGTCTCGTACCGACAGCTCGATTTTCTCTGTGCCTTCAATGGAAAGCGCTATTACCACCCCAATCATGAGGTTTGTTGCTGTATATTCAGTTTGGGAATCCTGAGAAGTCCATTTGCAGATGTTGTGTGCACATGACAATCAATTCCCCTTCATGTCAATTAATGGTGTCAAACCACTCCAAGTCAGTACACTCCCCATCACACTCCCCTCTCAGCTTCCCCCTCATCCCACCCACCCTCAGCTTCCCCCGTCCCCTGCCTCACCCCTTTCTGCTCCCCCCTCTCAATTTCACTCCCACCCCTCCCCCTCCGGCACCTCTCCAGCTGCACCCCCCCCTCCCCGCCACAGCACCCCCTAGTTCAACCCAGCCCCCCCTCACCATCCCTCTCCCTGCTCCCTACTCCTTGCTCCTTTCCACATTCCTACACCCGACCAGCAGTTCCTCTTCCCCTGCCCCTAACTTTATGAACCCCAACATCCAAGGCCTCTGCTCTAACCTGGCAGATCTCTAAATCCAGACCACAACCAATAAATAATCAGTTTAACAGAATCCTTCCTCCCACAGGACGTCCATGACTCCTTAGTGTCTCTCCCTGGTTATTCTCTAGCTCCTCCGGTTTTATCAACCTGAACCACATACTAGCGGTGGAGACACACTATACATTGCTAACTCAATGTCTCACTCCATGTGCACTGCTCTTACACCTCCAAAATCCCAGGAGTACTTTTGGCTCCAACTTCCCTTCTGCTCCCACTTTGGCGTTGTTGTTATTGTTGTTGTTGTATAGCCCCGGACAGTTCTCTAAACAAGCCTGCGGCACGGAGATAGCCGATCGATCTCACAAGTGACCCAGAGATCCCCCACATCCATGATGGTGTACTTTCAAAAATAGCCGACCTTCAAAAAGTCAGGACCATGGCAGAGTTAGAGAGATAGTGAGAAAGAAAGAGAGAGAAACAAGAGGGAAGGGCCGGTCCATGGGGACTGATCGGCACTGACCGTGATGACACTGCAGGGGCAGCAGGGAAGAATGGGGAAGATTTAGCCCTCGATTTGCGTTGGTGGGTGTAACCACCACGAAGAGGCGTCCAAGATAGTTGTGTCTATGTGTTGTACCTTCCTTCAAACAGTGACGACTCCATCTACATCTCTCAGACAATATGGATTAACTTTTAACCACTCATCCGAACTCTCTTTTCCTCATATGTGGTGATTTAAATCGTCACCATGCAAATTGCCTGGGTGTTGGTACCTCTCTCACCAGCCATGGCCCTCCAGCAAAGGACTTCTGTGACTCCATGGGACTGACTCAATCTGTGAACTTTCCAACTTGGATTTCTTCAAATGGCACCACGGCCGACTGCTGGTGAAAAGGCCGAATGCCTCAATTCTGTGTTTGCTTCCAAATCTTGTGTCTCCAACCTCTCACTCATACTCAGTTGCACCCAACTGCTCCTGGAATGGGTGTCTTTTGCATCTGAGAAGGTGGAAAAGTTTCTGACAAGCCTCGACTCTGATTCTGCCACTGGACTGGATGGCATCTGCTCATGCGCCGTAAAAACTTGCTCTGCTGTTCTTGCACTTCCTCTCTCTGCTCTTTTTGCCCTATACTTTGCCTAAGATCATCTTTGCCTAAGATGCCCTATACTTTGCCTAAGATGCCATCTGTTCCAACGTTACTGCATTACATAAAAAGGTGCAAGAACAGACCTATTAGCTCATTTCCAATAATCAGCAAGGTCATGGAATCCATCATCACAGTTGACATAAAATCAATCCTTTTCTCCAACGACCTCATCTCAGATCATCAATTTGGATTCAGACCAGATCACTCCACCTTGGACATTCTGCTTTTACTCACCCAACAATGTATGGAGGCCCTCAATGTCAGACATGAGGGTCTCCAAACTCTGTACCGACTGCATCCAACGCCAACTCCACTCTTGGGTTACTGGCTTCCTCCACTCTCCGAGTCAGCGTGTGGCTCTCATCCTTTCATGTCTTCTCCCTGTTAAGGCTGGAGTGCCCCCAAGGTAGTGTTCTGGGCCGTATCCGATTCCTAATCTTCATCAACGATCTCACTAACTCTCTGGAAAATCCTCTTCATCTATTTGCTGATGACTTCACCTTCTTCCGTGACTTCCCTCTGCTCAGACCTTGACAAAAACACAAGATGGTCAAACACTTGGAATTGGTCTTTCAATCCTGAGGAATCCCACACACTCCCTCTCTCCAAAATAACCATAAGGCAAACCCTTCCATGTAATTTCTTGACAACCCTCTCAAAGAAGTTCAGTAACTCAAACTCTTTGTTCTCGCTCTCAGCCATGATATTTATTTACCAAACCACATTTCAAGGTTGGCCTCCAAAGCCAGTTGCCGACTGGGCATCCTTCTTCCTCCATCATGCAAAGTCCTTCCTTGGCACACCTGAGCTCCTCTGCACCGACAAGGCCTCAATCCGCAGCTTAATGGGGGTACAGGTCTCCCCTCTGGGCTGGTGCTCCTGCCTCACATCCTGCTCAGCTTGACACTGTGGAAACCAAGGCCTTCAAGCTCATTGGAATCCTCCACAATGAAGCTGAGCCTATGGTCCTATCACTTTTACATCGGTGGTCTTTATGTCTTTTTCCTCCTCCTCCTCCTCCTCATTTTTTTTGTTTATCTTTTCCCTGCCTTCCTTTTTTGTTCCTCTTTTTCCCTCCCTGCCTGCGAAACCAAGTTCCACATTCTCTTCAATCTTATGCTTCCCTCCATGTCTTCAAGCCAGCTGTTGTTCACTGGCATCTCAGATTGTCCCAAATCCAAAACCATGATCTTTTCTGCTCACGTTAAACCTCACCCCCCCCCTCCCTTTCCCAAAAAAGTTTTTCCTTCCTCCCTCCCCCCCCCACCCCCCCCAAGTTTTCCTTCCTGAGAGTTTGCTTCTGTATCCATCTCATACCATACCCCTCATCCTTAGCCTCATCCCTCGTTGTCCTTCAGTTTCTTTTCTCCCTTGGCCCTACAGTTGGTGTTTCCCCCTTCTCGTTCTGCTGTTCCTTTTCATCTGCTGCGTCGTGATCCATTCTGTATTCTAACTCTTCCATGAGCCTCGACTCTGTTGAAGAAATAAAGAAGGGATGAAGAAGAATCTGTTGGGGATGAGTACAGATGGCATGAATGAGACAGAGGAAGAGGAGTATTTCCTTTCTCCCTCTCTCCCTGTTTTACAAAGATCCAGGACAAATGACAGTTGTGATGTCTGTGTGTGTTAGAAATGAAGGTCGTCACCACCAAGACCCCTCCACACCTCCTCCTTCCTCACCGAACAGGTGTGCTGGCGACGGCGGCGCTGCGCGTGCCTCCCAATAAACGATGCCGAGGAGAGCTTGTAGCGATTGAGGATGCAGGTTACCATGATCACCATGATCACCACCACAGAGACGATGACCAGGACGTGAACAAACTCCAGACGAGCTGCAAAAAATGAGTGAAGAGGAAGCAAACAAGAAAAAAGTGAGGTAAACAATATTACTGCCAAAAATGGCAGAAACATTCCTCTTTAGGTTTGGCAAACTATGTCATCACCTGTCAGGCAAAGACAGTTATCAGGTTTCAACTGGAATTGGAATTGCAAAATAATTGGAAGCAATAGAGTTAGAGAACGAGAACAGGTTGGGTGACTGGTGAAGTTGCCATTTTTATTTGTTGAACCAATTGTTATTATTTCGTGTTCAGTCTTTGTCTGCTGGTTGCATCATTGCTGGGAGTACCACTGTGCAGGTGTCATGCCACCTGTTCCCCAGCAAGCTGGCACTCATTTTGCCGACCTCGGAAGGATGACAGGCTGAGCCAACCCACCTGGGGTTATTTAATGGCACGACAAGGCCTCAAACCCAAGACCCTAAGATCTCAAGCCAGCCACGTTAACCGTTTAGCCACCATCAGGCTGTGTTAGACAAATACAGACCAGTCACATCTCAGCTCCGTGTTGTCAATTTTAGACTTTTTCATGACAATTTCATTAGAAATCCTCTATTTGACCAATTCATTGACTTTTGCGAGGATGTCAAACAAAACCGAAGGTCTTATCAAAAGAACATACTCAGATGCCGAGATGACTCATTTAAAAGTCCTTTAGAGAGATCAGAGAATTAAATTAAAGAGTAGTGAGCATGACTTGTACATGAAGCAAACATGACAGACAAGGAACTCAGGAAGGTGGAAGCAAAGTGGTCCAACCAACAAAACATACATATGGGACGTGCATGATCACTGAAGAGAAAAGGGTCAGGTGGTAGAGAAGTGGGCAGAAAACTTCCATGGCTGACCACACAAAGAGGCGAAAATAATTGAGGCTGTTAAAGTAATAACTGGATGAGCCCGCGGAAATTCCGTGCGTGAGACGGGGAGGATTGGAGATGGGCGGGTTGGGGGGCGGAACTTTGTCAAGAGAATACGCAGTCCCGTTGGATAAAAAGAATAGTGCCTCAGTAAAATATCTTGAATAAATATTATACGTATTATAAATATTATATATATTATAAATATTACACATATTATAAATATTATCTCAAAATATTCAGAACTTCAGAGAAAGAAAAAAAAAACTGAGAAATAAATATTACCTCAACATCATATCTTCACATACAGTATTATCTTCACAACAACATTACCTCAACATATTATCTGCATAACACATATTACTTTTACAACAACAACTACACCTCCAATAACACGACCGCTTTGGAGAAAGAAAAAAACCTAAGCAGTGTATAAGCGACAGAGCCATTTGAGGCCTAAAGGCCAAAAGCCTGAGGCCCATGCGTGCTATGGCCTTCTCAAGGCATACGATGGCTATCGGCTGCAACCTTTCAATATATATATTTGATGATCCTTGCTTTACATTGAAGGGAACACTTATACGGAAGGCCTGACAATTATGAATACTGTATAACACTTCCACAGATGGCTTGGGCCTACCAGAGCTGGAACATGGTGGCCGTATTATTGCTCCAGGTTACAATTGTGGGTGGAGTCAGGCCAGCCGTCCAGTCAATGGGTGTAAGGCAGTCCTTTGATGTCTGCCCACTGATTTACTAATACATCCATACATACATACATACGTACATACGTACATACATAATCCAAACACATTTTGGCTATTTAGAAATAGATAGTAGTAGTGATAGCAAGCTCTGTCTTTAAATTTTTATGAACGGACTCTTGGCAGGCATCAAAAAGCTACATATGTTGACCAAACAGTTTCAAATGGAGCACAATTAGAGTATTTAAATTGTATCAGATGCGCCAAAAAATGTGAATTGTTGCTCCCAGCTTGCCAGCTCGATGACAAAGAGGCTCGATCTTGACATAGGCCTACTACTGGGTATTCGAGTTAAACTTCAATTAGAGTCTGCACATGGACATCGATTATTCTGTTTCTGCCGAGAGATGTCAAGCTTAACTTGCATGGTTTGTCCAAGTCGTCGTCAGAAAGACACAGGTGAGCTTCTCGCCCCGCTCTGCAATCTCGGCGATATCAACATCCTTTAGGAACCAAATATAGACCATCGATTCTTCAATGAGTCCATGACTGGTATATGTTCCACCATGACTTTTGGTTTCCTTGAATTTGAAGAACAGACGATGCCTTCATGGCATCACACGTCTAATGCTGTCGCTGTCATGAGTATCTAAAGCTTTTGCCTTGCATTCCATACTCATCAAAATGGTCCATCTTGCTCAATTCCTCGAAATGGATAAGAACGTCATTCAAAAGAACGGTCAAGAAATACCGTCTCCATTTTTTTCCCTGGGATTATGAGCATCATGCCTGGTATCCCTTAGCTGGGGGTGGGAAATAGATCGAAGATTCAACACGTGCTCAAGTCCTTTCCTTGCCATCACACAGAGCCTTCATTTTTAGCACAAGCTCACCCTCGGATTCAGACAAGCACTTCACGCGTTCATGCGATTTGGGCCTCGACATGTTTTGGTCTTGCACGCCCTGCACTTTCTGTTCTTTGTCCCCCACCAGGTTCCTGCAGGGCTCACACAGTCCAACGACAACCCCCTCCTGGTGAAACTCCCAAAATCCAGGATCACTGCTCACCTCCACTCATTCGTTCCTCATTTTTCCACTGTGGAACCAACTCAACTACATTCTCTTCAATCCCATTCTTTCCTTCAATTCTTCAAGATGGCCATTCACTACCATCTCAAATAATCCCCAATCCAAAACCATGATTTTTCTACCTTATTAACCCCCTTCTACCCTATGCCAACCCCCCTCCTTCCAAATTTCCAGTTTTTCCTTCCTCGGGGTTCCCTTATGCATCCATCTTGTCCACCCCATGCTTCCTTTCCTGCCCCCCCATTCCTCCCCACACCTCTTGTTTTGTCTAAGTCCCCCTCTATACCATAAACTCAGTGGTTAATGTTTCCCCACCCTCTCTGTACTGTTCCTTTTGTCACATTACCTCCTGATCTATTCAGTGTTCTCGCTCTCCCATGAGCCTCGACTGTATACAAAAAAATGCACATTCCAACAATAAGTAGATCCAGCAAAACCAAACAACAAAAAAAAAGTTGTACAATCCTTTCACAAAGTCAAAACGTGCGACAGCATGAATGTTGCATTCAGCAACCTCGACGCCCACTGGGTTCAAGACGTATGTCCTGCACAGAGGAACATCTGCAGCAAATCCATTCATCGAGATACAGCGGTCAGCGGTGTCTGCAAAATCCCAGGAATGCCATATTGAAACATTGTCGTACGAACAGCAAACGGAAATCTGACAAGGCAATGTCTTTCTCTTGCAAGAGTTCCATGACCAAGACATTGAAAATCTCCATGACCATGAATGGGGAATATATTTGAGGAACCGCTCCATCAGGAGCTCCACCGGTTACAGTTTACACATTGCACCGCAAAGGTCAGTTGATGGACATCACGGTACAAGTCTGGAGTGAAGTACACAAGTAATAAATAGTACTTTGCGTTTTGATAAGTCAGACATAATTGCAGACAAAAACATAGTTCTCCCATCTCATTGATAAATTCTTCATAAATATTTGCATATCGATGAGAGTCCCCTTGTCGTTCTTGGCCCCCTCCTCTTCATCCTGTACCTGTCCCCCCTTTGTCCCCTTGTCGTTCTTGGCCCCCTCCTCTTCATCCTGTACCTGTCCCCCCTTTGTCACTTAATCCGCCATCATGGTCTCCAATTCCACTGCTTCACCGATGAAGGGTGTCTCATCCACCGTTTCTAAACGGTGGATGAGAGTCCCCTTGTACAGCATTTCCATATTTCTTGATGTGCTCAAGGAATGGCTCGAACTGGGTGTGCACAGCTCCAAAGTTCCCATATAATTTCCATTGTGCTGTCATCCTCACCAAGCATGTATTCTCCTTTGCTCTGCCTCTGAGTAGGGGTAGTTATGACTTGGCCGATTGTACGGGGAACAAGAAAAAGAGCAATCAGAGATTGCAAACCCTCTCCAGGATGTATTTTCAGTGTTTTTTTAAGGCTTCGTGTTAAAAACAAATATGGCGGCCGAACCACGTGACCGAAGACGTCATCATTTATTTTGTTCAACACCAATTTATCGCTAGATGACACTCAATAAATTTCATCTTGATCGGATGAAGTTTTGTACTTGTCGAATGACATCATAATTGAGGCACCTATGACATCATCATTAACATATTTTATTCCCCATGGAGAGTTCTTTACAATGAGCCATGTCTCAATTTTTTCTATGCGGCGCTTTCGGAGATAGAGGTGCAAAGTTTTTCGTTTTTTCCCAAGATGGCGCCCATACCACGTGACCTATGACGTCATAATTATCATTCAAAAATTCTACAGGTGGAGTTGCACCTATGGTGGAAATTTCCTGTCAATCGGACCAGCGGTTGCCAAGAAAATCATATTTATTCTGTGCGGACAGCCAGACAAACAGACAAACAAGCAAAGAGCCAGACAGACTCTCCCGACAGACAGACAGAATCATTGGAATCTCCCGCGATGAAGCTAACTCCAAGGGCCTCTCACTCACTCACCGCAGGCAGGTTGGTTGTCTTTCCGTCTTCTACCGACTCCTCTCTGGCCTTGCCTCCCCCAGCTCTCTCTGGGCTCTGTCCCGCAAATATTCCTACAGGTCGCACAAGATCTGCCTGCAACCCTCTTATGGTTAAACTACCAAAATCAAGACTCTCTGCTCACCTTCACTCCTTCATTCCTCTTTTCTCCCGCCTCTGGAACAAACTTCCTCACTCTCTTCAATCCCACTCCACCCTCCAGGTCTTTAAAACAGCTGTTCACCACCATCTCTTATCTTCCCCCATCCAAAACCTTGATCTTTTCTACCCCCGCTAATTTCACCCCAATTCCACTTTTTTGAAATACCAACTTCTGACCTGGAAGTGTCCTTGTGTTTTATACTTCTCCCACCCCCCCCCCCCCCAAACCCCTTCCCACACCTCCTCCCCCCAAGCCCTCTCCCTCCCACACATCTCCCTGCTCTCAAATGTTGTGTTTGTGTGCTTCCCCTTCTCTCCCCATCTTGTCTTCTGCTCCCTCTTTTTATATATTTTGTTTGTCTGGTTGATTTGTTTGTGAAGTAAATGTTAGCTCTTTCACGAGCCTCGATTCAGTATACAAAAAAAAAGAAAGAAAAAAAAAAGACAAACGGACCCAAATGCAATACCTTCTCCTCCTGCGAGGGTAATTAACAGACATACTCACATGGATCGACCAAGGTTTTACCTTAATGAGGGTTCACCATCCGCACATGTTTTTCGGTTTTATATACAGTATATACAGGTAGAGGACAAAAATTTCCTCTGGAACAAACTCCCTCACTCTCTTCAATCCCACTCCTCCCTCCAGTCAGTTGTTCACCACCATCTCTTATCTTCCCCCATCCAAAACCTTGATCTTTTCTATCCCCGTTAATTCACCCCAGATCCACTTTTCTGAAATACCGACTTCTTTCCTGGAAGTACGAGCTGTGTCCGTGTGTTTTATATCTCTCCCACCCCCCCCCCCCCAACTCCCATGCCTCCTCCCCCCCAAGCCCTCTCCCTCCCACAGATCTCCCGATGTCCCTGTTCTATACTGTTGTACTTGTGTGCTTCCCTCTCACTCCCCATCTTGCCTCCCACCCCCTTTATTATATATTTTATGTGTCCATTTGTTTTTTTTTGTAATAATGTTAGCTGTTACACGAGCCTCGATCTTGTAGACAACATTTTTTTTTTTAATGAGGCGCACCAACAACAGCTTACACGCAGGTGTGGCCCATATGTTAATTTA